>NC_135076.1:4552500-5152500 GCF_051107435.1 Chaetodon auriga | reverse complement strand
ACTGGACTCCCCTCTAGTAGAGTGAAGCATATTTATGTGTTAGACTGTGTTTAATTCATTTGGGTTTTGCCCCCCCCCCCCCAAAAAAAAAGAAAACCAGTGCTGTGGATTTCACCCTCAACTACCTATTATTTTGAGGCTGTGAAGAAGCCTGGAGGGCAGATAAACATCATGAAGATCTCTCGCACTAATTAAGCTCAAAGTTGCCATCCTAGCCAGAAGTTCCAAATTTGAGTGGGCTGATTTAGCTGGGGCTAAATCTCTGTGTTTCCACCCCAAGGCAGTACAACAAACATCAATACTGCATTTTTATGAGGATACGCATAATTTGTAAGCTCTGTGATGTGTGTTTGTTGCTTGTATAGAGACATAATCCATACTGCAGTGTGTCAAGCTGGGTCTGTAAATGATGTTGAAATATTTTATTCTATCTAAACAATGCTATTAGTCTCAGAGGCTCCAGATGGTTGTCAACACATCCAGTCTCCAATGTGTCAGAACTGGACAAATTACTGCAGTGCCATATTGTAGGACACTTTTCTTCAACATATGATACACACAGACTACTGTCACGTTGCTGTATCTTCACCGAGAAAAGTCTGACTTCCAATTAAGAGCTAAAGACACACAAGTTGTGTCCAATGGCAAACACACAAGTTTATCCTATTAAATCTTTTCACAGCTTTCTGTCAGACACTGAGGCAAGGCATGACTCTTTCTTGCATTTATCAGACTAGATCCTCTGCTCTGTGGCGGTCCTACACCTGAGCATAAAATTCAAGTAAGGCTATAAGAGGGTCATCTGAAAATGGAGGGTATCAGTAGGCAAAGTGGTCAGAGCAGTGGAAGTAAAGATTCTGGTGTTTTGGCTTAGGTGTACCTCTTCTGCTTTGCTCTGCTCGAAGGCAAACTCCATGGTGGGCACAGCCAGCTGGTTGGCGAAGAAATTCACATCTCCAGGCAACTGCAGCGAGCTGACATTGGGTCCAGGGCAGTTCCCACCACGAATACAACTCAGTAACTGTCTCTGCGAGAGAGGAGAAAAGACGGAGAGAGAGAGAAAAGCAGAGTGGGATGAGCAAGATTCACTGGTGGAAAGAGAAAAAGGAGAAGACGGGGTGTCGCAGAGCAAAAAGGCACAGAGGTTAACAGGTTGCTGCCATGTTAATGGATTAAATGAGTTATAGAGAAAACACTTTGCTATAGCTGCCCGAAACATCAGATCATAGTTCAAGTTTTACTGAATTTATTGGAGCAAGAGAAGGCTTACAGACTGTGGTGAAAAGTAATATTTAACATAACTCTGGAATTTCCCCTTGAGGGACAAATAAAGGAATATTGAATAACACAAGTACATTTACTCAAGTACTGTACTTGAGTACAAATTTGAGGTACTTGTACTTGAGTATTTCATTGTATGCAAATATATACTTCTACTCCACCACATTTAAGAGTCAAATGTACTTTTTACTCTACTACACTGGTGTGACAGCTTTAGTTAGTGGTTCATTTTCAGATTACAATTTTTCATACCCTTCCCATCCAGTGAAAACCATGTATCTCCATTTTGACTTTGAATTTTTCTAATAAAGTATTACAGGTTCCTTTATGTGTTGAGCACTTACAAAAAAATGCAACATTCACATTAATGCAGCAGTAATATTAATTCAAAAACATCGGCTGTAACAGTAAAACTAGGACCATTTTTCTACACGAGCACTTTTACTTTTTATACTTTACGTTAATTGTGCTGATAATATTTGCATACTTTTACCTAAGATTGTGAATACAGGGCTTTTACTGAAAGTGGAGTATTTTCACAGAGTGGAATTGTTACTTTCACATAAATAAAGGATCTGAATATCTACCTTATGAACTTCCACTCAACTGACGCATCTAAATAGTAATGCTTTACCTGGAAGTGCTGTTATTACAGTAATACAACTTTTCAGTAGCAGCGCTTTCTTCCAATTATGTTTCATGCAGACAGTTTGTTAATCAGACATGTAGGTCCCATCCCAAAATCAGAGTGCAGAGTGACGTTTAATAGGCGGTGGGGCATTGAGTGCAAAATAAGTAAAGTTAACACAAGAGATTGTCATACTTGCCGATTTAAGCTCTCTGACATTCTGTGTTAAAACTGTTTCAGAAGACAATTTTGAAAAAACACCATATTGTCAATTATTATATGCAGTGTAGTGTTTAAATCAAATTGAATTAATGGTAAGTTTTTTTCACTCTGGGAAAAATGTATCATAGTCGCAAGAAATAATGATTCTACAATCACAAGAACACCTGCAGTATGTGTCTGATAATAAGAAAAAGAAGCAAATGAAAAGCCACAGCTGTTTCAGTGATACACATTCACACACTACACAACCTCCAAATCTAAGACTGAGAGAAAGTCTTCATGCCATACTTGTAGGAAAACTTAGGAATAACTTAACACAAGCATGGCATACCAGCCTTGTAAGGTACAAATTGGGCTTTGAAATATATATATCCACAAAAAAGATGGAAAATGGTCATGACAGCATTTTCTAATGATAACTTTCTGAAGGAACATTAACCAACAATGCAACTTCTTTCTTAAATAGGGAACATTAATATATGACCCATTCGTTGTAGCATCCTTTAAGTATGCTGCTGCAGTGTTTGGCGACTCACAAAGGGCGCGTTCGTATGTGTGATTTGGTTTATTGGTAGCTCTACACTATGTTTGTGTTATGTCAGTGAGGGAGAAAGAGCTGACTATAAGCACCATGTCAGCCATTAAAAAATGTACCGAGTTGTTTGAATGTTGAACCCAATTAGAATTGTCAAGGACAAGCCTAAATTGCACTAAATACAATATCAGGCTGAGAGAGAGAAGGATGCGAGGTGAGAGTGTTATTAACATTTGGCATGTGGCTAATTGCCCACTTCAAGCTTTTGTCACAGTTCTCCACAGCTCACATGCAGCTTGTTACCTGAGTTGACTGCCTTCTGGTGTCCTCTCTAATTGAAAGAGCAACACGACTGCTATATAGAAATTGTTGAGACCAGGTTGCGTAATATAAGGAAAGAGAACGCAACAGTCAATCAATTACAGCCTTATCTCACATCTGTTGAGCCTGTCTGATGTCACCATGTTCTTCTGTCACGTTGCATTTAATTTGAATTTCCCTTAATTAAGCCCTGGTGTCCAATCATCCTTGTCACTGACACACTGTTGTCAGCGTTTCTGTTTAGCTTTTTCTAAAGGCTGTTGCTCTCTGAACTACTATTGTGACACATTCCCACTCTAACTGAATGAAGGCCAGTAAATAACACCATAACCTTGCTTTAACTTGCCCACATTCAACTCAGTCTCAATGAAATTTCTCTTTTTGATCTCACTCTTTTCCATTTACTCCGACAAAAAGACTGGTAGGACAATACATTTACATGCATATCAATATTCATGAAGGACATCTCATTATCCACTTATGGCTAATTGTGGGAGTTAACAGGGTGGGAATAAATGCTCGTTCATGTGTGCATAATTTAGAAGTTGATTGAGAATCACAATGGGGAACTCACACACAGAGGACAGACATCATAATATTGTTTGGCGTATTCAGCTTTCATTTCACTTCAGCAGCTTATTAGTGTGTAATTCAAGCAAAGAGCTGTGCGTGAAGCCTGTAGTGTTTAAATCCACACACAGGGAATGGTGAATTTTAGATTTCTGGATAATTAGTGTTATAGCATTAATAGCCACCATGGCTCAGCAGAGAAAGAAAAATGTACACACATTTAAACTTCATCAAGGTATATGCAAACTAGAGCACAGGAAATGCAGTTTGATTGGCCAGTGATCTCTGAGTGCAGCGCCAACACACAACAGCACTTACGACTTAACAACAGACCACAAGTGCAGTCCACACAGTCCACCACAAGCAAACCATGCCATTTCAGAAACATACTCAATCAGTTCCCTGATGAAGTCTGGCCTCTGTTTGGTCAACTGAACAGACTGCTCACTCCCCGTCTCTGAAGGCAGCTGTCAACCCAGAGAGCTGTTGTTACGCCAAGCAGGGCGTCCCTACAGATTGATTACTACAGATTCACAAGACAGGATTGGTTACTCCATTCAAGGGAAAGTGGCTGACATCTGTCTCTGGACTCTGAGGTCAAATGAAGTCACTACCTTGCCAACAGTGGCAAGGTTTTAAATGTGCCTTCCTGGGCCACGTCAAACTGTCATGTGCAGAGGCGTTCATGTGTTTCTCTGTCAACCAATAAGGGACATTCACTTTTCTGGACTGCACTGTCTCAACGGTCTGCCTAAAAAGCCATTCAGTAGGAAATATTATATGAAGAAAGAAAAAAAAAAAAAGATTATGTTTTTCCCATCCAAAAGGTTAAGAATAGTGGGAAAAGCGATAGCAGAGGATATTCCTGTGCTAACACTATAGTCAGCACAACTGTTCACTTTGGCTGCATGCACCTGACACTACTTCTTGGCAAGCTTTATCGAGTAAAGCATTTCACATTGTTCATTTTGGAAAACTAAAACACCACAGTAATGAGCTTGTAATGGTAAGGATGCAAAAATAAAAAGACTCTGAAGTAATTATCTTACTAGAAATGGCACCAAGTCAGTCATAAATCCCAGCACAAGTCAGACCAAGATAAACTGAGGTCAAATAAAAACATTGTCAAGGTGCTGCTGTTTCAAACTGAGTCAGCCTTAACCTAAGAAAATGTAAGATTACTGTCTTGAAATAAAAATTATTGTAACATGAATCATCATGTTTTTAACACAAGGCTGCAACAACATGATTCATCTACTGCACAAAATCAATGAAGAGCCAGTGGGTGTCGAATGTGTTCAGCTGGGTTGAGATCTGCCAGCTGTGAAAGCCATAGCATTTGATTCACATCAATTTCATACTCATGTGTCTGATTGTATAAAATGTCTGCTAGCCGTAATTCCCATAAAAATACCAGTGAACAGTATAATGGTAATACTGGTGCCTACTCCTACTGAGTAAACATCTGTGATTACATGCACAGATGTGTGACCGTGTCAGAACTCAAAATCTGGGTGAGTGCACACCATTTCCTGCCAATAGGACACAATTTGCTGTTGCGTGCTGTTGTTGTAATGACTAAGACTGTGCAGACTAAAACGAGCAGTGAAAACATAAAATGAATTTCTCTGGAAGAAAGTAAAATATTTTAAATTTATTATGTAATGTTGACTCATCATACCTCACAGGTTTCGAGTAATTTTCAAATCACCTAATTATGGCATAAGTCACTGGATTTGTGAGTAACATCTGACTCACGTTGAAGTCATAAGGACTCAGTCCACTTGTGCTTTTCAGCATTGAATAGGTGTTTTGCACCTCATGGTGCAGCTCACCTTGACTCTACTCACTCTTTTTTCTTTTCCTGTTGTGGAGAGTACCTGACAGCAGGGACTTTTTTAGTTTTACCTTAATCGATGTTCCAAGCCAGCTGAGTTGAGCCGAGTCGGTGTTGTGAAAACATGGCTGACCACTGACACATCAGAGGGAATCATTATTAGAATCGCCACTTGTGCAACACGGGACCATGGGACATCCTGCACAAGCCCAGCATTTTTAAATAGCGGCTATCAGCAGCACAAACAACAATTTGTTTTCACTCACTCGACTCAGCGAGCATCATACAACGTACAGCACCCCTTCGATATCTCTGTTATAAGCATAGTGTACCTCCTTTGTGTGCGTCGTGAATGTGGGGTTGAGTGACTTAGAGAAAGACAGTGAATGTGAGTGGAGTAGAGGAAAGCTTATCAGTGAAAGTTGTCAATGGACAGTAAATGGACAGTGTAGATTACAGTTAGTCAGTGAATTAAGACTGCAGCTTCTCAAGACCGAAGTGAACCCCCAACTGCTGGAGAGGTGAAGGGGGGCACCCAGTCAAGCTAGCTACCGTGCAGTGGAAATTTGGCTGAGGGGGAGACAAACACTATGTACATTTACTGAAGCCTGTGTACAAGCGATGGATGTGATAAAATCAGATCACAGTACCACTCAATGCAATTCAGTTTACCAGTCCTGGAATAACCATGCTAAGCATTTATTGTTCAGTGTTTAATTGACTGTGTGTGAGAGGTGCTAATTCAACTCTGATATATGTAATATATCAGACATTAGTTTGTGGTGCTGTTGCATTGGATTACAAACTGGGTATATATTTCATATTGGATTACACTGTGCAGCTGTAGCTTTCATTGTGTCCACCCACTGTACAGGCTCAGTCGCTCTGTCACCAGACTGAATACGAGCTACAACTGTGTGTCCTCACCTCTGTATTCATCAGATGTGCGTTCTACTGGAACATTGCCGCTGAACCAAGATATTGGATGAACTTGATTTGAACTCGATTTGCATGAATGCCTGTGATTAGAAAAGGCACTACTACCAGTGAGCAATCCAATTTGTGAGCAAGTACGCCATTGAACAAGCACTGACTGTCTACCTTGTATCCACGAGTGAACAAGTTAAAACAATTTACAGCAGTTTGTCCCAGGGTCAGTGCTTAAGAAAAACATTACATTGATAGTAACTAGAGAAGACCCAATTGATTAGTGATCAATAGACAGGGCTGTCTCTGCACGCGTGGACACTTTTAAATGGGCCACAGTGGGAACAAAGACAAAATTGACTTGTACACCAAATGCAAATTTTTCCTTTTTTGCATTAAGTGTTGGATTGCTGTGTTGAAGGAGCTCAACTGACAGACCAAGCACTTAATTTAACAGTATGTTCATGAGCTCAGGGTCGTGACTGAAAGAGTGAGACTGCAGATACAAGCAGCTAAAAGCAGCTGCTGTGGTTGGGCCATTAAATTAGGATGCCTCCCCCTGAGATTGCGGGGCAAATGCAGGACATGGTGGAGGGAATGCATCGACAAATTTCTGAGTGACATCTTGAAATACGCTTACATCCAGGGAGTAGATATTAACCTGAATGACAGACATTTTATGGATGCTGTATACATTCACTGTATGTGTACTGTTCTATTTTGTTGATTTTTTTCCACATATTTTTATGCCAGTAACAGACTATATCTTTTAGTTTTATCACTACACACATAAACACCTTCAAAAATCCTAAAATTACATTGTTTTATGTCTGTCTGTTCCTCACAGCTCTGACTGGAGACTGGACATTTCCATGCAGACGCATCTCCAGCCCTCCTGCAGAGCATGATTAAGTGTGGATGCCAGTTAGTGTTTTTTAGAAAATATAAAATCATGTCAGGAGGAGCAGTTGTGATATTATGACTGGCTAAGTGCTCTGCTAGCACTTCTAGTTTTGTTTTCTCCACAGTGCTCGGCCATGCACACTCTATGCCCTGATTGAACATTGCGTTGATGCCACAGCTTAACTCACAGCCTCTACAGAATAGGCTCACCATTTCCACCACTAAACAGGATGACATTCTATATCCCATCTGGCCTGGGAATGCCTCAAGACCCCTGAGGAAGGGGTGCAGCATGTGGTTTGGAAGAAGGACGTCTGGGCTACTTTGGTTAGTCTGCTACCATGGCAACTGAGACCCAGATAAGTGGTGGACAATGGATGGACGAATGAAAATCTGAAATCAAACAATGAATAACAGTATTCACTTATTACTATTCGAAGAGTTTGCATGTTCATGTATTTTTAGATAATATTTGGAAAATGTTTGAAACTTACTTAAAGTGCTTTGTTAGATGCAGCTATAATCCATTATTTATTTTAGTTTGTGAACTGTACAGGGATCCAACCTATATTTTTTTCTTTATTTTGGCTACTATCTTACATTGTCTGTTCCAAAGGAAGAAAATATTTCAGGTTGCTGTGTGGTGAAAATCTATCCTAACCTCTCACCTGTGTTTTCATCAAACTAAGATTTTAGAAAATATATAGCTGCTTTTAAAAGAATTTATGTGACCTGAGGTGACGGCATTCACTAAACACTTTAAAGGCCTGTGCACTCTTTGAATTCCAACAATAAAGAAGATGGGGAACAGAGAAAAATACCTCAACTTAAGGCACAAAGCACGATTATATACAGAGATGGACTATAACTCCATCAGCTGGAGAGAAGATTTAAAGTCAGGCCATGTGTCTCTTCTCGCCTTTTCCTCTCTTACAACCAGATACAGTGTGTGTCAGAGGAGCAAAAGAGAAACAGGGATGGTCAAAATGAAAGTAGAGTTCTTTGGAGAGGGAATAACAAAAAGAGAGGTGTAAAAAAAAGGGATGCAATGGGAGGACAGAGAGAATAAACAAGTGAGCAGGGAGGGAAAAAGTGAGAGAGCAGAGAGAATGGGTAATTTCAGCCCGTGGTGCCACACCAGGAATCAATATTTAATTTCTTTGTCTGCTATGATAAGGAGAGAATGAAATCATTTTGAGATCTCAGCTTACCACTCAATACCACTCAATCTACAAAATCATATGTGCTACACAGAATGACTTGCTGGACTTGGACCTAGATAATCTTCCAGAGTGAGAATATTGATGCTGTTCTTGCTTGAACAAGGATATGTTTGATTTGAATATTTATTTATCTATATTAGAATAAAAGCCGATATAAATCCAAAGCCATGCACACGTTGAACTCACTCATAAAAACAATCTTGGAAATATATATATAATTTTTAACATCCTATTCTCATGGCCAGATTGGAATAAAATCATTCCCCCCATTTTCCAAACAAAATACAGGGCCCTAACATTTTGTACACTCAGCGTACATCAGCATTATGACACATCAAACAAGCAGAGGGTGTCAGAGAGTGGCAGTGTACCGTAATCAGAATGCAACCCACAGCAACAACAAAGTGCCAAATGACAAAAACAACTTTGCAATATCTGTGTGACGATAATAATAATTCCGTTCCGGACCGCGGTCTTTGGAAAAGCCATTTGCAGCTGTTGAACTGAAAAGCATGTCCCAGCCATCCAGAAATGAGTGACTGGGATATTAAAGAGACAAAGAGATAGAGGGAGGATGGGGAAGAGAGCGAGCGAGAGAGCCACACAGATGAGAGCAGATCCCAAAAATCTAAGTCTTTTTCTCTTACTTTTTTCTTGACCATAAAGCAAAACAAGAAAAGATGTAACAGAGTTACATGTCCTGTAGATAGTGAGGTAGAGAGCTATAATAAAACAGCCATCATGCTGAAAGAATGTGACTGAACATGAAAGATTGGGTGGAAATGCCCAAATTGTGTACAACAATACATTTCAAATGCCTCAAGTGAGCAATTGTTTGTACTGCATTCAATTCTGAATAAGTGCAGCAAAAAGGACACAACCTCTGAGCTGAGTGCACACACACACACGCACACGCACACGCACACACACACACACACACACACACACATTCATATAGAGTATGTGGAGGCAGAACTAATACAGACAGAGGGGCATGTTTCTTTATCCTCATGCTCACACTGGGTGAAGCGTGGTCCTAAAAGGGACCATAGCAAATCACAACTTGTTGATAAAAAGTATTTTTGTAGAATTAAAAATTAATATAATGAAAAAGCTGTCTGGACTTAAATGAGTAGTCGGCAGTTTGGCCAGCAGCCGGTGCTTATGGGCAGGCTTTCTGGGCAGAACTTCAATATGTTATTGCTTTAACAGGAAATGGAACTGAAAGGCTGTCGCTATTTACCAGACAACCTGCAGACAATCCTCTACATTTTGTGAGTACAACTGAATGCAAATAATGAGTACATCAGTGAAATAACCAGTGATTAATAATAAGTGCTGGAAAATGCACAGTAAACAGATGAGAATGGGCATAAATTGTGTCCCTCAAGGTAACTGGGTAATGCATAATGTACTGTAAAATACATAGTAGGCTACATTATGTATCACCCTCATGCATACATACATTTTTCCACCTACAGTAAAGAAATCCTTTGGAACTGTCTCTCTAGCAATTGATAAAATGATTACTGAGCGGGTTAAAAGTCAACCTTGCAGAAGATTGCCCACAGAGAAATAGTGCACTTCAGGAATAGGCATTGATTAATTCTCGCTAAGAGCAATTATGCATATTCAGGGCCATAGTTTATACACAAATTAGGCTGTAATGTGTCTTTAATTCATTTAGGGGCCATTTATTAAGTAGAAATGAATCTCAAGCAAGCTCTGGCTACATGACTAAACCTGCCTCCACCTATTACAAACAATAAGTCTTCCATGGCCTTGCACGCTTAGTAGCTTGCCTCTTACCAGGCAGGCTGCAATCTGCTGCTGGGCAGATGCATCACACCACAGCACCTGACGAATGTCATAGCAGCAAGTACTGACAGTGCTCATTCTTCATCTAACACACATTTTCATATGCGTTCCTCTGCTTATGTTCTGTCGCTATGATATGAAACTGTGATGGAAGGGCCATGCTGCCAGATGCATAAATACCTTCTGAGGCCGAGCAGCTTCTCCACGTGATTATGCATATTCATGGAGCCTGCCACAGTTTCCTGACAATTCAAAAACTGTGGTAATTCAAACATATTGCAGGCAGCGTACTATTTCAAACATTATGCCAAGTGTGCTGTCGAACCATCTTGCATAGCTGCACCGCCATAAAGTCACGGGCACATTCTGGTGATTTATTGCAAGCATCTTTTCCACTGGTTTTATGCGTGAAAACAAATAAATTAGACATATAAATTAGGATCCTTTGCATCTTCCCTAATGTGGATGATGTTCATATTTACCATTTACAGTGTGATTCTGAAGCTGGTCCACTGTCATCCCTTCTTCATGTTTAAAAACCTGTCATGGTGTTATAATTTCATTAAAATGTCAGCCGTAATTTTTCCAGTCAGCACATACTATAAGAGCCAGTACAAGAGGATGATTTGTCACTGTGAATACAAATTGTGTTTAAAATACAACATAGTGGAAATGTGCAAAAGGTCTTTTGGCATTTGAGATCCATTGTGTGGATGATTTAAATTATGCATGGTTATTGTTCTGGGGGAACAGTCTTTAAATGAGATTCTAGGATCATGGAGTGGAAGAGGTGAGAGGATTCAGTCCAGACTAGTATGTACATGCAAAAATGTTTGGTATGGTATCCATAAAAGTTACCGCTTTTCCCACATTAACCAGCAACAGTTCACCTATTTCTGTGAGATGAATTTTGAGTGGTCTCCATAATGTCACTGAGGCCATTTCATGGTGTTTTATAAAGTATCATTCAGTTCACTATATACAGAGGCTTCACTGACAGACATTTGGACTGAATGTGGGTGGTAGATTTTGATCAAGAAACAGAAGGGGGCAGGAGGACAAAGCCCCCTCAGTCATGCCTGTTCGAGATCTCCTTCTGATAGCTCCGACCGTGACGGAATCACAGTCATGAGCCAACAACAAACCCAGATAAAATCAGCACTCAGTCCTAAAGCAAAAAAGAAAATAAAAGAAATTGAATAAAAGAAATCTTTTAGATGAAATCAAACCATATTTGGGTATTTATAGCTGGACATCTGCAATAGCCATTCACTGATTTTATATTCGATGATCACCTCTCTATATGGTAGTTGAGTGGCAGTCTGTCAGTCCTCCTGTTTTCCCTTTATAAGCAGTACATAAAACATGTAAAAAAATAAATAAACAAAAGTTCATGACACATTGTAACAGTCGTACGAAGCTACAATGATATTTTTCAACATTTCCTCAACTGTAACTTCTCTTAAGAGGACATATTTCATATTATCACAACTGTGCTTTACTGTGTTGCCATTCATCTGCTTACACACAAGCTTCCATGTATGAGTGTTTGACAGGATGAGTTAAAGTTGAGTGTACAAGGTTCAAAGTTTGTTTATCATTGCACAACACAAGATTGCGCAACAAAATGCAAGCTGCAGAACATCCATGCCATGCGCGGAACAAAAAAACTACTATTTATGATGGAGGATGAATTGAGGAGTCTCACTCAGGCTGTGAGAGTCAGGCTGTGAATAAATACATCAACAATTACAACTGCATTATATGTATATTAGTGTGTTAGAAACCACTCGTAATCATACATAAACCAGACTGCACTGTTTCTAGATCCACCTTTAAGCAGTTGATTGGTACATACATATATATACTGTATATATATGTTTATATGTACGTAAATGTGAATGTCTATATCTATGTATGAATCTATCTATCTGGAGTATACACACACACACACACACACACACACACACACACATTTCTCAAGATGAACCAGGCAAAGAGAAAAAAAAAGAAAGAAACCCACAGACATCACTCCTGCTCTAATCAGCACTGACTCACTTGAAAGGATTACAACTACGCCTGTTTATTCCTGAAAGGACTCTGCATCAAAATACTATCAGCCTGCCGGACTCTATTGATGTCAATATGGCAGAGACAGGTGGGTGTGTGAGAGACAGAGTGAAACACAGAGAAAGGTAGTCAGACAGAAAGCAGAGAAACAGGAATATAAAGCCGTGGTTGGTTTGAGATGTGTTCCTCAGAATGACTAACGAAGGTTAAATTTGTGTTTTTTGGGGGATGTAATGTGGTGTATCTACTAGAGACACCAATGTATAATGAGTAACAAATTCAGCTCAATAATTCAAACTGAAATAATTAAGGCCACCAGTGTGGCTAGTGGGAATGTGTTTCATCAATACTCTTTCCATCACTATCCCTACTTATAGTATGTGTGTTCATGACACTGTTGGCGGCTGGAAAATCTGTCTAATCACATCAGTCGGCTTGACTGTGAATGGGCTGGCATACTGGATGAGCTTTGTGCACATCTATCAAGACATGCTCCAGACCAATTCGATGTAAATTTAATGTGAGACGCCAACAGGGACAAAATGGCTCACAAGCTGGAGGTGGAAGCAGGTTTGACGATGACCACGAGTCAACAGAAAGTAGCAGTCACACCTGTTTCTTACTCACACAACCACACACATTTTAGCACTGATCTACTCTTTCAGCAAGAGCACATGGAATGTTTTGGTTTCTTTCTTCTTGGTTAATGGACAAGGAGAGACGCTTGGAGAAAAGGCTGCAGGCAGCAAGACAAAAAAAAGGTGGGAATTCCTCCGTGAGAGTGCAGATGACGAGACGACGACTCCAGCTGCTCCGATTCTCTCTGACCAATCAACAGACTGCATTGTTTCTAGCTCCACCTTTAAGCAGCAAATCAGTGTAATACATACGTCAACATAGGGGTAACAAACAAAACGGAATGGAGCAAAATGGTTCCACAATTTCTGACAGTGGAAATGTGCAAACAACCATTCAAATGTGTGACACACTGAGCTGAAGGGAGTTGGTCTGTTCAGTGGAAACAGCAGCCTACCGCTGTTTATAGCTGCTGTGCACCTGAAACCTCAGCAGCTAAATTACTAATAAACTACTAACGTATTTTTGGTTTTATGACATAAATGTGTTTATTTGTTCTTCACATTACCATCAAAATGAGTTTGATCCGATTTGGCATCCAAATGAATCTCGATGTTTTTCTTAAATTGACAACATCAATCCACTGGAACAGACACTTTCTGCAAAGCTGCATTCTTCATCATTCAAGCTGTGTTTTTTCATCAGATAATGATGAAATGTTATGTGAAATAAATTGGGCTAACGTGATGTAGTATGATTGGTTTTGGATTTGGTTTCAGCTTGTAAAGGTAGTAAATGGTAGTAAATATCATGTGACCATGTGATTCACGGTGATGATAATCCAAACACCTAGAAAAAAGAAGATGCAGTCTGGGATATGTAATATAAACAACTTAGGGCCCCACACAGAGCTCAGGGGGGTTTAAATCACACCATAATAGCCAACTAACTTCATGTACATCTGCACACACACACACACACACACACACACACACACACAGAAACATAACACATCTGCACAGGCCCATGACCATTTCTTGGAGAGCAAAGAGATGAGGGATTTTCCACTTGGGTCCTTTTTCAGTCTAACAATGCGCTGTCCACTGTACAGCCATTTGTTTTCAAATGAAGGTAAGTGTTGCAAGCCACCCACACTCCGACTGGAGACGAGACACACATACATCTTTGGAACAATACCCAATTAAATCACAAGCCATTTGTTTTGTATTCTTGTAACCACCAAGGCTCCCCTCACTTCTGTCTTTCCACCTTTGATTCTCTTCCACTTGCCATCTTTCTGTCCATCTACCCCCTGTTGTCCCTCCTCACTGTGTAAATATCCTACAACAGAAGTATCTAGTTGTATTATAATTGGTTCCCAAGCACCCATTCCAAAACTATCAGTGCAGCAGCATCTCGATTTGGAAGACAGGTCCCAGCAAAGTAAGATAAGTAGGAAGTATTATGGCTGTTGTGCAAACATGATTAACGACATGCTTAGACCTGTTTCTAAATATTGGGAGGTGGGGAGCGTACCTGGGGCAGCTCAGAGACTCTCGGAGATGATGAATAGAGCAATAGAGTGTGCCAGAGATACAGCTGTCACTGAATGGTACAATGAGGCGAGGCGAGATGAGACGGGAGGGTGAATGAAAAGTAAACACTGAGGAGGGAGTCTTGGAGGATTCTTTGGTTAGTGCAGTGTTCGTCTGTAGAGCTGTTCTGATGCATTGTATCCTTTTGATTTCTGAATACACCAAAGCAATCTTGGTACCATAAAGGTTATACAATGCTAAAGTGGATACATGGAATATATAGAGTGCTGCTATAGAGAGTTTCCTACATGGATGTGTCAGAGCACCAAAAAGAATATTGTGGTGATGCAAATCCAATGAAAAGAAAAGCTGGCTAAGGTGAATTATGAAAACAAAATGGAAATCCTGCAAAAAAAGCTTGGCTGAGGTGGAAATGTTGGTGTATCGATAACAGCAAAATGTGAGAGTGATGAGGAATCTGTGCCTTAGCTTTCCTCAAATGAATTCATGAAACAAATGGAAATGAAATACTTCCATCATGTGTTCCACATAACATCTGTGTACTTGAGGTTCGACTGGTGTTCTTTTAATCATATCATCTTGTTATGCCCTCTCCTTCTGTAATGGTTTAATGGCACCTGACAGGAGAATTAGCTCCACCAGTTGTTGACCAACTCCCAGTAATAGTATACCACTAATGGATAGAAATCCACACTAATTCACATTTTCTTACACTTGCGAAAGAAACGATGAGGAAACCTGACCACTCAGATCTTTGTAGGTGCGATTGAGAAGAGTGATGTCGTCATCCTTTGCCTGAGTCAGGAAAACACATGGCAATTTCCTTTAATTAGTTAAAGGTGAAACAAAAAGTTGGCCTACAAACTGACAGACATCTCTACCAGAAAAAAAAAACAAAAAAAAAAAAACACGGCAACTGAAGAATGAAAAATGACTGGATGGTAATATCCTCTTAGAGATGAAGGGTGCATGTCTGAACATGGTTGTAGGAACATTTCTGTAGATTTCAGTGTGATATAGGGACATTTTAACGGTAATGGCTTGCCAACATTATCAGGCAGGCTCTCTCTGAAGGTCTTATTTTCACTAAGCAAAATATTGTATGGAATGGCAATATATTCTTGAGCTCCATTATGCATTATTACAGCATATTTCACTTGTTTTAACCAAACAAATGTAGGCACGCTAATTAATGATTGATGATGATTATCATCATTGTGACCAAGTTGTTGCATCTCTTAAGTGCAGCTTTTCAGGAGCAAAGCCATCGTTCACACAGAACACTGTCCATGTACAGTGTTTGCACTAATGCACTGTCGACCCAAGTGGGCACATGGAGCAATATGTAATATGAGAGGCTATTACGCTCTAGCTAGCAAGATTTGAAATGAAGAAGTGTGGAGTTGAGTGAGGAATTGTCCTTGGATAATGAAGAGAGAGCCAATCAGACTGAAGCATGCTGCATGGAAGCTTCTGTAAATTTCTTCTTTCCTAAAGCAGTATTTACAGCAGCACTAATGTCCTCTGGGTATTTATGGCCACAAAGAATGATGTCTGAGCGTAAGGTTTATATACACTATACAAGACGACAACACTGGAGCTGAATGACAAGGTTAGCATGAAGTTTGTCAGAGTGCATGAATATGAGAGCAGAGGCAGAGATTCACCCATGCGCAATGTTTGAGCTTTTTCCTTTTTTTCCGTGAAAGATATTTCATTAAAAACCATCTAAAAAAAACAAGTTCCTTTGTCTCTGTGTCCTTTTTTCTTCCTCTTTTTATATGACGTTGGCAGAGGCTGCAGCAGCTGAATGTCACAGGTAGACTGGACCATTCTGGCTAATTAGTTAGTTTATGGTAGAGCAGAGAATAAAGGGACATTACACTGTACTATCTGTCCACTCTTGACCTCTTGTACCTGGGTGTCTGGCAGGAACATGAATCTTCCCTTAGGATGGATGACTAACCTAAAGACACAAATAAGAGTACTGTATATTATAACCTGAGGAGACAAAGAGAGACGGCAGAGGAGAAGTGAGAGGGAGATTTTAATGAGGAAAATGAGAGAGTGCGGAGATGCAGTGCTTGCTGCTGATGAAAGAGGAGATTAAGAAATGATAGGAGAGGGAGCAAGGCGGAGAGAGAGGGATGCAGAGAGAGATGTAGTGCTGAAGGGAGAAGGGGAAGAACAAAAAAAGGAAGGATGAGGCAGTGGAAACAGAGGAAGGAAATGAGAGAGAGTGAGGCTGAGGTGTTTTTTTTTTAAAGGCAAAAGTTTTCAAAGTTTAAAGAGATGGTGAAAGTTGGAAAGAAGTCTGCAAGGGTTGAACATATCTGCAAAACACCCCCAGGTTGGAATAAAGAGACAGTTTGGGAGGCTGAATCACAGAGCTGCTATACTTAATCAGTAGAATGGCCATTGCAGATTGTGTGTGAATATGAAGTGTGGGATGGGGTGAGAGTGAAGTTAGCTTTATTTAGATCATATTGAGAGTGTCATCCTCTGCCTCTCACAAAAAAGGTGTCATACTTTAAAGAATAGTCGAAGTCTCCTCATTTCTTGTGATTATGTTTCGCTCGTTACTGTGTTAACTATCATGGCACAAAGCTAGAACGTGGAAAGACAGATGGATGAAAGTAGAGCACAAAGAGAGCACGAGGAGAACGAGGAGCTGAAGAGATTAAAGTGGAGTAAAATTAGGAACAATGAGGGAGGTAAAATAAGCCTGATATGGGTGAAGAAGCCAAAAGGGCATTTCCTAATATGGAGGCAGCACAGCTGGTAAGAAAATAAGCAAACAGAAACAGTGGTTATATGATATATTATGGATTTATACTTTAAGTCAAACATTTTACAATGATTCTAGAATATCTTATCAAAATTACTCATCTATTACTTTACTACATACTGTTATGAATCATAAAGCATAAGATGAGACATAAGACTTCTTGTACCATCGTACTTTTACTTCTATTTTCTACTACTTTACAATTCTACTCTAGTACAATTCAGAGGCAACATTGTAACACTAGCAGGAAAAGGTGCGAGCCGGGAAATAAGGTGAAGGAGGAGGATAGCTAATTGGCAGAGCTAATGTTAGAACAACAAACAAGCAATCATTGTTATAGTTTTAAAGTGCAAAGTTATTTTTATTATGCTAGGTGCAACAAAACTCCCAAACCGGTTCTGCTGAGTCACATTTGTCATGCGTCATCCTCACAACAAGTGGACTTTAAAGCTGAAATAACAAGTGTATTAACCACGCTGTTTCAATGAGCAAGAGAGGAACAGAAAATCTGGATGTATTTTTACAACTTTCTTTGCAAGGAGTCTGCATTATGTGTTACGGCCAGACACAGTAACTTGTTAAACAGGGCCAATCAGATCTGTGTTTCTCAGCTGGGTTCATGTCTGATGTTTCTCTGTTCAGTATGGGTCCAGGTCCCAGCTTTATAATAATAGACTGGTCTGGTTGGTAGTACATTTCCAGGTCTTTTGGGTTCTGGCACAAATTTTTGGATCAGGAAGTATATACAGTAATATACAGTATGTAATACAAATGTAATCAAATTCAAATCGGCCCCACATTTAACAGCTGTAATATCAAAGTTATGTGAATGCTTTAATAATCATATCAAAAAATACAATATGCATTATTATGAAATGGGACATTATGCAGAATGAGTACTTTTACTTTCCGGTACTTATAATTTCATGCTAATACTTTTGTACCCGTCAGTAAAATTGTAAATGCATGACTTTCATTTGTAAGCATTGTGAGTATTTTTGCACTGTGGTATTGCTTCTTTTACTTTACCAAATACCTCAGTACTTCTTCCACCAATAGCCTGCATACATCTGCAATGAGTTGTGCTAATGGCAGTTGTACTGGATGTAGCTGTATTCATCTGTCCAGTTACACTTTGCAAGAGGTTTGTCGCAATAATAGAAGCAGGAGTAACTGTAATGTAATGTAATGTGTAGGTGTAATGGTATAGCTAGTAAAGGTAACTGAAGTAGATTAGGAGTAGTCGTAGTAGCCACAGTGGTAACAGATATAAAAGCAGTAGTGGAAAAAGTAGCATTGTTAGTTATTCTCTATAGCTCAAGTAAGCTGCAGTAATAACTGAAGTAATAGTATATTATAGGGTATTGCTGGTCGGAGAAGCAGTAGCAGAAGTCAACAGTTCTAGAAATATCAAATCAAATCTATGCGACACAAGTTTGAATTCATTTTAAATAATTCTAAAGTCCATTTGTTCCTGCAATATTAAGGCTCATATGATCACAGCATCTTTCTTTTTTGGAGATAAAACTTTTAGTATATGAGCTGCTTTCACCTCCTTCATCCAGAGTCTCTGTCTCTGAGTCTGGCTCATGGATGCCAATCACTGATCTCTGATTTCAGTTATTTTAACTTGACAGATATGCAAGTCGTTTGTCTAATTTTATGAATTTGTCTGGTGTGACTAGGGTTAACCCCAACAGAAGAAATCTCACTCCAAGCTGGTTGGCAACCCTGGTGAGTAGGTGAGAGCAGCTGCACATGTGGTCAACCAATCAGCTGCCAGACAGAAAGGGAATGATCTGTGAATGTGTTCCTAACAACCAATCACCGCTGTTTATCCAGGGAACTCCTTCTCCTTTTGTTTTGTTCTAAATGATGAAATGATAGAAATTGACTTTTTTACCCAGAGTGTGAATTTTTTCAAGGGCCTGGACCAACATATTTCAATTCCGCAGTATATAAAACAACTGTCATTACACATCTTTAAAACTACAGGTGGATTTAGAAGTGGATACCATAGATGAGATGGCAGCAGCTTGTAAAATAATAATAATAATAATAATAATAATAATAATAATAATAATAATAATAATAATAGCAACAACAAATAACAACAAAGCTAGAGTCAGTCAAGACTATTGTCAGTTATCACCATATTTGGGTGATTAGGAGTAATAGTAATAGGAGTAATATTGCATGTTACCCTCAATATGTGTGTGTGCTGCTGTAGTAAAACTAGAACAGTTTGCGTCTGTTTAAGTACTGATGGTAGCAGCAGTATGGTCATATTACTAGTTAAACTGTACATCTGTGGTGACTTGATGTTAGCAGTCATTGTAGTGCTAGTCAGTAGTAGCAGAAGCAGAAATACTTACTCTTTGTATATCTGAAGTGAGCTGCAGCAGTGTCGGAGAAGCTGTAGCTCTGAGGGTCTCGGTCCCTCTAACTGGAGAGTTCAGACTGACGTAGGCCACTGCACTGCTCTTCAGAACGACACTGTTATCCTGAAGAGAACACACACATATCATTACACTCCCGATGATGTAATTCTATAATTGTTCTCACTGCACTGGTCACATCATCATTATCATCATTACCTCAAGTCCACAAAAAGTGTCCTTGCCACTTTAATCTAAGGATTACATTATTGTCATGTCCTCCTCTTGGCAGTCATTCTTCGTCCTCAGCCGTCCTCACAATGTAATTTCAAACCATAAGATTATTATGATCATGATATTTCATGAGGTGCACATAAGAATCCAACGTTTTTGTTAAAAGCTAGATGTTTTTTTTCTTATTCTACAGAAAGTCACTGTCATTTTCAAGAGTGTATCAGTCTTGCTGACAATGACTCCCTCTGCTTATGTGGGAATAAGAATAATGAATCATAAATGAGACCTACTCAATCCAAACAAGACAGTCTGACTGTAGCTGTAGTGGGCTGTTCTTCTGTTGTAGCAGGATTCCTTTCTTGAGACAATACAGTGGGCACTGGAACATTCTGTTCTGACTGGCTTTCCTCTTTCTCCTTATGACTGGTAATTGTGATTGTTGTTTCCACTGACATTTGCAAAGGTGGTACACAAGTTTCAGTTCCATTTCATGTGGCCAGTACTCACGTGTCAGTACAAGCTGCTGCACAGACCCAACTATCATCTTTGTGTTTAATAATTTGGCTGTTAGCGGGCTAACTGCTAACAAGCCCCAGCAGTAGCATATGTTGGAGAAAGAAGAGAGAAAAGATGAAGATTAAAGTGCACTGTATGGTGATCCTTACACAGTGTGTAGTTTCATGGCATGGTGTATGTACATGTTTGTTGCTAGTGCCAACTGCATCTGCCTGAGTTGAAATCATTCCAGAAGCCACAACCTTTTTATCTCTGAGCTGACATTTAATAAAGCAGATGCTCTTATGCTTACTGACCTTTCCCCACTCATAGGACCCGATGTTCCCCAGGGCTGAGCCTCCCCACGAGCAAAACACAGTGGTACGGTCTGGCACCCATCCTTGTTTGGTCTGCTCTGTCAGCGCAGCGATGAGCTGATTCATAATAGCTGAAGCCCCTCCTCCCTGGTCGCTGTCATGACGACTGCCAACCAGCACATAGCGATCTGTAAACAAATAAATGGAGAAGAAAAATAGTTAGCGTAATTTATTATGCTTATTATGGTTTTCTCTTACGTCCACATTTATTAAATCAAAACAAACACGGCAGTTATAAGAAGCAGTGATGAGGGTAGTGCTGCTGTTCCATGTACAGAGCGGCAAATGTTGTGTCGCATTGGAAATCTTTGAAGTGAATGTTGAAGAGGCAGATCTGTTGGCATTTGTCAATAAAAATATTAGTGAAACAGAGGTTAAGGTGAATCGCCCCCAACCAAAAAAAAAAAAAAAATACAATAAAAACTGTGAACATTGGGAAAAAGAGGCTAGTGAAAAGGGAAGAAGGCAGACTTTCCACAGCAGAATTTACATCACTTCTATGATATTCTAATTCTATCATCATTTTAGCCTGTATTTTCTTTCAGCAATAATAAATCTAGAGATCTCAATTAAATTTAGAATGCAAATTCAATGAGAGGTGCAAGGTAATGATATACTCACAATAAGGCAAATCATCAGTCCATATGTACTAACTGCATGTGCAGCCTACCATACTTTTATTGCACTTTTTTGTCATTTCAGGTCTTCAAAACTCAGAAAAACTAAAGCTTTGATTAAATGAAGGTGATGCAGCTCTATACAGAGAATAGGCGTGTTAGTGGTGTGTGATCTCACTACTGACACCTCTGAATCAGTTTTACCTTGTCACATTTAACTGCATGGATATATTTGATCATTGAGGGATTCATTCAAAATGTTATGTACTGTTAACTCTCGGCGCAGTGAGACTCAAAGATTTCCCTCGTGTCACCTTGTTTGAAAAGATGATCTCACTTTTTTGGATCAAAATCAGTCATAACACCAGACACTCTGAACAGCAGACATGTAAAGCCTCCGCTTCATGCATTTGCTTTAATACACACAGAGGTCATTATATAAGGCCATTGAGATCTAAATGGAGAAATATGAAAGTAAAAGGTGAATAGAGAGTTAGAAAATGAAAATGTATTCAAGAGTTCAGTAAAAGTATCACAAAACAGTATTCAAGCACAGTGGTTTTCCATGGAAACACACTCACACTCAGACACACACAAACACAAATGCTTCAGGCTTCTTTGTATGCCTTACATTCTCTACAGAGACAGAATGTTGAGTATTGATGCACAAAGCGGCTTCCTGCAGGCAAAGAGGGGAACAGAGCAAACCTCATCACCCCAACACAGAGTGCTGATGACTTTGTTTGAGAAAAGAGGTGCTTAGAGAAGCCTGCTAGCTTAGCCTAAGAATCTGACAACTTATTATTGCACTGAGAGCGGCTTCCAGGGTAAATCAACCATTACTGTAAACTGCCTCAAATTAGTCATGTGTGAAAGTGCAATTTGTTTTATTTTTTTTTTATTTGATCTTTTTCATGGATATGCTTCTTGTTGAAAAGAGATTAACACACTAAAAGTCAAATGAAGCATTTATAAGAAGCACTTATTAATAAAAAAATAAATAAATAAATACATGAGGTCATGTTCTTGCTGCCCTCAGGCCATGACAAATCATTCATGGTTCAGCAGGCACAAACTAATGTTTAGTGCACTCGATGGAGGGGTATTTCTTTTTTCTTTAACTGAAATTATTGTAGGCATCAAATACAGTCTGGCTTTACATGTATGCCAATGACCACTGTTGGTATTTTGTCCTCAACAAAAAGCACTTTTTAGGGGATAAGTAAGTCAGCAATTAATCCCACCAAACAAGTAATGTGTGTGTATCTATAGCCTGATGTGTTTTATTCCTCTGTGATATAGAGTGCCATTACTTGTCCAAAAATAAATAAAAACACATCAATGAGCCACACTGTTGTGTTCCTTCATTACCAGGAACATAGAAAAAGAGTAAGGACAGAAAATTGATGCCACTCATGTCTTCAGAGCAACTCTGAATCCATGCCTAGTAGTTGGTTAGCCTTAGAGCCAGGCCAGCTGTTCCGACTTGCTTTCAGTCTTTGTGCTAAGCTAAGCTAACTAGCTGCTGGCAGTTGCAGATCCTGTTTAGCTCTCAGCAGGAAAGCAAACTATTTCTTTAACGGTCAGCTATGAAGGTGCAATTGTACTGAAAGGAAATAATCATTATTAATAGATGTGTGTTTGACCATATTTGAGCAGTTATGTACAGTCCCAATTGTTTTAGATTTCTTCAGGTTTTTGGTTGTGTTAAATCTAAATGACCTTCCTTCACTATTCTCCCCAGACGTGCTATGTGAAGCAGTGTGTGATCAATGGTCTAACCTACAGAATCCCTCATCAGACAGACCATTTAAAAATCTGCATGAGAAATGGATCTGGGATTGGGTATAACAGAAAAGCTGTCTGCAGAGTCTATGGATTGAAAATATGTCTGCAGTTGTAAGAGACATGGCCTGATGTAGTTTAAGATGCTAAAACTCACTATTGTTTCCCAACATAGATTCCATCTCTGCCTCCTTTGCGATATGATTTGGAATTGTCCAGTTTTGCAGCTCTATTTTTAAAACCGTCAAATGTTGGACAGCAGGATCTATTGGGCACAAATAGTCACAAAACTGGTGTCAAATACATTGTTGTGACCTTCTCAACACTAGCATGTAGGCTTTAAACTTCTCTCGCTCTCTCTCTTTTTACTGTTATACTGTCATCTCTGCTGCATTTGTCACATTTTATGCCAAAATCAGTGAACTTCATTAGAATGCATAAACAAGTTAGTGAAAAGGCAGTAAGTTAGGTTCTCATTTGCTTTTCTCTGTAAAAATAATTGCTTTAAATTAGCACTGACGATGGGAATCTGTTATTGTCAGTGAAGTGAACTGATGGTGGCATGTTGATTTGAAGCTAATGTTTTACATCTCTTCATTCTTTATAGTCCAGACCTTCATGTCAAATTTGATATGAATGCACTTTATTGATTGCCTGTTAAGGAGCCAGTAGAAATTGTTTAGTTGAACACATTTGAGCAACTATGAATGTTTAGCTAATTACAGTCTCTTCTGCCTGGTACACCTTCCTGTTTTGCTTCTCCAGTTACCCTGGAGACTGACAAGCTCATCTAAGAATTATGTAAATGTTATTTACAAGACCTTGAAGGGGACCATACATGTACAGTATGTGCTGGTATGGAACAATAGTGAAGTTGTGTGACACATGGGTCTGACATCATTTAGAAACAGTGTCACCATTACACAGTTTGCCCACCAGAGAGCACTGAGAAGATGATTTTTCAACTATAAAAATCCTATAAAATCCTATAAAACTATAAAATCCAGGATTTTTGCAAAAATATTGCAAAAGAAGCCACCACGCCAGCAATCGAATGGTAGAATGATTACATCATTCAAATAAGTGCACTTTAAATATGCAGTAAAACTGCCTGTGTGCAAACTTACATTTGAGAGCATATTCCACTCTGAGTTCTCTAAAACAGTGTGTCGAGTGCCCTGCTATGGACTGTGAAGTATTTGTGTGCTAATTGTGTTGGGGTGCTTTCATATTGCATTTTGTCCCTCCACATTAGCAAACATTGTTTTATTTAAGGAGTATTTGCATAGGGCAAAACAGATTCCTGCAAAATAACCCTCTTCATTGTCAAGGGCTGTGTGACTCAAAACCTTTGAAAATGTGCATGAATATTCATTCTGTTTAGGGTGGAGATCAATGAGCCTGGAACAGACATATGATCAAACGCCAACAACCAGTTAAAATGTCGCTCCTTCCGGAGATTTGTGGCCCATATTATCTGCTTTAGTGGCCCATTATGGCTGCCTAATATCACAGTGTAAATCAGCAAGGTAATTTTCCACCACTGACTGGGCAGGACAGGTACAGTAACAATGCATTGCTATGAGTAGATGGGAGAGCAGGAGGGGAGGACGACGGTGGAGGCCAAGGCAAGGACAAGATAAAGGGTCTCTCTGCAGAATGACAATTAAAAAAGGAAAAGGGCAAAAACAGCTAAGCAGAAGAGGCTGAGCTGCCATTTAAACATTAAATGGACAAAATATGGTTGGAATTAACCTGAGCTGACAGAGGAGTGGGACAGAGAGGACACCAACAAAGGAAGACAAGGAAAAGCATGGGTTCATTTAAAACATATTACTGATCTTACTTCCAAAACCTTTCAACATTTTCTTGACAGATAATTAAAATGTTTTCATGTTTTTGAATCTCTCAGTACATCGAATGAAGGGGCAATAACAAAGAAGCTCTGACGTGAAATAACCTCAAAGAAAACAGGAACAGGAAGAAGCCATTACAGGGAGGTTAGTACTGAATGACGACATGCAATTTCAAAGAGGCCACAACAAAACACAGATAATCCACTGTCTACCTGTCGGGCACCAAATGGCAGACGGACTAAGTCAAACAATGGCTGGTGAACACAGCGGATCATTTAGCAGCTGAAGAGCCAGATCACACAGGGCAGCTGTGGCTCAGGAGGGAGAGCGGTTGTCCACCTCTTAGGTCGGCAGTTTGATCCCTGACCTCGGCAGTCTACATGTCCAACTACTGTATCTTTGGCCGAGTGAAAAGGTGAATGCAGACTTGTGTTGTAAAAGTGCTTTGAGTGGTCGTCAGACTAGAAAAGCACTGCGTAAATACAGTCCAGTTGCCATTTTTGCCTCAGGAGTTGGTGGGGAGCAAATACAAAGCTTAAAGGTTAGCAAAAGTTGGATTCCCTTTTGGATTCATCAGATAACATGACCTCAAATGAAAGGTTCTGTTGTTTTGAGTCTTCTGGGTATGAAACAAATCCACTTCATTGCTAACACTGTCACCATAACAACTTGATAAACTGATAATATGATAAGAGTTGGGCTTTTTAAAGTTGTTGTGGAGTTCTTCCGCTGCTTCGTGGCCAGTGTAATCATTGCTTCATATAGGGCATTTGTTGCCACTAGGGCTGCAAACTACAGTTATTTTCATTGCTGATTAATGTGCTGTTCATGTTCATAGTTAATTGATTAAAACAACTCTAATAAAAGATGTATTAATAGCTTGGTCTATAAAATATCGCAAAATAATGCATAATAGTGCTGTCTGAGAAGCCACGAGATTCTTAGTCACCACACACATATGCAAACACTTTATTATCACACACTTGCATAAAGTTCTGCTTGAAGACACAAACATGGACACACACACACACACACACACACACACACACACACACACACACACACACACAGAAGAGTTCCTCTTATTACATAAACTGGGTAGTCTTGTCTGAAGTCATTAACATGGCAATGTGAACTCAGAGCCTGTTTTGTGGGTTGTGTTGTGCTTTAGTTCATAATACATATTCAGTGTCCTAAAATATGCATAGTCCATTTAATAACTAATGTATTCATATAGTTATTATTTATAATAATATCCTTAGTAGTATCTTGCATGTTTTCCATTGCTATATTTTTTGGATCTAAGTGCTTTGTTACCACCAAATATTGCTCTTCATGTCTAATCATCCAGCAGTTGAGATGTCTGATCGTGAACACAGTAAGCTGAGTCATTCTGGTTGCCTCTATTTAAAAGCCACCTCAGGCTGAGGGTATTTGTGGAACGCTGGACTAGCACATCCAGTTCCTGTAATTTGTTCCTACACTGAGAGACAGCTATGTAAAGTGATGATTTTTTTTATTTATTTATTTTTATTCATACTTGTTTATATGCTGTGGATACGCATACATGAGAAGTAAAGCCAATGACATTATTTTTGGAGGCGACTGTTTAATCTTCAAACTGAATCATATCAACTTGTTTATTGTAGCTGTGGACAGTATGACTAATGCAGCTAAATCTAAGCAAAAACAGAGAATGTACAATGTACATTCTAAAATGTACCACCAAATATTTACATTTTTAATGTAGAAAAAGTAAGGAGAATGGCATGTAAAAAAAAATAATTTCTGACTTAATGCAAAGTCTTAATGATGTGTTCATCTAATAAGCTGTATCCTGGATTTCACTAATATTATGTCCCTGTCAGTATTGTTAGCTAACATCAATTTATGGAATAAATGCATTCACAGACATTTGTAAAAGATGAGTTAATGCCCACATGACCGAAAATGTGACTAAATGTAATCAAGATTTTAAATAACTTTGGGTAAATCAAGTTCATGAAGAACATGCGGGGCACACTCTTCGCACACACAATTTTTGTCTGCCTTGTTGAACACGAAATACTGAGACAAGCAGTTTTCACTTTAAGACAAAACTTTGGAGCATTTGCACAAACCTGGGTTCCTCCTTCCTTTCAGGTATCCCACAACATTGTAGATTTTCTTGTAGGACAGCTGGTTTCCAACCGTCAGAGTAATCTTCTTTCGTTCTAGAAAAAAGAGCAGACAGACTTTGAGATGAGCTCCAGTGGGAAAGGAAAAACCATTTTTAAATTCACTGCGGACAAACTTCAAAACTGATCCTAATTTTGACCAACCTTGACCAATTTGAAGTCGTTATGCAAATATCAGAGTAATAATGAATCAGAATTTGTCTCCAGTGTGATGGTACTGTGGTACATTGAACTCTTACTTTAATCACCCAGAGAAAGACAACACATGACTCCCAGGCTGTCAAAAACGCTGTTGCTGTATAAACTTGAACATTGCCAGACTGGGAGGAAGCAAACTGAAATCAGAGGAAAGCAGTGGTAAATGGAAATCTTCCTCGGTATGTGATTGCTCAAGTTGATGCTCTTCAAATGCAGGCTGGAAAAATAAAACTGGCTTCCAGCTAATCAACAGTTTAGTTTAAGGCAGCATTGACTGATTCATCCACTCTACCAGCCACTTTGGCCAAAAGTGATGATTATACCTCAACCCTATCTCTGACTGAATACCTTTATATACCACTAACACACTGCCAGGTACGTTTTGTAGGAAACATTATTGCTTCCTGGACTGCATTTGTTGGCCATTTTTGTTTGTTTTCTTCTTCTTCGCTGCATAGATGTCATAAATAGAACACAGGGGTGTACTATCTTTTCTCAATATTTTAATAGAAAATGAAATTTGTTGACAAAGTACATTTTGCAGATCGGTTCAATATCAAAGTTTCCTTGTTATGCTGCCAAAATGAAACAGAAGTCATTTAAAAAAGACATAATGTTTCCCACAAAATATATTTCCTTACTGCAAATTAGCTGAATATAAATGTGTTTTTTTTTATATGTCACAGGGTTTCATTTCATGCAGGAGAGAAAAAGGAAAGAACAAGTAGAACAAAATGTGTTCAGAGTTATACTGGTGTCCAACATGGTTTTCATATGGATAGAGCTTTGCCCCATAATGTCATGTTAAGATTTATCAATACAAACTGATCAACTAGATTAGCCAACACAATCAAATGAAGTACAATAAGCACGAACACAGACCCACACTCTCACACAGTATTTGTTTCTGTCAAATTCCCTGTCTCACTCTCAAGGAATAATTGGATTATGTCAAGTGGATGAGAGTTGAATGAGAGCTCTAATCGCGTACACACACACATATGCATGCAAAAGCTCCTTTCTTAGAGGAAACCTCTCTTCATAAGCACGTTGTGTGTAACTATGCTTTATCTCACTTTAATTCCAAATGGGTATTGTCAGACAATGATGCACAATACACAGAAAGGCCATACATCACCAAATTTGTGCAACTGCAGAGGAAAACATACTGCACTGACACACACACGCGCACACACATAAACATACAATATATCATTCAGGTGAGAACCGACCATAAAAAGGCACAGATAAAAGAGACGTACCAATATTTTTCAGATGACATTAGATGGTTTGTCATGAAATGGACCGGCCCACCTTGAACTGTCTCATCCACTGCAAGCTTGATGCACCAGAATGAAATAAAGGATTTTTTTTTTTTTTTTTTTTTTTTATAATGAGGACTAATTGGTGAGTTTGAATAATGTCTGTTGGATTAACATCCACGTGTCTTAAAAAACCCCATAACCCTGAGCTTTTCAATGGAATGCATCCGGGACTGTCCTCTGCTCAGTAGAAAAGACTTGAAAATTTCAATTCTTGTACTATTTTCAATTTTTTTTTTTTTATAATTATTTCCTGTCCAAAAAAAAAAAAAAAAAAAAAAAGTAAAAAAGGACAGTGCAGCATTTTTGACCACTATTGTGAAACAGTTTAACAATGTGTTGTCCCAGGTCCCAGGTATTTAACCTCTGTGGGGTTGTTATAATGGTCATTGAAACTACTTGGGTGCAGCTGGCTGTGTGATCAACAGTCATTAGGGCTGTCACCTGGTGCCAGCCGTGAAAAGTCGTTAAATCTCCTGGTAAGGGTTGTAGGTGATGGATAAGTGATGTTGTAGACCTCCTCTCCGTTGAGGGATGGTTTCTTTATTTTAACATAAATAGCCTCCTTCATTCCTCTTTCAAACCTGTTTTCACAAAGGGCCAGTAAGGGTATCCTTAAGCTTTAAGTGATTCCTGTAAATGTTTGTGCTCCTTCTCTCAGACCTGGGCACTTGTTGGTACACTTTCAGCTTGGTGTTGCAGATTTCTGACAGCTCCTAACTTAATGCTTCAGTGGGTGATGAGCGTCAAAGCATAAGTATTGGTCTGTGTGCATGGGTTTCCTGTAGACTCCAATGTGATGACTCCTGTCCACTTCAGTGTGTACGGTGCAAAAAAGCCATGCTTTTGTCCCTGATGTTCCCTCAAGAAGTTGAGATTACCATCCACTGAGTTGAAAGCTTGCACCTTCTGGGATTTGATCCATGAGTCACCCACACATCTAAACCCATGGCTCAGTGCTGTTCCTCTGAGGGGGTTCCAGACTCTGTCTTGTACTTTTTCCATGCAGAGGTTGGCCACAATCGGAGATACTGGCGAGCCCATATCACAGCCATGCTTTTGTCTGTAAGACCCTAATAGTTGAGATGCATGTGAATGTTGTGATCTGGTAGGAGCTCATTTAGTTATTATCAGATATTAAGGATATTTATTGATACCAATTACTGTTTTAATATCAATTAAGTTATTAATAAGAATTAATCATAATGGGCCACTAGCCTGAAATCAGGAACCAGTAACCCACTGTGAACAGAGTCTCAGCAAAGGGCTGTTCACTTAAAATGCCAATATTTAAAATTCGTTTTTACATTTATCAGATGAACAGTGAAGGGTTGACTGTGAGCACTGACCCTCACAACCAGCTTTTACCACAACACATACACACAAATATCCCTTTCCTATCCTTATATCCTTGATGATGTCATTGCCATATTGCAGGGACTACCCTGATTCCCAGAGGGTCTCGTCCAATGGGAAGCCAGGATTTGCATTCAAAACAAATCTTGCACTCGTGAGATTTGCAATGTCTGATGGAATTTTGGTGCTATTTCTTTTTTCTGTGTCCTGAGTTCTTCATCAGGCTTTAGTCTTTGCAGGCGTGCCTCTCTTTGTTTAGTCTTTTGTCTTACATGCCGGCCACATGGTGAGGTCCCAACATGAACAACAATGTTTACATGCATGCCGACTATGGAAGCAGTAGAACTGTAAGGAAACAACTGCTACAAGGCAACAACAATGGAACCATCCTCAGCCCAGACCAGCTTTGCGAACTGCTTGACCTCTATCTGAACACCACCTACTTTCAGTACAATGGGGGGTTTTACAGACAAAAACATGGCTGTGCCATGGGCTCACCACCACCACCACCATCTCCCATTGTGGCCAACCTCTCCATGGAAGTTAGTTGAGAGACAAAAAATTTCTGTAACCAAATCCAGTTGCCCTTGATTCCACCCTCCTTTGATACGGATGCACATTTGCATGAGAACATGAGTATGCAGGTCACGCATACACATTCCTTCTGAGTGTGTGTTGCATGCAAGCTGTGTGATAGATTCATGCTGCTCTACTGATTGACTTTTGATGGCGGTAAGTGAAGGATATTTCAAAAATGTCAAAGAAATGTTTGATGAGGAGGGAAATGGATTCAACACACTTTTAGCCAGCGCAATGCATTTTGGTGAGAAACACTGAAAACATCACCATGTTTTCATCACACTCTTTAAAAATGAAATGAAACAAGAACACAATGGAGATGACCTCCAGTAGAAACGGTATCTTTTCTGTGAAGGTCTAAAATGCAAATTGGCTGTCACAGAAACACACACAGACACACACAAGTTAGGGACATTGCATCAATTTATATTCATTTCCTGGAGACTTATCATAACCACTACTTGCCTAATCCTAACCTTAACACCTTAACCCAAGTCTTCACTCTAAAGTTTAATGATTTACATTATGAGGACCTGCATTGTGTCCCCACAACACAAGTAATACAAAGACACACACACACACACACACACACACACACACACACACACACACACACACAGAGGGAGCAGTCACTGTATACTGTGTTTGCCAGTTCTGCTGCCTTGCTGGATGGCTGTGAGCTCTAGGGGGGCTGATGGCTGGATATCTGAGGGAAATACAGACAAGGTGCCAGTAAAGATGTGAAGCAGGGGCTCAAACTGTGTGTGACAGAGGTCCCCTGCCTACAGCACAGCACTACAGCATGACAGCCCACTTTCCCAGCTCCGCTCCCGTCCTCCATTCCCCATGCCTGTCTCCTCGCCCTCCTCTCGTGCCTGTTTAATACATTATAAAAATTCACTGCTTTCTCTCATAGGCACCACATAACCCATTTATCACTTTTGACATTGGCACAAATGACTTTGGCTAAAAAGCAGGGATGGAACATGGGGCCCGTTTGTGTATTCACTCAGCAGACGTACGCACAGAGAGATTTGTCAGAGAGTAATTCCACTTCATGATGAATGGGTTTATAGATAGGGTTGCCTCTACAGGTAAAGGGTGACTCTGAGTTAAGTTTTGAGATTTTATGAAAATATTTAAAGGGGCTACAGTTTGAGTCTGGTTTTCACAGTTAAATGAAATGTGAAAGCAGATGTTTCCATAGTCGCTCTCAGTAGGTTCTTCCTGAGAATTTTCATGATTTTCTAGCTGTTGCTCTTAGAATAACTCAGTGGAACAGTGAATATTGATGGTAAATTTTGTCCCAACTTCACCAAATGATTAGACCAAAAGTGCTCTGTTAAAGTGTTTTTTTTAGCCATTTTCTCTGACAGAGTTCATGATTTTCCCAGTACACAGCAGGAAGGCAGAGTGATTAGAAACTTAGGAACACAGGTCCTCCCCTTGCACAGTTTTTCAGTGTCTGAAAAAGCCCTTAAACAAGATACTTAACCTTGTCTTCTCCAAGGAACATCACACATGACTGACCCTGAAAACATAACCTTTACTGACAAGACCTCTGCCTAAAACTACAAAATAGATTGTTTAATATTGCTTTCAATAACAGTTTCCACAAAATATTTTTAAGTATTTCCTTTTTGGGAGTTCAATGAGAAGATTGATATGACTATCAATGAGCACTTTGTGTTCATGCTAAACTTAGATGATAAACATCATACCTGCATGCATGTTAGCATTGTGAGCATATGAGTATGGTGTCTTTTGCATTTAGCTCAATGTACGCTGCACCTAAGTACAAAGTCTTCGAGCAACTAACATGGCCGTAGATGCCTAGTCTTATTTTCACTTTGGGCAGAGCAAAGGTTAGCTCTTTCCGTCCTACCAACGGTCTTTAGCTAAACTCGCTAGAGATGCTGCACAGAAGTACTGGGCAGATGTATTAACTATTCATGTAGAAAAAATTCCAGCACGTATTTACACAATAAAACAAATGAGTAAAGTAAAACTTTGATGCAAAATGAGACCAAGAATTAGATGAACAAGGAGCTACCAATTGTTATCGTAGCAGGCACATGGACACACAACCCACTAGTGATGCCATGATGGAATTTAGCAGTATTAGACTTTGAAACAAAACCACAACAAATGAATCACATCTTAAACTAGCTGATTTCATCACCCGTGGACCCATACATTTAAAGGTTCAGTAGGTAACTCTTGTAAAAATGACAATAACCTTTTCCTCTGACTACTCCTGGTGCTCCTAATGGTATTTGCAAACAACAATCAACCAAAACAACCACCCAGTGCCAGCTAATTTTTGAGTCTCATTCCCAGGCTGTCAAATACTTTGGACCAGGGAACTGGACCAAAAGTGTCGCTATTGGACGACCTGGGAATATGACAATCAACTACCTTTCTCCAGAACCGTCAACTGCACCTTGAAGCCATTAAATGCCACCAAATGAAAAGAGCTGATATATAATCAGAGTCTAAATTCAGAAGCATCTCTGCGCCATTCTCTGCAGGGTATTAAATGCAGAATTGAGAAGAAAAAGCAGTAAGTGAATGTGGGAATCCTGCACAAAGCAATCAATAGTGGTGTAATTAAAGGGCCTGGGAGTCCTTTCTATAAAGCCATTTCAAGTTGTTCTGCTTCGCTCGCCTCTCCCTCCGTGGCCTCGCAATGTAATTGCCACGGAAATTTGTTTCACTTTTGGCATTTGTTCTGAGTGGTAGACAGAGAGAGACACACGGAGAGAAAGATAGAAAGAATTGCATGTGTTAAAAACTTAAGTGAGGAGGAAACGAGACAAAGAAGGGATTCAGCAAAGCTGACTTGCTGAAGTCCCATTCTTCAGCTATGATTTTACTTCGAGCATCAATTGGTTTAAGATGAATGTATGTGTGTGTGAGTGTGTGTGTGACAGAGAGAGAGAGAGAGAGAGAGAGAGAGAGAGAGGGAGAGAGAGAGAGAGAGAGAGAGAGAGAGAGAGAGAGAGATGCTGTACATATGAATGTGACAGCACCGGAAACTGGGAACTGAAATGTTTCAAAATAACATTTTCACTCCAGTTACTGTGCCATATCTATGAAGTAGTATATAAAAAAAAGCTAATCATGTCCACTGAGGTCGCTGGTTCGATCCCCGGGTCGGGCAGGGCCTTTCTGTGTGAAGTTCGCATGTTCTTCCCGTGCATGCGTGGGTTCTCTCTGGGCACTCCGGCTTCCTCCCACAAACCAAAAACATGCTCATTAGGTTAACTGGTGACTCTAAATTGTCCATAGGTGTGAGTGTGAGTGTGAATGGTTGTATGTCTGTATGTCTGTCTATGTTGCCCTGCAATCGGCTGGCGACCGCTTCAGGGTGTACCCCGCCTCTCGCCCATTGCCACCTGGGATAGGCTCCAGCCCCCCACAACCCCGAAAGGGATACGCGGGTATAGAAGATGAATGAATGAATGAATGTCCACTGATACACCATAATCGTTATTGCATCCAACAAAAACCTATTGAAACTAATCTTCCACAGATGAGACGTTCCTTACTCACTGTGCCAAAACCATGATCAGCAGTAAACTGGACAGTTTTGTCTGTTCGTGTGACATGAAGAAGTTAAGGCATGTCAGGGAGTGCAGAAAGGGTAAACGCATGACTACAGTTTTAACATTTTTCAGCACAGCACAGTGAGAGGCTGCATAGAACTGCCGCACTACCATCAAACACAACACAATGAATAAGATTCGAACATGAAATGTCACAGTAGCCTATACAGTCAGACACAAAGGTAGCCTACGTGTTTCATGTCGCTAGACATGGTTGATTATTTATGCACGATTAGCAAATGTTTTGTTAGCATTCAGTTCCCATAACATTAGCTAAAATTGACCCGAACATCAAGTAACTTTGCATTCCTTTGCCTCTCTCAAGACCTTCTCTTTATATTGGTATTTATCTTTCTTGTAATCTTTATACATTTCTGATGATGAATGACTGACCTCAAAAACTGGAAGAGCCACCCCTAAATGCTCCATGATTTCCATTCCGCATGTGTGTGTTTGTTACTGATTACAGTGGACAAACCACCAAATAATACTGTTTTATGTGTTTTTTTTTTCTGTCCTCCATCTCAGTAATCAGCACCTCATTTTCATACTGTATGAGGGTTGTTTTTTTTTGTGTGTGTGTGTTTGCAGAAGGATTTGCAATTGTTATTTGGATAGTAGGTGGCAGGAGGCAAGTATTTACAGTCATCTGCAATATAGGCATTTCTGGCTACGGTAGGGTAAGTGGCTTATGCACATGCACTCAATTTCAGATTGATTGGAGTGTATAAAAGAAAGGTGCGCATGGCCTGGCAAAGTTTTACAGGTAGAGATTTCTGTGTGCATGTATTTTTCAAATTTTGTGACTACACCATTTTTCAGTTTGAAAGCTGCACTGTCTTTTATACATGAGAACCCTGGTCCTCATTTTATGATTTAGGATAATATTAATAAAGTGTAGTGTAGCAATGTATAAATGTAAAGCCCCAACTATTAAGTATTGGTATATAGGCATTACCTATATACCCATTATATGGCCAAAAGTATGTGGACATTTCTTTTATGTGCTGTTTGTTTTGGGTTGTTTTTCATGGTTTGGGCTTGGCACCTTCTAATTAGGAGGAATGTAAATGCTCCAGTAAATGCTCCATGTCCAGTTTGAGGAAGGCTGTTTCTTGTTTAAACATGGCAAGACCCCTGTGTTTTCCCACTTTGGTGAGGAATAATTGGACTGGCTTGCACAGAGCCCTCACCTCAACCCCATCCAATACCTTTGGAATGAACTGGACTGCTGACTACAAACCAGGCGTTTGCAGCCAAGATCAATGGCTGATCTCACTGATACTCTTGTCTCTGAATCGGAGCAAATCCTCGTATTCGACAGAAACATACCATAACGTACCATCGAAGCATAACCGTGAAATATCTAGGGTGTAACTCAGTTAATGTGAAGGATAATTTTTAGAAGGTGTGAGAAACTTATTTTATTGTCAATAAGGTCTATCAGAAGACCATAATTAACCACAAATAAAAATTTAATGGTTGAAAATGAGCCAACTTAACCAATCAAAAACTTAAGTGGTGGTTTATGATGTGTTGGCAGGGCACTATGACTCAGAGTCACAGAGTAAAGTCTCTTTATTGCTTAGTGAAGCTTGCGGCTTCCAGTCTGATAAGAAGCATGAACACGCATGAGCATAAAGCTGAAAGTAGCAGGATGTGTGTTAATGTGTGAGTGCGATCAGTCAGCCTTGCCAGGGTAAACAGGGGCTTGCAACACACCTTTGAGGTAGTGATTGACTAGCTTGGTAATTGTCTGGTCAACAGACAGACCACTCAGATAGAGTCAGAGCCAAAGCCCCAAGGCCTGAAGGGGACAGGGTGTGTTCAGTGAATTAATCACTCTTAAAGGGCTGAAAAGATGGGAGGGGTGGACAAGCTCTCTCAGACACAACACCCACACGCACAAACACATACCTGCAGACGGATATATGAACACGGACATAAGGACACACAGAGGGTATTTATACAGAAGAGCAAATAGACATACAAGACTGAATGCAGCAATACTCAAGAGTCTGAAACTTAGATGCTGAGATGCAAATAAGTCTGCAAATGCAAAAAAAAACAAAAAAAAAAAACAAAAAAAAAAACTGAAAATGGATTTGGCAAATGCAGGAAACAACAGCTGTTTATTTACCTTTCTGGGGTGTTATGCGATGAAGAACTGTATACAAGAAAAATTGTTGAGCATTTCTGAAAACGTTTTTGTATATGCTTGCTTTGGGCTTGTTTAAGGCATATTTTGTTGTTCACTGGTTAGCTCTCACTTTCCATTTCAAAATGGTAGCTCATGTGTTGTGATATATTGAGACATTGCCAACCGGTGTTTAGCAAATGGATGCTAAATAGTTGATATGGCATTGTAAAATGTGCCTTTTATGAGGTACGTCGTTGGTGGTTAGCAGGCTTGGAGTCGATGGCTCATTGTTGAGGGACCAAGGGCCAAGGACCAGTAGTGGGCCCTTGTACAGCCTATAGGCTGTGTGGAGATGCAAGACTGATCCAAGGGGAAACGTACGAGGACAGAAGAGCAGAACAGAGAGAAATGTGGATGAATGAGGAATGCTTTTTCAGCACCATGGACAGTGCTGTGGATTTATCAGCGTCTGCTATTTCAGAACCATGGCCAGCAGCATTGAATTGACCAATAATTTGCCCAAACCCCAGTCAGATAAAGGATAAAAAGTAAGGCAGACTAAGTTAACAGGGCTGGCAACCAAGGATAGAAGGCTAATTAATACACAGTTTGACATTTAGTGATGTTGGATGCACAGCCATATAGCCTACAGGATCAGGCCATCAACCTCCACAAGCCAACAAACTACAAGTGTGCAAGCAATGTGTGGCCTACAACAATAACCAAGGAGACATGGTGGTCTACAAAACAAGTAGCAACAAACAGTGCCATTTTTGAAAAAGATCGGCTAGTCAGCATCTATGACAAGCCTATGTAATCACAAACAATGAATATGAAACAATTTACCAATAACGTTTTCCATTTAACAGCTGTGAGTTTGAAGCCAATCCATTAAAAATTCCATGGAATCCATTACAGCCCACACGAAATGTCTGGCTACACGCTGAACAAGATGCAGACACATGCGGGCACCTGTACTTTGAAGTCAGAGGTCACGTTCTCCAGCAGTGGCAGTGCTAAAACAAAGTTTGGAGTTAGGTCTGGCTTTGTGAGGCTACGTTTTATTAAATGATACACATACACACACACACATGCACACACACACACACACACAGAGAAAGAGAGGTTGGTGATGTGATGTCACATCACCTCTTGATTTTAAACTGTAACAGAAATGTTACAAAACCTTACACAAAAACAGCATGGGAAACAGAATTACAGCAGAAGCCTGTGAGCTTTTCAAACTCCCGGCAGCCAAATCGACTCAGAGTGGCGGGGGCCCTATAAAGGGGTTTACTAATGGGGTGGAATCAACAGCAGTACAAACAGGCCACAGTGCCCCGCTGGTGCTGTTGGCTGCATAAGCTGAGAACCCCTCAGCAGTGGTGGTGGTTCGTCTCAGAAGATACAGAAGTGGTCTGAGTCCGACTTTTTATTTTTGCCACAATCAAGCCACATAAACAAACTTTATTCAAAATATTTAACTAAACAACAAAAATGCACACACACACACACACACACACACACACACACACACACACGCTCCACTACAGGTTAGTCATTGCTAGGGTGTTAGCTGTATCTATTATAGCATTTCCAAAGGGTGCAAAGAGCCACATATATTCATGAGATTTTTGTATGATTTGGCAATGCTACAAGCTACAACATGAGCTTTCTGGCACACATGTGTTGAGGAATAATAGTAAAAGGAATATAAAGTATGCAGCATTACAGTGTGTGTGTGCCTGTGTGTTGCATAGCAAGGACACAATATACTATATACTGATAGAGATGCACACACACACATGCACATGCACATGCAGTGCTGAGAGTAATGTGAAGTCTGCCACGTCATCTTGTTAAGGTCTGATGATCTCCATGGAGGGCCCCTGGGCAATTAACCAATGGCCAGCCAATATAGCCAGCCTTAATTGAAAGGGAATTAAAAGAGAAAAATAAGGAGAAAAGGCATTAAAAAGAAAGAAAAAAAATGAAAGGAGGCAGACAGATGGAAACAAATGATAGTGGGATCCCAAGAGTGGTCAGAGGTGCAGCCAATCGATTTGAGACAGATTACATCTCTCTCGCTCTCTCTTTGTCTCCCCTTTTGTCTCTCTCCCTTTCTCACACCCATTCTCTCCCTCTTTCAAACTCATTTGATGTAATGGAAACACTTCAAAAAGAAGCCTACCTTGCAGAAGCGTTAGATGTACATTAAGCTCGGTCTTCAGAGAGTGGGGACAAACACAAATGTGCACACCACACACACACACACACACACACACACACACACACACAGAAACTGTGCACTCCAAAACCGACAGTACTTCTGGCAGAGCTGGAACAGCTTCTGACAAACAATTTAGATTCAATGACACACGAACGATATCAACATGATGACTTAGATAAGATTCTACACACCTACAAGCGGCCAACAGTGTCAAGACAAGATAGTCCTAAAACAACCTGACACATCGCACTAACACCATTGGTTTTTGCAATTGAAAACAATAGGAGGGCAAGAGTGGCACACATAGGCACAATCTGCCCCCCGACACTGAAGGATCAATTGCACTCATGTCTTTGGCCACTGGGTGTTAGGGGTGCATCATTGATTGTCTGTGTGACTCACTGAGGAAGCATGGGTGCATGACAATGACGAACTGTGTGCCTGTGTGTGTGTGTGTGTGTGTGTGTGTGTGTGTGTGTGTGTGTATGTGTGACTGTTATCTGTGCAACATGGGAAACAGCAGAAAGCAGTGTTCCAGTCAGTGACCAGCTGCTTGGATTTATTGGGGAATAAATGGAAAAGGACAGACCATACACACGTACAATGGGGAAACATGCTGGCAGCAAGAGATGACGACTCCCTGCCCCCTAAAAAGTGCTGGGGTGGGATGGAGGGGGGAGGATGAGTGAGTGGAGGCTCAAATGAAAGACAGAGGACTCAGAATGAGGGAGTGAAGGAGCAGAAGGTGGCAGTGTGGTAGAGGCCTGCAGCAGTGATGCTGAGACATGAGGGATTTACGCTCTCGAAAGCAGGAATTACCACTGTAATACTATATCCATCTCATCTCTCTCTCTCTCTCTCTCTCTCTGAATATTCTCGTCTTGTCTGCTACCTGCCTTCCTGATTTGCACTCCCCTGTCTCTGCTCAGGTGTCATTCTCACCTGCTGTCACCCATGCCCCGTTGATCCGGATTCTGCCTCGTCCAAACTCATAACCTGCATTATATTCTTTAAATGGTTAAACTTTTTTCTGCCTCCTGTCTCATCTGTCTGAGCCTGGTGTTTTGGGTCCTGTGACCTCAGCTAAAAACATAACAAGCTGCCCCTTATCTGGCCAAAACTGCCAGATCTCACTAAATCTGATATTATGGCAAGAAATGACATTGACAGTGGAGACACAGCTGCTAAATGCATGTATATGTTTTGTACGGACTTATAATTGAGACCCAGGAGTAAGACAAACGTAGTTCTATCACTGGTTGTGATAAGTCAGTCGGAGAGTGTCCTCGCCAGAAAAACAGTTTTGGTCATTCTTCAAACATTGATTACGGCCTATGTTTAAGGTTCCTGGTAGACAACCTCTTAGGGTCATAGAAATAATAACTGCTGTCCCTCAGATGTGACAGGGGTGGTGGTCTCATGTTCTTCAGCTTATCAGGCTTAGTTGTCCAAACTTAGAATTACAATTAGTCATTTGGCAGCCGCTTTTATCCAAAGCGATGTACATATGAATTCACACACCGATGGTGCAGCATCAGGGGCAGTTTTTGGGGTTCAGTATCTTGCCCAAGGATACTTCGGCATGTGGACTGCCGAGGCCAGGGATCGAACCACCGACCTCCTGACCGCTCTACCTCCTGAGCCACAGCCGCTCTTCCACCGCACTTCCGAACTGATACACTTCAGCTTGAGGTGTCTTTTGCAATGCAAATGCCATACATGTGTAACATTGACACAATGTCCTTCATGTGATTTAATGTGCATATAGAATCCATTTAGTGTTGGCCAACCCTCTAGAAACTGAGGAGGGATATGGTGTATCTTTATTTTCATTTCACCCCACATTACCAAAAGCAAACATATTTTGTTACCAATGTCTTGTGGTGTCTAGCCATGTGAATAGCGGTTCGGTTTTATTTGCCCAGATTTTGAAATGTCTGTCATTGACATATTTGCCACCAGTTCTTTTTTTATTTTCACTTCACTAAGTCTTCAGTAGAAAATAGTTTAATGTTTCCACAGTGAGGTCTGAGTGATGACATATTCCTGAAGATTTAGCCATGCTAGGGACGTAAATCTATGGATGGCAGTGTCAGGTGGCTGACCACTTTGGTCCAGACGGTAATATCTCAATAACTGCTGGACGGACTACCATGACATCCTCTTTCCCTAGCACTTTTATGTAGTTTACATCTGTGGTTCAGAGCACAATATCTTGACAACTAGTATGGATTATCCTGGAATTTGCAACATATATTCAGGGGTCCCAGATGATAAATGCTAATAACTTTATTGTTCCTTGACTTTTCCTCTACCACCAAGTGCCAACTACTTCATGGATTGCCATGAAATTATACCTGCTAAGCATCAACTGGGTAGCTGTCACTGTAAGCAACTTAGCATGCTTATGTAAGCTTTTAATGCTACACATTGCTGTTCCATAGAACAACCTCACAGCATGGCTGTGCATTCTTGGTCTTGCTTAAATGCCATTTTCAATGTTCAAATGTCATATAAATTCCTCCATTTTACTAGTGCTTTTTGTACTGGTGGCCTTGCCACATATTTTAAAACCTGGCAAGACAACAGCTAAAAGCATCAGTGTGGTACCACCAAAGGGAGGTGAGAAAATGTTTTTTTTTTTTTTTTGTTATTTGACTGAATCAGACCTTTAAGTTATTCCTTGAACACCACTATCACATTATTCATCTCCATTTTCTTACCCCCTTTCTGTATTTCTACAGCCTCCTGTTCGAATGATGGGGAAAATATCCCCACTGCCCTCTTATCATCTATTCATCTCTTTCTGGCAAAGGAAATTAAACTCAATATATTTCTTTCCTTTTTGTTAGACTCCTTTAATTTGTATGTGGGTTGCTTAAAATGAGAGAAGCCTTCCTTTCAATGTGAGATAAATTACTTTGACACTGCTGCACTTGCTAATTTCTGTCTTCTTCTGGAGGAGTGCTTTTTTACACTGGCAGTGTTTCACAAGCATTTTATGGTCATTTTGACCCTGAGGGTGTGGACTGTCCTGCCATGATTCCGTCTTGTTTTAGTGTTTTTCTTTGCCTTCAAGGAGAAATGTTGAAACCCCAGTCATAAGAAAGTATCTCTTTTATTTAATCCATCTATCTATCCATTCTTCTTTTGTGTAAAGGAAGTAAGAGCTTGTCCCTGCAGCTATTCTCTCACCTCATTCACGAGAGGTTAATTAACATCTGCATCTCATTTATGATGACCTCACCACCCAAAAATCAAGTCACATTTCAAGACAATCAAAACTGTGCTGCAATAAAAAATGTTCAAATACTTAAACAGCACAAACTAACAAGAGCTCCGATGGCATACAACTACAAAAGAAAAAAAAAAAAAAGTAGATGTGATAAAATAAGGGTTAGAGAGCAGGTCGATATATAATACTACGATGAATTCTAATCTTTTTTTTTTGGTCTACACTGTATAAGGACAGACTTGAAATATGACATGAGAGCAACATTCAACACTGACCAGCCTGTTGGGCAACAGGTTCAACTTCCTACAGCATATAGACTGAATGTCATCTCTGCATGCCTGCTTACCTTTATTCCTCGTTCTCTTTCATTATCTGCACATAGGGTCAAAAGATATGGGCTCTTGAGGCGCAATTCCAAAACACCGGATTTAAGTTTCTTAGAGCTTTTTACTTTTTTAAAAAGGTGGTATCAATCCAAAAAAAACAAAAGGACTTCAAATGTAGCATATCATTTCAGAAGTCACATTGCTTATCAGCAAAACGTATGCTAAAATGACCCCTCTCTTTTTTAAGGGAACCATTTTCCTCTCATGTCCATTAAGTGTGGCTGCATCATGTTCTGCCCGGACTGCAACTCCATTCTATGTAATGTGTCAGTGTCCACTGGACATGTGAGGGGAACGTCTCAGGCACTTGCCTGCACTGTTCTATGTTTATGTGCCCAGTTTACTGTATGTTTGCCAGTGTGGCTCTCGTCTCTGAAGGTGGAATTAGTTTGTCATTGTATCTGTATATGATTGCCTTTATTTATGTACAGTCAATGTAAAATGTAGTATATTTTTCTGAGTCCCCTCCTAATCAGATCTCCGTCCTCTTTTCTGTCTAAACTATCTCAGCCTGCATGGCTTTGGAGTAATATTAGTCTCAATATTGATGAATGCAAACCGAAGGATGCACAGATACATTTTGGGATTTATACATAAATGACTCTCTCCACATAAATGTTTTCAATGCACACAAAGATATTTTTCATAATATACAAATGGAAAAACAATCAACATAAATAAAGCTCAAAAATGTGTTTCTGATACACACAAAAATATTTCTTGTTTTAAATAAATAGAAATTCACAAATACATGTATTTGAAGTGTTTGCAATTTCCATCCAAAACATATTTGGATGTTGTTGCATTTAAATGCAAACTGCTGGATTTACATTAACAAACTGCTTGTCATTTGTGAACTTTACAGCATTTCTGTGTTTTCATTTTCTCCTGAAGTAGCTCCATTCACAAATACATTTTTTTTCAACAGGGGTTCATTGTCTGTAGCTAATCAGATGGCTCCCTTTCACGTAAGTGTATATTGAAGGGTACCAAAGATTCTCTGTAACAGCACACTGTGGATGACATAACTTTCTGAACATTGGCGCTGCAGGTCAGCCTCAACATGGAGTCTGGTAGCTGCTAAGTGATAACTCTCCTGTCATGCATGATTGGATATGTTTGAGTAATCAATACATTAACAAGCTAGCTCATGGATGATAGCTTTAGCTAACTTGCACTACACAACAAGAGTACTGACATACCTGTAGAGAGCAGCGACCAGTTTGTTCTCCCTTTGTATTCTAACTCATTGTTGCAGACTACACAGACGTAACGCCATGTGACATTAAATGATACCATCAAAAATCTCAAATCCTCATCAAAGGAGTCTTAAAAAATAGTGGCTTTAACATACTGCTAAATTAGTTTTATTGTCCTGCATATAGATGCAAAATGCAGGCAGTTTTCGTAAAACTGAAACAGTCTTTTCATTTCTGACGATTTCTTTCTTGCCAAAAAAAACAAACAAAAACAAATAAAGAAACAAGCATAAACAAGTGAGTGTTGATAAGCTTCTCTTCAGGAAGAGGGAATACTGTCTTTGGGTTAATTGCTAATCATGTCAAGTTTCCATGTGATATTGAAGTTATAGTGAGTAAAAGAGAGAAAGAGTGATGTTGCATGAAAACATGCTGTTTCTGAAACACAGCTAGAGTGGAAAGTCTGGCAGTGGCAGTCAGGTCACATCTGTGACTCAACCAAACTGCATAGGCTGGAGACTCCAGCCTATGAACTCAATGAGTCACCTTACAGTGTTAGTGATATGCTAGCAGAGGTAGCCAGAGTTACAGTGATCCATTTAGATAGAGCAGAATGATACAAACATCAACTCAGACCCACATTAGTCCTGAACCTACAATTTAAACATTCTTCGTGTGAATAATTTGTTATTTTGTTGGTTTGTGTTCTCTTTTTTGAATTTTCCAGTGCTCCCACCTCCATATCCAGAGAATGTAATAGTTGGACATTAATAAGAGAAATTGGATCGATGTGCAGTGAGACTGTACAAAGATATCAGTGAAACAAGTATATCAATCATATATCAATCAATAAACATCTTTAGCCACTTCAATTTAAGGCTGTATGTCCGAATTAAGGCTGCAACTTATGACTAATTTCATTATCAATTAATCTGCTGAATTAGTTTCTTGATTAATCGCTTATTTGTTTTGTTAATGCAAGTGTCCACAGAAAAGCATGAGCAACGGCATTCAAAATGTTTGAAATCCAGAGTGACTTCTTCAAATGTCTTGTACCATCTGACCTGCAATAAAAAAAACCCAAAGATACTCACTTTATAATGATATAAACAGAGAAAAGCAATAAATACCCACATTTTAGAAACTGGTACTGAAGAATGCTTAGTATATTTACATGAAAAATTACCTTGATTAGATGATTATGAAAGTTGTTGCAGATTATTTTTCTGTTGATTGTTGAATTGACTCATTATTTCAACTGTGCATAAGATTCGAAAGGCACCTTTACTGTACTTAGATAAAAACCAGTGATGTGCCCTGGTAATGCATTCAATATCATTGAGAGGGATCCCTACAGAGCTTGTAATTTGGTGCAGCAGGAGACTGCGATCAGGTCAAACACTTGTAAATTCATGTTTTATGTTTTTTGGAATTAACTCTACATGCTGACATAAATAAACACAAAAGAATGACTTTCTGTCTCTGTGCAGAATGTGGTAGCAACAGGCTAAGCAGACATTCTTTTCCTCAGCCTGAGGTGTTTGACTTGATATGAAAATATATTTTCCTATGTCCACCCTGGATATTCGTGGAATATATCCACAGGGAGGCAAAATGAGTATATCCTAATCACGCGAATCATCTTTTTCATTGATGATGGCAGAGCGTGTGGATGTGGTGGCCAGTAGCAAACTTTGCTTCTTTATTTGCTTTTATCTGTTTTGAAAACCTTGAACCTTGAATGACCTCAACTTGCTCCTTGCAAAGAAACAGCAGTTTTAATCCAAACACCTGTCAGAGCTCGTCAACTACTACCTCAGGGTGAGCCCAGCCACCCTGTGATGGAAGCTCATTTCTGCTGTTTAAATGCACTACACACACTACGCAAAACTCATGACTGTAGTAGAGGATTGAAACGGAAATCAACTGGTAAATCAAGACCATTGCAGGCACAGTTTCTTCTTGATCACAACACTCCCCTGTATCATTGCAAATGCAGCACAAATCTTCCTGTCAGTCTTGTGGTCCCTCAACCATGCACAAAATCTTGCACACCTTCACTTGGGGTAGTGGCTCAGTTCCAACCAAAAGGGGTAAGTGTGAGTTTTGATTATTGTAATTATTCAGTAATGGTTCTGAGTGACAAGTGCACCTGACAGCATGGATCAAGGACTACCTCACCAACCGACCACAGCATGTGAGAAAAAAAGGACCGTGACTCCAACATTGTTGGCTGCAACATGGGGGACTGGACTGACATTACAAATGCACTACATCAGAAGGCCAAAGCAGACTGTATCTACTGAGGAGACTCAGGTCTTTTGGAGTGCTAGGGGCCACTCCTGTGGATCTTTTTTGATTCTGTTGTGGCACCAGCCATCTTCTATGCAGTGTTCTGACAGTGGCTTCAGAGACTTAACAGAGACTAGTTAAGAAGGCAAGCTCTGTCCTGGGATGCCCCCTCGACCAAGTGGAGGTCATAGGAGACAGGAGGTCAGGTGGACATGCCCCACCCCATGCAAGACACTCTGACAGCACTGGGCAGCTTCTTCAGTGACAGGCTGCTTCACTGACAGTGTGTGAAGGAGACACTGCAGGTCCTTCCTTCCTGCTGCTGTCAGACTTTACAGTGAACACTGCTCCCAGTAGACCACACACACCCAAACTCACAAATTCACTCACTCACTGCAATATCAGTGTAGTCCAAACTGTAATATCCATATTTACTATGTGCAATAACATGAATTCATATAACATATAACATTAATTGAGTGCAATGGTAAGCCTCAACACTGGGATTAATAAAGGATTATTAATTATAACATACCTCTGTCATACTGTGTTTTGTGTATTTACCTGTGTTGGGAGGCATGGCAAGAGGAATACAGGAGTCTCCCTGCCCTGTGGATAGAGAGGACAGTAACGTCTTTGCCAGGAAGGCAGAGATGGGCTGAACCAGCAGAGATGTCAGACTTCCTCGAATCTCTCTTGATACCTCAGCTAGAAAGAAAAACAAAAAAAAAACCAGGAGGAGAATCAGTGGCAAAATCAAGGCAAAAACCAGATTGAAAGCAGAGCAGTCAGAAAAAAAGAGAAAGCTGTCCCAGACAATTTCAGTCCCTCCATTACAGAGATTATGGAATTCCTCAAGGGTCTGTTTTGGGTCTCCTTCTGTTTTTGATGGTACATTTGATAACATTCAGTCATAGTGTCTATTTCTATTGATTTAGCAGTAATCATATCTACCTGTGTGTCCCTTGTAGACAGTGGTGAAATGCAACCAAGTACATTTACTAAAGTACTGGACTTAAGTATGATTATGACGTATTTGTACTGTACTGGAGTATTTCCATGGTCTACAACTTTCTACGTCTACGACACTACATTTCAGAGGAAAATATTTTACCTTTTACCCCAATATAGTAATCTGACAGCAACAGATCAATACTACAAAATACTGTGTAACCAACAAATGAAATATGATGTGTTATATTGAAGATGAAACTATATTCATCCATGTGGGGAAATTCACAAGCTATATGGCAGTACAGAAGTCATTATTAATTAAAATAACCTTCACGCACTTTAAACTTGGTATCCTAGCATCAGCTGGCCACAATATCAATACTTTTAGTGTATTTTGAAATAAGAAATCAAAGGCTCTGCACATTGGTGTCATGGTTGCAGTACATGCAAGTGGCCATAGGAAGGTCAAAGACGCAATTTTAGTTTTTATATTTGTTCATCTTGTAGCTATGACATAAGAGGGGTCATGCAAGTGGTCTATTTAGTTATAGACAGCTTAAATGACAACTTGTCACTGCCAGCAGCTTGTAAGTCAATCTGATATGATGGGAGTGCAGAAATAGTCTTTCTTTATTCTACCCTTCTCTTTCCACAGTATACTTTTCATCAAAATAAAGTTGTTAGAACAAAATATTATAACAAAACACAGTCTGTTACATGATAAGGAGTAAGTTGTTTGTATGCTGTTTATTCTGTTGCTCAGTAATTGTTATGGACAGCGGGGCCTGATCAGCCTTACTGCACTCTTATCTCAGTACCGCTTGTCCTTCACAGATTTAATTCATCCAGGATAAAGGTGTGTGTATGTTTCGGCACTGGTTATCTTCGTTCCCATTGTTATTATGTCCTAGTTGTCTTTCTCTGCATCCTTGGCATCGAGTGACTTGACTGCTAATAGAGATGTCCACTGAAGTTTTCTACAACCTTTATTGCAAAAAAGTTGGGACACTGTGTAGAACATAAACAAAATAGAATGTGATATTTTCCAAATCCTTTTCACAGTTTCAAAATACTTAACACAAAACCACACACCCAAAATGCAAAATACCTCATATATCCTGCAAAATGAAGCACTGCAACCAAAACATAGTATATAGTATTATATAGTATATAGTATATAGTATATAGTATATAGTATTATCAAAATCAAACTTTTGCACCAAATGGCACACACTTCATTCATATTACCAGATTTTTGTCTAACCAACTAAACACTGTTGGGCATAATGAAAAGCACTCTCATCTTTAGTAGCTTTGCCATAATATTAAAATAGTTCAAATTGTAGAAAATTCTTGAGATTGTTCACATGCACAGAAATATTTGCAGATACACACACATATGCTGTTGAAACATTTATTTTTTAATGTAATTTATTTTTTAATAACATATGCACAGCAGATATATTTACATTGGAGTGAACAAAAATATGCTCACACAAAACAGTAAACTGAAAAAGAAAATTGCAGAAAAAATGTGCAGAAAAAAAAAAAAATATATATATATATATATAAAAAAAGAGGCAAGAAAAACAATTACGCAGCATCTTGCCACACAGCTGGGTCTGACCACAATGCCTCGTCCACATCACAGGCAATATCTTTCCTTGCCAGACATCGAGGGAAGAAGCGCCTTGAGTGCCTTATCCATCCCTGAATTGCACCCACATCAATTTCATCACACACCTCTTCCATAGCCTGTACACGAGGCATGCGCACAAAGGGCTGCCGGTCGTATACCTTCCACCGCCATGCCAAAAACAACTCTTCTATGGGGTTCAGAAATGGTGAGTTTGGTGGGAGGTATTGCACAGGAAATGGTGGGTGGTCAGCAAACCAGTTTTGGACTGGGGCTGCATGATGAAAGCTCACGTTGTCTCATACTACAACGTACTGGTTTCTTTGATGGTCTGCATCATTCATACGCTCTGGTGGTATGAGAATGTTGTGGAGTCTGTCCAGAAATGTGAGAATATGGGCGGCAGCGCACATTGTAATGTTCTGTTGTCCAGGAACATCTATAATGGCTCTGTGGCCAATGATGTTTCTTCCCCTTCTTCTGGTGTTTGTTAGGTTGAACCCAGCCTCATTTATAAAGATGAACTCATGTGGGATTGCATAAGCATCCATTTCCAGTACTCAAAGAACAGAAATCAGTCAGTATGGTGTTATCCAGTACACTGGGAAACAATGTTGCATGTAGTGTACTGCAGTCAATATTGTACTTAAATCCACATATGCTCATCTGAGCTCTTTGTTTCTTTGAGAGTTTCTCTCAAAAAAGTTGTATAAAAAAAAGTTGTTTCAATCTGATTTGGTTTTGCTTGAGAATGCGGGCCAATGTGGACAGGCTGACTCGTTGAATATTGTTGAATATAGTGCTGTCTTGGATGATGTGGCTTTGAATTTCTTGTAATCTAATTCCATTATTTTCCAAAACCAAGCTCACAACGGCAGCTTCCTGTACCCTGGTGAACATTTCGCCCCTTCCTCCACCATGGTTGCGTCTCTCAGTCCTTTAGAAAAACAAAAAAAAACAAAACTATAGGGCTTGGACAATGCAGCCTAAAGATATTTCCCCCACAGTAGAGTAAATTGTACGGGAAACTTGTACAGTTAGTGTATGACATCAGCCATTCATGAAGTAAACAGGTGTCACCCAACTGATGACATGGGGTGTACTACATAGTGTGAAAGAAATTTTGGTTACATACCTGTACTCCAGTCTAAATGTCCGGATGACAGAGGCGACAATAAAACGGCTCAAGTTCGGCTGCACTCTCTGTCCAGCCTCTTGCATTGTCAGCCCATGGTTGACGACATGATCAACTAAGGTTGCTCTGATTTCATTTGAAAGTTTTTGTCTTCTTTGGCCTCTACCAGCTCTACCCTTACCTCTCACTCTTCTTCCCCCTCTCATTGTCACCCTCCCTCCTCCTCTTCCTCTCTCTGTAATGTCTTCCATGGTTGTTGTAAAAAAAAAAAAAAAAAAAAAAGGTGCTCACCTGTGGACTTTTTATAGTGCTTACTTCCTGATTGAAGTGGTAACAATTGACCATTGAGGTGTTTGGCCAGGTGGGACATATATTGGCCAATTAGCTCATGTAGTGTCATTTTGAATGGCAGTGTTTCTAAATGGCAAACATGTGACTTTATGTCAGATTGTTGTGTCTTGTGCAGAGAACCGTGTTCAGTACATTTAAAAGGTGCCATTTTGAATTGCAAAATGTGTGTGAAGCAGAAAATGTGTTTGGAGTTTTGAAGACTTGGGAAGATGTTTTGCTGTCTGTGTGTCAGTTTAAATAATTGTGCTATGCATGTCATTTTGGTGTGTTAGCAATTGGAAAAAACTGTAGCATATACTCAACAGTACAAAGACAATATATTCAATGTTTGACATTATCAACTTCATTGATTTTTGTAAATATGCTGTATGCTTCTTCTGAATTTGCCTGAAAATATTCCTTTTGGAATTCAGGTCATCAAAGCCATTGACACATTTTTGAGAGCAACATCATCAAGGGTAGTATGGCTTACATAAAGCTGTCTCTATGTCTGGACAGGGTCCATACAATGCAGATGACAATTCAACAGTTCTTCCTGATTGGTTGTCGTGCTTCTCGTCTGCCAGTCATACGTAATCAGTATTGAGTACTGCTGTGAGGTTTACACTGCCGGTTTACATTTATGCTTTGAGGACTTTACAGCTTTATTGCCCAGTTTAAAACATTTGAAAAGTAATCAAAGAGTAATCAAAAGCAATAAGTTACATTCCCTTGATGAAGTAATCAAATAGTTATATTACTTATTACAGTTTTAACAGGCTAACCAGTAATCTGTTAATTATAATACTGGGAATTAGATGGTTGTCGTTCCTCTGGTGGCTCTTTAAGTACTGTCTGTTCAGCAGACACTGAAAGGAGAACTGCTGATGAAGACTGGGAACTGCAAACAAACTTTTCAAAGTGGACTGTCTTATTGAGCTCTCTTTATATTTTACGTCTGGCCAATATAGTGACACAGCAAGGTAAACTACAAAACATCTTCAAGTAAACCCACCAGCGCAAACTGTCCTTACCCAGGTAGATAGATAAATGAACAATTGTAGTCTAAATTGTTTACTTGTTACAACAAGTACTTGTGGCTACAACTCAACAAAAATTTGATTATCGTCTATGAATTAATGAGTGTAGACTGTAAACAAAACCTGTTTTAGGTTCACTGATAGAACAGTCTGTTTAGGTGCATAAATGTTTAAATAAGTAATCTTAGTCATTTGTGAAGCACAGATGCCAAACATTCTCTGGTTCCAGCTTCTCAGTGCAAGAAATTACAGCCTTTTGTCTTCTGTCGCAGTAAATTTGGGTCTTTGGAATCATAAACTTTTCGAGCTTTGAAACTTTGGGTTTTGGAGCATCATCATTTAGTGATGTGGTGGCCCCAAAAATGTTTCCCTGTATAGAAAGAGTTAACTGAAAAAGCACAATTTGGTAATTATTAAATTTATGGAAATTACACCTGCAATTTATATCCCTACTACAAATTATTTTTGAACCAATGTGGTAGATACGGACAACAGCTATGCTCACAGATGACCTATCACATATAAATTATATATGTTTTATTTGCCATCAGTGTCCCTTTGTCCCACCACAGCACTATGTTTTCATATTTTCCTACTATAATTTCACAAGGCTAATATCATTATTATTATCATTATCTGTTTCAGGAAGTCTTCTTAATGTTAACTCATTGTCAGGATTAAGGAATAAAGAAATTGCTGACTTGAAAAATAAAGTGTTCTCTTGCATTTTGTTGCACTTTGGCAAAGTTAAACTACAATAACTCCAACAACAAATGGGAGCTGCAATCAGCTATAAACAGCAAAGTCATAACTCATTACAAAGGCATGCATCCTTTCTCCCTAATATCTAATTTCCTCAGCCAGTTGCATCTTGTATACCCCATTAACTAAAGCATATTGTTACTTTTCTGCTTCTCTTGCAGCTGATCCATACTTTGTCCAAGTTTGTGAACAATCTATATTCTAACCTTAGCTGTGAGGACAAGTTCAGCAACCCTTGAAAAATCCCTTGTGGTTTCTTTGAACAAAGTTCTGGTCAATAGCTTTCTATGGCTGGTCTAGAGAGTGTCAGAGTGGCGTTCTAGCTCCACAAGGTGATTAATAATCCATGAACAACACGGGAGACAAGACAAGGGGGAGACGGGGAAAGAGGCAAAGGGTGAGGATATTGAGAAGGGGAAATAAGGCAAAAAGTAAAGACGAAAAGAGAGGTCAGGGGACGGCTTGGAGAAAAAGTTGAGAGGTTAGAGGAGAGCAGAAGAGAGGCAGTGAGAGAATAGTTGATGAGGTGACAAGAAAGAAGAGGGTTGAGAGAGAACAAGAAGACGGGAAGGAGAGGACAAAAGAGATGAGAAGACAAGGGGGTTGGAAGGGAAGAAAGATGCACAGCTGGAGCAAGAAAAAGGACAGCGGGCATAGAGAAATTGGGGGAGTAGAGGGAGGGACACATGGAGTGACAGCATGCATAGAAAAGATGATAACACTTAATATGGCACTTACCAAGGAACAAGTTAACAGACAGATAACTGATAATTGATATATTACTAATAAGTAACTCCTGATATCTTCAATCCTTAATTTGCACCATTGACAGAGCTGATGTTTGAGGGAACAGAGAGCTGGGGAGTCCAAAACACAGGCAGCTATTGTAGCTTGTTAGCTGTGTTGCACCATCTAGTTGTGTTGCAGTTACTTCTTCTGCAGGAGCATAAACTGCTCCACAATGGAGGACTGGCTTGTGGATAGCAGACGATGCTACACTCCTCTCAAATAAACTGTGTGGACTTCCAAGTGAGTGGGCAACTAAGTGACTCACAGTTAGTAAGCTAGCCTTGTTTTTCCTCTTTAAAAACTTTACTGATGAAATGATGCAGGGAAACGGCCCAAGTCAGAGAACATAAACAGAGGCTTGGAGATCGTGTCCCTGACTTCTTCATCAAGTAGCCTGGATAATAGCCCCTATGTCACCTCCTCTGGCATGGATGTATTTTGCTGTGTCACTTTCTGGTGTGATTAGGTCATATTTCTCAATATTAACATCAACATGTCATGTAAGTGTACAAATAGCCTAAAACTCATATCCAAGGCATAGCCAAAGTAAACTAAAAGCTGTTCTTGAACCATTTGGAGTACATGAATTGTTTTTGGTTTCTTTTGAAGTGTAACACTGAACTTTTATCCCCTGCAGCCAGAATCACTGTAAGTACTGGCATTGAGTAATTAAAGATTGAACACACTGAAGTAGGTGGTTTTTATTTCTGCCTGAATAAATTAAAACAAATGAAAAGGACCCTGCATAGTAGCGCTTTGCGTTGTGATTCACAGCATTTCATTACAGACTTATCTCTCAACTCTTCATTAAAAGACACTTCATAACCATTGTCTTTGGTGTTGGACTTCTTTTTCACCCTCATCTTCTCCCTCTGCAGGACTGCTGAAACAAGCCAAATCATATATAAGAACAATAAACATTAACACAAATAGTTATTCAGATGAAGAAAAATGCAAAACCAACAGACTTAGAACAACAAAACCCAACATAAAACCAAAACAAATCCAAATTATCCAGAACAAAGCATAAAAAGACCTGCAGCCAAAATGCTCAGGTCAAAATAATGAGGTGGTGTTGAGGGACAGTATCTGACACGGTTTAATGTGTCATCGCATTGTAAAGAGTGAGACATGGCCAAGGGCCATGATCAGGAAAGGGCAAAGAGCTATGTTAACATTACTGTGGCTTCCACTGGTGATGAGACCTCTGAGAGTGGGAAGGCATGAATGTTTGTGATTTGTGCGTCAGGTAACATTAAATTACTTGCCAACAGGCTATGAACTTACTTTCTAGTTTTCCAAGATATGCTGTTGTTGGGATATTCGATATAGTAGCTGGAGAGTTGTGTGTATCACTGCTTGGAGCTGGTGTGTTTGTGTACTCTGGAAAACTGCCGTCCTCTCTGCATACATGCACACATATTAGCATTGCAGCAGGAACTGTAGCGACAGTTTGCAAACTAGCTAGTTCCATTGCTAGCTGTTGCTGTTTGCTCGATATCATGGTATTTATCTGTACAGTGCTTGTTTGTGTTTGTATATCCATGAAGACCTGGAAACCAAAGTTTGCTAGCACAGTAGGATTATTTGGATTGATGCATAATACAAAAAACTATGCTACATCACCTTCCTTGTTAGCTTAGCTATGAACTATGGCCCTGTGTTTGGTCATGGTAGTTTTGCTAAAACAAGCAAAACTTTACTCTGTTGTGTTTTGGATGCTTTGTTTGTGTGCTTGCATGTTTCTCAGTTGATGACTAGTGGTGTGTGGGTTGCGAACAAAACAGCTCTTAGAAGTGGACGATCAGAGCCGGATCCTGCCTGGGAGCTTTGGCTGGGGCTTTTTTTTTTTTTTTGTTCAAGCTGCACGTGATTCGTCAACTATATGATGTGTGCGGATACACACACACACACACACACACACACGCACACACACACACACACACACACAGAGTCACAACAGACACATGCTGGAAAGGTGAGAAAATGAGTGACTGCAGGAAATGCAGTAGAATTAGATATAAAGTATGTTTTGTACATTAGTAATTAATTTTACACATAATCTTACATTCATTCATTCATCTTCTATACCTGCGTATCCCTTTCGGGGTTGCGGGGGGCTGGAGCCTATCCCAGCTGGCAATGGGCGAGAGGCGGGGTACACCCTGAACCGTTCGCCAGCTGATTGCAGGGCAACACAGACAGACAACCATTCACACTCACACTCACACCTATGGACAATTTAGAGTCACCAATTAACCTAATGAGCATGTTTTTGGTCTGTGGGAGGAAGCCGGAGTGCCCGGAGAGAACCCACGCATGCAAGGGAAGAACATGCAAACTTCACACAGAAAGGCCCTGCCTGACCCGGAGATCAAACCAGAGACCTCCTTGCTGTGAGGCACGCGCACTACCTGCTGCGCCACCGTGCCGCTAATTTTACATTATTTTTGATAATAAGTTAAACAACAAAAAATCTGAGGAGCCACTTGTGAGCCAAAAGAGCTGACTGTTAAGAGAGCTGTAAGAACCAGCTCTCTTTTATCCTATGTTTGTTTTGCTTCTGCTACGAGGAAGACACAACCACTTCCATGCCTTATAAGGCTGGAATGTCAAGACCATCTCCACCACCTGTGAGAAGCTTTTGGCTTTTTGACTTTGTCCAAAAGGCAAGGTAAACTGTTCCAATAAGATATTTGACTTTTTTTAGGGCATAGATGACTTTTCCATGGAAGCAGTAGGGGACCTTGACTGCTATTGAACAGTTGGAAGCCAGGTAAAGTAAATGGAGAATAACGACAACAACATTGCTGAGTTTATTCATTGCCATTCAGGCTTTGACCTTATGAGGACAGCTCCTTGGACTCTCAGCCCTTCTTTTTCCTGAATTTACCTTATTTGCATTTTGATAGTTGGCTGATGTGCCATGGACAAAATAAGGCTTTTTTTTAGAGAGACTGAGTTCATGTATTAAGGACCCCAGACAGAACCCAACCCACACCCTCCTCACGTGACACTGCGTATTCTGCTCACCAGTGCTTTCACCATTTACCCCAGACACACATCTTTCATTCAAGTGAGGTTTTACCTGGCTGTGACATTGGATAGAACTGTCAGAAAAGTGCAGTGTATGTTGACTTCCATCAAATGTCTTGTTATATCATTGGGAACCAGTTGGTTTAGTTACTGTTCTCACTGTACTAGTGACATACAGTAAAAGGACAGTCTATACTATTCTCGCTCTCTTGATGCACTTCCTGAAATTAACACTGATGACAGTGTGCATGGTTGAAGAGATCTGAAGAAAGATGCTGCAACAGCCAGCATTTCCAGACATCATCAAAGTTATTTGTGATATAATTGGCATTTCTGTATTTCACAGCTAACCACACCTATTACATTCCCTATACAGCTGAATAACTTTTTTCTGTTGGTGGTGTGGTGTTGTATACTTGGGAATTTTAATTGAAACTTTAATTCTAACTTGAATCTACATTTTCCCAATAGTGTAGGAACTGTACCATCTCAAAAGGGCTACACTTCCTGTACTTGGATGCAACAAATACAGATGTGAACATCCTGAAATGTTCTATGCAGCTGAAGCTCAGCCATTGTGTCATTTCAAGTTCCTTGCACAAGAGCACAAAACCAAAACATGTTTTCTTGTTTAGCAGGTGGCCATAGATCAAAGTACAGTCAAATTAACGGTTTGTGGTGAGATATGGTACTCATTAATTATTTATTATTATTAAGACAAGAGTCTTGAGTCATGATAAATTAAGACACAAAATATTTTGAACAAAGCTTGTGGAAAATAAATGTGATAGAGTAGTTATTGTTCAAAAATAGTAGAAGTGTGATGCTCAGTGTGGCAAGTAGTACAAATCACGATAAATACAGTTGAACTAGATCACAATAAATAGAGGGCATATGCATCCAATAACATACCACCACGTTAATATACACAACATGTCGCTTGTTGTCACACATCAGATGTAACTAGAGCAACAGAAACCGATGTACAACTGCATACATGGTGTAATTGTTAATTGCTGCACATGACTTGTACCTGAAATGTTTGAATGATGAAATAGCCTTACAGTATTAGGTTTTACACAATGCAGTGAATCATGCTCTCACAAAGATATGTGTGATGCTTTGTGTTGTGGGAGGTTAGCTATCAGTCACAGGGTTAAGATCATGCATCAGGGCTGCACGTACTCCTCCTCCATCAGTCTCTGCACCAGGTGGCAGTGGCACATCTGGCTGTGGAAAAGGGATAGGTACACCCGACTCCTCTTTGTACTCCTCACCATGGCTCTCTTATGGAGGACACAGCGGGTGGATATCATGGACTTCACTCTCTCCAGGCTGCAGTCATTGTGCTTCTGCATACATCTCCCGCTTCCTTTCAGTTGGCCAAATTTATTTTCAACTGCAAGCCTTGCCTTGCTTGTTTCATGTTTTAACTTCTTGTTATTCTATGTACGTATGTATCATATGGAGTATATAAGTATCTGAAAGCTTAAACAGATGCTCCCCTTTCATCAGTCTGATGTTAAACAGAGAGCAAAGATTCTCATGATGGTTTAAATATTTTAGCTCTCTAAGACTTAACAATATAACATTAGTTCTGTCTGCTTCTGGCTCCCCTCACAATTCAAAGCCATAAGACCAACTGTCAATCCAATGTACCTGTGAAACACTCTGTAAAGGCCTTCTCTTTAAAGAGCTGAAGTATTGCACTTCCCTCCCCACCTTTTCTCACAGTCTCTTTTACTGTTAATTTTCTTCTTGGACTTTAACCTTCTTCAGCCTTTCTTTTTTTCTATTTTGTCCATCGTCTGAATGTTCAGTAAAGCGAGAACTCACAAATCAATACCCAGGCAGTGTCCATGCTCTGTAAATCAATCTTTCCATTACTGGACACTGATATTAACTGATACCTGGATTGACAGACTGGCTCTATAGGGCCAGGGCCAGTGTTTCTTTGTGTGTGTGTGTGTGTGCATGCGTGCGTGCGTGCGTGCGTGCGTGCGTGCGTGTAGATCAGTGCAAGCAAGTGAATACCACCAAGGTGGTGATTCCAAAATCACAAAATCACTTTTTAGTGAACTTTTCCCAGATTTTCCCAGGATTCTTCCACATTGTGCCATTCTTTGCCATGCAACAAATAAAAAATTTAAAAATGCTGCTTATTTAATGTGTTTGCTACATTCTCCTCCAGTATAGCAGGTGGCAGTATGGAGAACATTAGCTGTGGCATCCAATGGCGATTTTAATATATCACATGGAGGGAAAATCAATGTGGGCCAGCATGGCAAACCTGTCGAATATAAGTTCACACAAGAAGCACAGAAACATGCTCCACCAATGACTGCATTTATACCATCTCTGCCATCCATTTTCAGGATCACCCTCTGCTATGTAATTGTCTCTCTTGCCAGTAGCCTCTCTAACAATCACCACTGAATCATTATGTAAGTGATGTGTACATGTCCTTCAAGTAATGCATAAATAAACTAAGTGCTGAATTAAATGGCCTTTAGTGTTTTCATTGATATAATGCAGGGATGCTCACAGCATTTCACTTTCAACCAGGTATCTGATTCTGACCACCTGACTGTAGTCACTTAATGTAGGAACTAGTTAACTCAATCATTGTTGCTCTCATATTTTAAGCAAGTGGTTGTCTAGTGGTGATTTTAGGATTCACTGTGTGTGCTCATGTCTAAATGGAAGGGGGAAGTGGACTGTGGTCAGGGTGGTGGAACAGGACAGGGTGCTGTAAAATTTCCCTTATTTAAAAATCACAGTATTGGAAATCACTTGTGTACAACAGTAGAACATCTAAGCAAGAACTACCTACACATATTAATACCATAACTTGGTATTCATCATACAATATTTACATACACACACAAAGATGCATCTTTCTTTCTTTATTAATTTCTGCTTTGATCAGCGTTCCCTGTGGGTGCTCAACCTTTTCAGTGGTTGCTCGAGTAGTGCACAAGCAGTGCATCGTGTATGATCTTGACACATTCACAGAGGCAAGACCAGCTGCTGACTCCATGATGTGCAGGCCAGGCAGAAAATCATCAAACCACTTCAATTAAAAACTGTCAAGAAGCAAGTGTTTAAGAGCTAAGAGACACCATTTGATTTCCTAACTGATGTCTGTGCGTCATTATGCTCAGTGTCAGCATACTAGATGATGCAAAGGGTTGGGATGTTAAAGGGGCAATGCAACATTTTTTATCCTCAATTGTATTGTAATGTTACTAGTTCAATACAGTGGTTCCAAAACCTTTTCTGCCTCACACAGCTATGATGTAGAAAAGGAATGAGTGTGGCCCCGGCTCTCCTGACCAGCAGCGGGTAGTCCTTTTCCACTTTAGTCCAGTGTCTTGGACTTGGACTGCAGCCTCACAGTTGAATCTGAGGTGACATCAATGAACTCTTCTGCATTGTTGAAGTCAGCAGCTGGTGATGCATGAAGGGATCTTGGATCCAGTCATATTTTGCAGGATGCAGCACTGTAATATGCCTCTGAAAATGGTTTTGTAGGGCAGAGGTATGAGTTTTCATTTGTGGGATCACTGTGTTCTGCAGCTTGTGGACCTCGATGAATGATTTCAGGCTTTCAAATGAGTCTATATTCCCCTCTTTCACTTGTGGCTCCCGTGTCTCCAGTTCTCTTGTGAATGATGCGATTTCATCTGCCAGCTGTGGAAGGTGTGTTGGTGCCCTGCATCTGCAGATTTAGTTCATCAAGTTTCAGAAACATGTCACTGTGGTATGCAAGTTTCATGAGAAGCTGTTGCTGTCATACTTGTGGACAGGTTCAGAACACTCTTCCTCCAAGAAGATTCTGATGTCATCTCGCAATTCGAACACCCTCGATAAAACCTTCCCACGTGACAGCCATTGGGACTTGCGGTGAAATTAAACAGCTTGTGATGGGACCCCATTTCCTCGCACAGTGCAGAAAGTATCGTTTTTGACAGGCCTTGCTGATGTCGTTTACTGTGGCGCTGATGTCTGCCATCATCCAGCTTGGGACTTAGCTGTTTAGACGCTGGTGCCTCTCAGGTGTATCATACAGTGTGTCCACTCCACATTGGGGGAAGTGAGCTTGATTGGCGCTTGCAGCCCTCCTCGTTTCCCAGCCGCTGTCTGAGCCCCATCTGTGCAGATGCCCAGACAGTCCTCCCATTTCATATCAACCTCTTTCAAGTAAGGGACAGTGATTTTGAACAATTGCCTCTGTTAGTAACACATTTGCAGAAAAGCAAGTCTTCCCTCAAATCTTTGGCATCAATGAACAAAGTCTGTTACTGGCAGTTGCTTCATTGATCATCAGAGCAAAACAGTTGTCTTGTATCCTGTCATTAAGCTGCTCCTCTAAACCTTTTGACATGTCATCAGTGCACTTCACAATAATACTGTTTGACAGGGGAATAGCTTTTAGTTTAGTGGCTGCTGCCTGATCAATCATAGTTGAAACGATATAAATAAAGTATTAATTCTTCAGCTGCAGTGTGGGACTTTATACACTGAGCAACTCCGCAGGCTACTTTGCAGGAGATGATTTGAGCATTTGAAGGCACAGATGTATTGGCTTCTCTTTGTATTCAGGATGTGAATTCTTAAAGTGTCTAAAATTTGTCAGAAGATAATATTTTGAGACACACAACTCACGGTTGTCTCTCTTCATTACCCACCATTGCACTGATGAAGTTGAGGATGAGATGTGCTTTGTCATATTTTCTTGTCTTTGTTTCTGTTGTGATGTTTGGCATAGATTCATCATCTGCTTTATGTGTACTGAGCAGTTCCAGGGGACCACTCGTCTAATATGGGGAGGATATGTGAAAATCTCACATAAAACACCAAGCTGCATTGTGTCAGCGAAGGTTCCACTAACTGCCCCTTTTCATATTTTGTTATACCGCAGTTTGTATTTCATCATTTTTAGAGGGCCATTCACTGACTCTGGCCTTGAGAGTCTCACAATAGCTGCAATGTTTCTTAGAAAAATACCAAGAAAAAAAAAAGAAGGCAACCTGGTGCTCCTGTATTCTAATGTTTTATGGCAAGGTACTGGTATGTAGTAATATTTCTATAACAGGATTTGCCGAAAGGTTAAAGCTGACGTTATTTAGTTTACTCTATATTTTCAAATTGTCAACAAATCTAATGACGAGACCAAACCAACAATGTGTTGCAATACTCTCACAATACTCTCTCATTTCCCTACTCTGCCTGTGGCTCTCGGCCCCAAGCCCATTTGTTCCTGCTGAAGATGCACAACTTAAAGAAAAGGCATTATGAATATATAGTTTCATGTATATTTTAGAAAAGATGCAGTTATTTCCTAAAACAACTGGCCATTGTAATTATTGTTGTATTTGTTGGCAATTATTTTCAATAGCGCATTAATACACATTTCTCTAGCAATTATTTCCAGCAGCAGGACAGAGTAGCTGCAGTGTGTGGGTTCATTGCAATGAAGGGAGTTGAAGGGGTCACCCAGTGTAACAGTATGTCTCGCTGATGTGTTTTTAGTATTTTGATGATGTGTTTTCAGTTTTTTAGTTTTAGTGTTTTTAGTTTTTGGACAGCAACAGTGCTCTACAGCACAGATGAACAATCAGACTTTGGAAACACCGACAATACTTGGTCATAAAATCAATTAATGTTTCTGACTGGATTTTTTAACAATTACATACTAGAATATCATCAGCCTTACCCTTTAAAGTACAGTGCACTAGTCAAACTTTGCTAAAAGGTTGTAATCTGAACCACACGGACTAGTTATTGTTTTTGTTTTGTTTTTTGTATTCTTAGGTTTGAATCTCAAATATGGTTTCTAAAAAACTGGAACTTTATTAATGGAAAAACAACTTTTTTTTTTTTTTTTTTTGGTTAGGTGTATTAATGATTGTAAATAGTGAAAACCTCATGGACTCTGAGTGGAGCTTTAGGCCACAACGCATCTCCACACAGGACCTCACTGTCACAAAGGATCCACACTGCAGTTTTCTGCAGTTCCAGGCTTGTTCTTTCACTTGCTTTCTATTGCACAGGGTCATAACTCAAGGTGCATTAAGTGTGATATGTAAGTTGTGTACACATTGGTGAGAACTTGTTTGACTTGATTCATTGTTCTCACGGATTGGATTTTACAATATATCTATCTATCTATCTATCTATCTATCTATCTATCTATCTATAGAATCTAATGAAAGTAGTGTTATACAGGCAGCTCTTGTCATAAAAAAAAAAAACCTGAGTTCAGGGTACATGGACAAGGACATGCAGACTGAGAACTTGTTCACCTCGAGGAATAGTGTTTTTATAAATCGTGTTTTATGCATTCTACAAAAATGAAATTATTTTCAATTATTCAGTTACTGAATGTGTTGGATGCTGCATTGACTAATAAAAAACTGATGTTGTGAGGCGTTGACTTGTGCAAGTCATTTCTGTGCGAGCAGTTTTCAGGGTTTTCATTCTACATTCTATGGTTCTATGACACATTTTACAGTAACAAACTGGTTAAAATAAACTACTGATTACACTAAAATAACAGTATCATACAACCAACCAGCTGACAGTATTATACTGTAAAACTAAAAATTATACAGCACAGCACCGTAATAAAGTGTTGTTACAGATTACAACACTGTAGAACAACAGTTTCATGTTGACAACTGTAGCTGCCAGTAGTTTACTGTAATTCAACAGGGAAATTTCTTACAGCGTAGACCTGGTTCAGACAGTAAGCACAGTCTGTTACTGAGCTACTTTTAAATATGAACTAGGAGGTTAAAGCCTGTGATTTTGTGTGTGTGTGCATGTGACTCGTGTTGTGGGGACATAAATCTGTTTACACAGATGTACATTTACCTCTAATGTAAATCATTAAATTTTATGGTAAAGACTTGCGTTGAGTTTAAAGAAAGTCTCCAGGAAATTAATGCACATCAGTGTGATATCCTCTGAAGTGATGGAAGCACAGCTGTGTGTGTGTGTGTGTGTGTGTGTGTGTGTGTGTGTGTGTGTGTGTGTGTGTGTCTTTCACTATTTCACTTATTTAACTCTGCTAAGTTGCCAAATGATGTGACAATTTCTACAATACGAGCACCCCCTGTACAGGGGGCAAGCATCAGATGCGTGCAGCTCAGATGATCAATAGTCACACTAGGAAACACCAATCCTAACTAACCAGAATAAGGGGAGAAACTCAGCTAAAAGCCTCTACAAAGCATTGCCACCCAAACGAAACATAATTCATAGTGCAATACATTATATGGGCGTATAAGAAAAACACGAAAATAGTGTCTGTCCAATTTAGAGCGTCTGCTGTATTCACCACTTCACACAAGCCACACAAGCCTGGTATCACATGAAAGCAGAGAGTCTGATGATCACGACAATGTCTGCCTCCTCACTGTGCGACAAAAACTCGGTGTGCCAGCAGCCCACTTACAATACAGTAAGTCTTACCTTTGCTGTTTAGTGGTCAAAAGTTATATTCCAGCTCGAAAAAACGCTGCTAATATCTGCTCCTATGACCCTGTGTTAGTTTGAGATCGACCGCGATGGTCGGAAAAAATTCTGCTGTGTTCAAGATGAATTTACTCTGACACAGTAACACATATCTTGATTCTGTAGTAATCTCACGGGTCTTAGCTTTCTTTTGAGACCAAGATTATTCATACAGCCCTTGTAGTTGTGAAGATATACTCTATTTATTTTGGGGTAGGAAATTTCAGATGAGGGGGACAAAATAGGCCTCGTAGTGAAGAGGTTAACAACTTGTTCTGAGGTAAATGAAGTTGATTTGCTCCAATCCAGGAACAACACAACATGCTGCATTCCGTAGCATAAGACATAGCCAAGTACTGTATGGCCATCAGTTCTGAGAGGAACATTTCTTGAAAACGAAAATGAAATGCTCCACCTATCAGGTAGCATCATTACAAATTAAGATTTTTTGTTTTGTTTTGTTTTGTTTTTTGCTTTTTTTTATGCTGGGACTTATTTCAACGAAACGAAAACTGGGAAACCTAGAATAAGCAGAAATATCTCACCTGTCTGGTTGACAGCTTATGATGGATGTTTTTATTGTGTGTTAAATACTCATTATTTATAGATAGTACAGTGTTGTAAAATCATCACACAGCAATCTCGGTGCCAACAAGGTTCAAGTGACTGGGCTGTTCATTTGTGTGGTACATATTCATTAATGCCTGGCTTCTTCAATATGTGTTTCTAGTCATTCTGTTGATATTATGGTAAGCAGTGCAAGATAAATGGCTGTAGAATGATTGCCCATGGTCAAGAAACATACTACAAATTCTACGTCACTGTTTAGAAGCAAGTTCTTCTGGAGGAAGTCATCGTGAAAACAGTGACGCGGTGCTTAAAGGCCTCAGTGAGTCACAGCGTGCTACAACTTAGACCTGTTTGAGGATATACACTACTGGGACAGCAAGATTTACCCAAGAGGCTTATCCTCTGTAGCTGAGACAGCACAGGTCCCCTGAGATGGTAGTGTAGGATAATATCTACCTCAACCTTAAACATGTCACTTTATACTTACATTCATGTGACTTTTACCATCCACTTCACACTGGCATCTATCGATTTTCTCAGTTGAAAACAGTATTCTTTGTATGTGTTTCATATGTGCATTCATGTAATTCCAGGATTACTGCATAATTATGTCTGTACCAATGGCAGTCCATGTAATCTCAAATATATCTGTAGATTAAAATAACACATAATATGGAGCATAACATGCCATACAAAACATATTATATTATGCTGAAGGATGCAGCAGGTAGCCCCAAGACTTGGCTCCGCCCTGCCAGTCATGTGTCAGTTTGAATGTGTGTGTGCATATTTCTAAGACGGAATGAGATGATAGAGAGACGGAAAATTTCTGACATGAAACAAATGAGATGACAGAAGGCATCACATTGTCTCCCACAGTGATCAAAGCAGAGGAGAGGAATGCATTACAGCTAATAAGCACTGCAGGAGGGTCCCTTCCTCTCATCTCCGTGAACATGTGACACCTCACTGTAAGACGTTTCGCTAAGCTCACGCCAGCAGACAGAGATGAAGAAGGTGAGACAGGGATGGAGACACAAGGAGAGAGGCAGATTCTCAGAAGAGAGAGGGGCAGATTCTCTTTCTCTAAGACACAATGCCAAAATGAAATCTCTTTTAATCATTAGGAGAGAATTATTCATATTATTCATATTTTTTGTTTCATCTTGGTCCGTAGTAATTGCTTGCTTTGCTGCAAATCCTTTGGCAGCTCAGTCTAGTCAGAGCAAAATGCCGTTTAAGGCCTTTTCCGAAATCCAATCACACACAATTACAAATTAACAAGAGGGATATTATGCCGTTTGACTTCCTGTGAAAGCAACTTAGTGTCTTGCATCCAGACACGCACTGTGACACTATTCGAAAACCAGAGTGTCTTAGCCTGGAACCAGAGGAAGTTCTGTCCCTCTCTCTCAAACTAAATAAAAAGCTAAATAGACTTACTCTATGTTTTTATGGTTACATTCCATCAAACAGAGTTAGTACTGATGTCTTGTGCATCATTTTAGACAAACTTCCCCAAAGAATTCAGTCTGAAACCGCGGATCCACCCCTGGTCAGCCTGCTCACAGGAAGAGAGGTGGAAATGTCTCTCCTTTTGCAAGTGTCTGACTTGGGTTTTCCAAAAGTGTTTTTTTGGGACTTTCATGGCTCTGAATCAATGAATAGTCAGTAAATACTGGAGCGGCGTCTCTTTCGGTCAAACAAAAACACTACTCAGACATTGTTACAAAGTCAGATCTGCAGCATGCGTCAAAGTTTTTGCCCACTGACGTCAGTACAGCAGCACTTTTGTTGTCCATGTGATTCAGTGATCATTTAGCCTTTTCAAATGTCACATAAAGACAGACACTGTGGTTGTTGCTGTTCCTGTTATCAAGAGAGAGGACAAGTTAGCAGAAAAGCTCAATGAGCACTGCATGTTCTCCTCAGGAAAAACTGAATTTATGCAACTGAATGTTTAAGGAGTGAATAGTCTTTTTAGCACCAGCTTACTTGCTTATTTGCTCAATTTGAACAACAACTTTTATTTCATGTTGGCTAAAACAAATATCTATGTCAATATGTTTTATGAAAAGTTCCAGCATAATATTTTCATGACCTCATAATAACAGTGAAACTGGAAGCAAAATGGGCAGTAGACCATTTGAGCTTTCAGAATCCCTGCTCCCCCTTGTGGGTAGATAAACCATTGCAACTGGTTTCTACACATGGTACTACAGGGCAGGGCTGCATTCATCATCGAAGGGGGATCTCATTACAGCCAAGGACCCATCAGGAACCCAGCAGTGATCTCTTCGGGCCCTGCCATGGACCAGCCAGCCATTCTCAATGGCTGTGTCTGTACCTAGCTAGCAATGTAAACACTGACCACATATGTGTTTGTGCACATGCTTGGCCTCTGACTGATCTCAGTGCACAGCTACTGTACAAACTGCAATGAAGCATTCAGCACTCAGACTGCAGAAAAAAGGAGTAAAAGTGTGACGTTGGCAGGACTTTTTCTACCAAACAGTACAAAAGTTGCATGAAAGAGAAAAGCGTTTGACTTGCCCTTCACAAAGCTAAATCTAAAACAGAAAACTGAATTGAAGTTTCAAGTTAAGGTTCAAAACCCATATCTAACTTCCAGATACTGAATTTAATGTCCAATTGAGTCTTACAGTTGAAATTATTTATTCAATAAATCAATTTTCTTGCTAGAGAGTGTGACAAATGAAATTTGTAGAATTGCTTGAAGTAATCTTCTTCCATCTTCACAACTTTCAAACATGTCTGTTCTCCCAAAGTTTGATGATGACACCACCTTTGTGTTTGATCCTACCTTAGTGTTTCTTTTCTGTGGGGAATAAGGGACAGGAAGCTGCTGTGAGACATTTTAATTAACCACATGGAACTAAATGAAGCAATCAGTGGTTTGGGTGAGTTGGCTATGCCTTGTTTGATCCTGTTCAGAAATATGATCCTTCTGTTCGCAAATTCGATAAAATGGTTGAGCCTAATGAGCCACATATCTTAAAATTTGGCTAATTCTTCTAGATTGAGACTGAAACCAACCAGCCTCTCCTCCCTCCAACATTGGTGCCAAGCAGCGAATCCATTCACGTTAGCAGCAGAGGGAGCATGAAGCTGTGTTCATACCTGCATTAGGACCTTCATTCAGAGGTCACTCTACTGCAGCACCGAGTCAGTTCCCGTAAAAAAAAAAATGCGGAGTTGTACGGCAAAAAAGTTTAAACTGCCCCAACTTTTGCTGGGGCATGGTGCAGCGCAGCCCAGCTCAGAACAGTAGAATCATTCCTCATTATATTGTAAACCACTGTGCAGTATTTTGGTGTCTGATAAGCCTTCATTTTTCAGGAATCTATTACCTTAACTGGACATCCTGGATTGTATTTCATTGTCTCACCTGAAACAACATACCCCAACAAAGCAGCTCCTGAGCCTACTGACAAGGAAAGGATGAACAAGTGCCACAGAGCTGTTACCCAGTTTATTATAAGCCATAAGCCTGAACCCTTTCTCAATAGTGGAGTCCGAGGCCCGAGCCAAGAGTATGTAAAGTACTTTACTGTTTTCTGTGTGTGTGTATACATTTGTCAGAATGGACAAGGGTTATATCGTTTCACACCATGATTAAATACTCCAGAGGTGAAGACTCTAAACATTGCTGCTGTTGCTCAGAAGAAAAGCATTTTTTACTGAACAACTTAGCATCTAAAATTCTAGAGAGATTTGCCTGTACTGTTGAATAAAAAATAAAGAAGCATTGTTTTTCAGGATAAAAGATGTAGCAAATCTTTCCCTGAATGCACAAACGGCCTAAAGATACTTTTATCTTAAGTTACTTCAAGTTAGTCAGATATACTATAAGAACGGAGCACATCCCAATCAGCAATATTGAATATTGAATCTGCAGAGGCCTTGCTGAAGTGTGTGTGTGTGTGTGTGTGTGTGTGTGTGTGTGTGTGTGTGTGTGGGCACACCATGTTATGCACTTTGATCGACACTGCTCTTATTTTTTGTTAAAATGAGTGCGTGTGTATGCAGTTTACTCAGTAGTTTTTACATACTAACAAGCTCATTGCCAACATGTTTTTGGCACGTTGTTGACAGTTCAAGAGACATATTTACTGCCAAAATAGACAGTCCTTCAAACACACGCACACACACACGCACACATGCACAAAAAAAATTTAAAAAAAAAAAAAAAAAAAGATGGTGGAAGCCAACTAGTGCTTCTCAGTGGGCCGGCATCATTGTTGTTTTAATAGACTTTGATTGTGTTTTGATATTCCTGAGCTGCTGAAGTGGTGAATCCAGGGAATAACTAATCCTCCTCTAATGATGATGGTGTTTTAATGAAAGCTTAATTACACTCTTAACACCCTGTTGTACTTACTGTCAGCGTCTGCCAAAAACAGAAAAAGATGAGTAAAGAAAGACAACAAGAGGGAGGTGGCATAAAGACAGACATTACTATAGACATGTTGGGGTGAAGAGCAATGAAGTGCTCTCTCAAGCCTCCCAAATCCCACAGACGCTGCTGTCACTGGCACTGCCTTACCTCCCATGTAGTGTAGGGCTTACCATGCATAGCATAGACACTTCAGAGAGTTCAGCGCTACACGGGTGACAGCAGGCAAATGGCACACTAATGTTCAAATGGAACAGTTAATAGCTACTTAATGGGAATTCGTATCCATGACTACATGGATTACAGCAATTTGAGTTTCCGCCAAAACTTGTGTTTCAAAGAACATTAAGATCCCATCATTTCTGACAAGTTATCTCTTAGAATATAGTTCCACTGTTTTTCTACCTAGGCCTAATGATGATACTGTATAGCCTTATCTGTGATTGAAGAGAGCAGCACAACAGCTTCAAATGCAGATTACAAAGAGTCAGACAGGACTGTCTGTTCAACTAATGAAAGTGGAGAATAAGGATGGAGAGGAACACCACATCAGCACAGACTGTGTTCAAATCTCAGATCACCAGATTACCAGTAAGTGCTCTGTTCATACATTCATTATTTGACATTTGAAATGTTTTTTGAAACATTTTTATGATAGTGTTATAACCCAAATCATCCGCTGCATCAACACGTTGCTTTCTGAGCACTGTAATGCCTGTTTCCTTTCATGAACTCATACTTTTACTCATTCTCTCTGTGGATCCTTTAAAATGCATCCACCACCACCCGAGCTCCCCCACATGAGTCCAGAGCCCCGCTGCTACTGCTGCACTCGCCTGCTCCCCTGTGCAGCAGTCTCAGGGTACGTTGTCTTGGACTTCATTCATAAACGCTGCATACACACGAAACAGAGTGTACATCACTTTCTACATACATTTATAAAAAACAAACTGGACAGGAGAAAGTGAAACTGTGAGCCATGCACGCACATGCATAAACTGGACAAATGAGAAAGTGCGACTCAGATGGCAGAAGGATGAAACGCAAGAAACGGTGTGAAATTGCAATTTTGTCAAATATTCAGGATGCACATGAATTTTTTAGTCAGGTGTTTTTTACGAGATGGAGTTTGGTACTTCATACATAGCTTGGTTTTAATAAACACAATCTCCCTCACTGTCTTCTGCTTCAGCTTCCTGCATGGTAGATGATGAAGATGCACCTCCCAGTACCTGGCTGAGCCTCAGATCAGCTGTCTCCATCCACAGGTCAACAGCTGGCTTTGTGGTCATCTTTGACAGGTGAATGTGCATCAGGGCTGACAGAGGAGATCTGTACTTGGTTTCATTATGTTGAGATGTGAGAATGTCCTCTCACAGGATGCACTGCTCAAAGGCAGCCTCAGAGACAATTTAATGACCTTGTTAATGTTGGATTAACAATGTAGATTGCTTGTATTTACTACTTGGACCAAGTCATAAACCAGTCCAATCCTGCATCATGGAGGAGCTTCACAAATCCATCTGTTATGGCCTGCACAGTCTGGTCAGTACAATCAATCCATGGAAGTCAAAGGTGAGCTCTCTGTTTCTGTGTAAGAGCTACGTGCACCCCTTGAAATATTGCCTCTTGTGTATCATATAGAAAGGGATCTGTTATTGCAAAGAACCCTCAAATATGAATGTGCATCTTTTTTTTCTTTCTTTTTTTTCTTTTTTTTTGTCTCAGTCTTCCCAAAAATAATTTCACTCTGTGTGATATTTCTCTTTTTAGTCTTTCTCTCAACATTTGCCATCAACCTCTCCAGTCAGTATGAATGATTATCAATTTCGGGCATTTCACTTACTATTTATAGGCAACTATGGTCATGACATGATGCAATTTAATTTAGAAAAGGAAACTAGCGTAGGATGTGCATGTGCACTGTGTTATAAATCTGAATATTTTTGTGCATAAAGTCTATCTGTGTTTCATCTGTTCACAACCTTTTGATGTGTATCCTATGCAGTTTATAAATTGCGTAATGTAGGATTTAACATTGTTCTCACATGTGAATGTACAGCTGATAATATAAGGATATCACTAAATTCACCCATTCTCTGTTCCCAACCTATTTTTTATCATCCGGGAATACACACTTTTACATGACTACCTGACTATGTTTTGAACAGATTGGCACCATGGTTCTCAACAGATCGTCATACTTAAAGTTTTACATAAGTGAAAACAAGTGGAGTACAAATAAGTACAAGTAGAAGTAAAAGTTGGAATTACTTCTTTCTCTTCTGAAGGGTTTTTTGAAATGAAAATATAAAGGTTAGGCAGGTCACCATTGTCAAAATGGTTTGCTGTGGTCAATTGCACAAATTCATGAGGCAAAATTCACTAAAGATGAACTTTATGCAAAAGATTTGTGCAGATTGAGAGAATCTGCTGCTCACAGCACCTCAATTGAAATGAACACATTAAATGCTGATGTGACTGGGCCTTATGGCCCTGCTAAAGATCTTCAAACTTAAAGAAAGACTCCACCCAAAACCTATTCCCCCTCCTCCAAATCTGACTCCTAAATACTCCTTCTTTACATTTCTGTCTAAGTTCTTTATTATGTTTAATTCTTAAATTGATGATTCAATCAGTCTATGTAACAACAAAACAAAAGCCATTTCCTTTTTTTTTTTGCTTTTAGTTTGTGCAATCAGGTCAGTTACAGTTATTCGCACTCCAGCAATTCATTTGTATCTCCCTCTTTACCAGGTCATCCACTTAGAGATAAATAACCTAATGACAGACAAACATCTTTATCTCTTAATATGGCCAATGTGTAAATGCAACACTTCACTGTAAAACTGCATTGCATCTTATTTGCTCCTACGTCCAGACACTGTTAAAAAGGACTCTCTGAGAGGATGAAAAATACGTCTGTCTCCTATAAGAGCATCTCTCTAAATCCATATAATGCAAAATGTAAAATAGAAGCAATGTGCCAGAGGTCTCCTCCCATTTACTTGAGAAAAGATAATGAGGTGTGAAGCCAGTCAGAAGTCATCAGATGCCAACAGCGTACATTATTCAGACTACAGAGATGTTAATAAAGAGGTTGCAGCCCAGACTAACCCTCTCTCACCAGGAAATGAAGAAACAGCACCAACCTACCAGAGTTATGCACAGCTGTGCACATAGACACACTGTACTGCTGTATACCCATACATGCACAGACACAGGTCATGCCACTCACAATTACTTCCACTTGACAGTGTGTGAATATGGCAAGCTGTGGCAGCATGCTGTACAGTGTGCAACCTCAAGAGATGAGCCAGGTTAAAGCACAATTAGCCTGACACAATTTCCATGGTAATATGGAGGTACATAGTGGGAATACTGATTTAAATGCCAAAATCTTGCATTTGCATTTTAAATGAGCTTCGGAAATGAACTGACACTGGCCCTGTGTCTGCTGACTTTTATTTTTGTGATGTGAAACACATTCTGAGTAAACATACAGTAAGTACGAACTGTATGTACAGTGTGTCTGTATTGTGTATGCTCAGTGGGTAATATCCAGCAGAGCGGAAAGCATCTGTTAGAAGCATACATTATGTATCTGTTCCAGTTTTCATGAGAAAATTCATCTTATCCATTCATGCTCTCATACACTGTACATTAATGGTTTATGGGGATTCAGCTTTTGGGGGATTTTAGTTATTAGTTTCCAGGTTTTCTTTGGTTGGACATGGCACCTTGATCAAGGCTGGAGAACTGTCAAAGCACAAGAGAACGATAGATATAAGTCCAGAACTCTCTCGCTCTACCCCTGACAAAGTCTGACGTGTTGTGTTTCATAATATATTAGAAAGTTATTAATAACCCAAGACCAAACTTAATTTAAGAATTCAGCAGCAACATGTTTTTCAACACCAGTGTCCCCATCATTCTGAATAATCCACGCAACAGATTTCACAGGGACTATTTTTTTTTTTTTTTTTTTTGGTAGGAAGTAGTTGTAATGTTCACATCTTATTTGTGATTTACCCAAATTTACCCAAACACAGTGTCTGAAAAGGGATGTTGCTGTTGAATTTTGTCCAATGTTTAATGTCATTTTTAATGCTATGACTACCACAAAATGTATCTCCATTACAGGTACCTTCTAACCAATAAATCAGAAATCAGGTTAGTAGATGAAGTTGAAAATGTGTTTTAGAATACGTACCTTTTTTTATTTTAGTTTCCATGATATACATTAAAATTACTTTACACAGCAAAATGTAATCTGTTCTGAATGATTTTGTCTAACTCCTGTAATGTTACTTTGTTAGAGAAACAAGGATTTTGTGCAGAAGACTTTTGACTCTAAAGGTTGTCGACAGTCTCTCGTGACCACTCCTATTTCTAATTAAAAGCACATACAAAAAAGTACATACAAACTCTACAATTAAAGTGAAAATGTTCACCCTCAAAACAGACATAAAATGTGGCCACTGCATACAATTGGTTCTCGTGGAGAAGGTTCAGTCCCTCTAAATCATGGATTTGCATTATATCGAACTGAACTAAAACATAAACAAAGCAAACAGTGGTGGAATGCTGTTTCACAAGAGGGCACCACTGCATTGCAATTATGAAGTGGGGCTTTAATCCCTGTTGTAAAGACAAGTGGCTACTGTACGGACTATCTTGCTATATAGACAGGCTCGCAGTTAAAGAGTCTGACCCACTGCAGTTGGTGTGTAAGCCGGAGGCAAGACATGCTCGGCTAGTGGCTTCAACTCAGAGTGGCGCTTCTAAAGCTGCTTACAGAGGGAGAGAGAGAGAGAGAGAGAGAGATAAAAAGACATAATGACACTGAGAGACAGGGGAAATGAGTCAGAGAGGGATAAACACACACTGTTTGATTTGACAGACTTTGTTCAACCCCAAGAGAGATAGTCTCTTTCCTCCCTCTGGCTGGGGTGTGAGGTTAAGTGTCCTACCCAAGGATGCTCAGTGTGTGTGTGTGTGTGTGTGTGTGTGTGTGTGTGTGTGTGTGTGTGTGTGGCTGTAAAAGATCAAACCCATGTGAGCCTGCACTTAACCAGCCTAACTGCTGGACCATCCAGCTGCCCTGCTGAGGGGGTGGGGACTACATTGTCATGGACTGGCCCAGTTCCCCTCTGGTGGCTGTAGTCATTCATGTTCTCTACATATTCTTTTTGAGGTCATGAAAAACTGAGCTAGCATGAGACTGACAGACAACCTGCACTTGCACACCTCATTGAGATTACTTTCACTTACTACGGCTCTCAATCCACCTGACTAACATATCATAAGATGGCAGGAAGTTGGGATAAAAATAGAATCAAAACCTTGTATGGATTATGTACAGTCGCAAAATTTGTTTGCCAAAAAAGTAACTACGAACTCTTGCAAATAGTTAGAGTGGTTATTACTTCCCTAAACTCACCAAACACATTTTCCTTGAAAACAACTCTCTCAGAATCCAGGTAAAAAAGCTGAGGACTAAACTAAGTATGTATTTCACAAAGAGCCAACTGGGAAACTAACTACTCTGCCCACAGATGAAAGCCACTTCCTACCAGGCATCTGTGAAGGCCTTGGTTAACACTGCCACCACCTGCTCCCACTGTTTTTTGTGCTCCAGTTATCACTTTTGCACAATTGCCTACCACACATACCAACCAACAGCTGCCGTCCATTTGTACCTGGGTGGGTCTGTGCAAGTAAACAAGTCCAGATTGAGAATTTCTGAAAAACATTCCCACACGCTTTTTACCCCACCTTTTGTAAATAAAAAGATGGTTTTGACATATAATAATATTATATAGTAAATATTATGCATATGCTTGTATACTGTACTATCATATATTAATAGACTTATAATTATATACTGTTTTTTATTAGTCATGTTATTATAGCTGTCATAATTATTGTCATTTATTTCTTTCTCTCTCTCTCTCTCTCTCTCTCTCTCTCTCTCTCTCTCTCTCTCTCTCTCTCTCTCCCTTTCTCTCCCTAACCAAACGGTCCAGGCAGATTGCCGCCCAACCTCTGCTTGTGGTCTCTCCCTGTTAAAAGGATTGTTTTCCTCACCACTGTTGCCAAGTGCTTGCTCATGAGGGAAAGTTTGGGTCTTTAAGATTAAGAGTATTGTCCTGGCCTGTTAGATATGCAAAAAAATAAAAAATAAAAAAAAAATAAAAATTCTGTTGGGATTTGGTACTATATAAATAACTAAAATTGAATTGAATTTGTGTAAATTTTGCATGCTGTGCTACAGCACATGAACAATAGGCCAACATCCAGCCTACCATCTGCTGCTGGGCCTACAGAACATACAAGATAAGCATCATCCACCCTCTGCAAACCCCTACGTCATGTTTCCAAAAACCACCAAAACATCTTTGCTGGCATCAGTCTACATTCTGTATGCAACCTCGTTAGCTCACCACCTTTGTTGGCAGATTAAACTACGAGTGTGAGAATGTAAACAACCTGCTGACAAAGTGCTTGTCGGGTTTTTGAACAGCATCTGAAAACCTCTAAGCCCACACCTTTTCCAGGGTCAGACATGGGGGGCTGCATCAACAGTTTTTAGAGCTTTTTGACACCAACAATCTGTCAATCATGCCCACTTCATGCAGTGATTGGTCAGGTGTATGGAAGCGAGAAAATGATACAGAATATAGGGTTTGAATTTGTCTCTCAAGCTCTCTTTGTTTGTCTTTACACAGCTGCCTCTGTCGGTTTGTGCATGTACAAACAGGCAACATGACTAATGAGGAGTGACTAGTGTTCACTGTTATCCTCCTTTATGACAGCAAGCTTTTTGCCCAGTCTTTGAATGTGGCCATTTGGAACAGGTATAAACACATCCTTTGATTTTGTATGAAGCAGTTAGTTTCAAGCGTAGCTGAGCCGCAAGGCACAGCCAGTATTTGCTTAGTTAGTTAAGAACACAACAGCACTGCTCAGTTATTGCCCTGATTATCCGAGGGAGTCGTGGGCTCCACTCCACAATAAAGACAATTTGAGCACACTTGACACGAGGTAAAATCAGAAACACCAGCAACAGAGACCAACATTATATTGAAGGTCAACAGAAAAAAAAAGTAGAGAAATGAGATGAGAAAACTAGTGACCAATCAGCCATCCCTCCAGGAGGAGCACTGTTTGAAGTTTGAACTTTGGCAATAATGAATAGGAAACTTTACTCCCTGTGTTGCATTAAAATTGCTCATGATTTTCAAAAGTATTGTGAAAACTTAGTCCTTAATTACGTAATTACTGGGCTACAAGCAGACAGTGGACAATGTGTGTCTGATTGTATGGGTGTGTGTATCCATGGTTTACATCTGTAGGGTGGGTATGTGCTCTTTACTGTGCTGCGGTCAATCTGTCCTGGGCTGCAGCTACCACTGAAGACAAGTTAATGTTCTGCAATTGAAACTTTCACATGGTGGCTGTTTTACAGGATAACTGCAATATTTTTAGACTCAGTATATTTAAACATGACAACAATGTTTTTATACCAACTAATTCAACTTAATTAATCATTCACTCATCTACCATCATTAAATTCCTATCTGTTAGGAAGGGAAACACTTACACTATTTTGAGGGTCCTTATAAACAAATAATAATTTCCCAGGTTCTGGAAATTCAGAAATACAGCCCTAATTATAGAGTTGTTTTGTTTTGTTTTTTGGTTTATCACTCACAGCAATTGCTATTGAACTGAAATATAATGCTGTCTGTTTATATGTTTGTTTTTGTTTTGTTTTGTTTTTTTGTAAACATAATCAGGAAACATTTTTTAATAAATAGCAGAATGGAAGATCCACCAGCAAAGTCCACACGTCCCTGCCTCTGACCGCTGTGTAATAAAAGAATGCAACACCTCATGGACTGGACCACTGAACATAACATAGCAGCAATTACATTCTCTCCTTAACATGTTTTGTAAAATAATTTAGTACTATATGAAATTTTTAGCATGGCTGGAAGGATGGAAATGTCAGATGGAAATGTCAATTGTTAAGGTCCACCACTGTGGTCCAGAGTGAAATATCTCAACAACTATTGGGTGGAATGCCATGACATTTTCTACAGATATTCATGATCCACAGAGGATAAATCTTAATTACTTTGGTGATCCCTGACTTTTCCCCGAGTGACAACATGAGGTTGACATTTGTGATTTTGAGTGAAACTTCTCAGCAACTTTCGGATGGCTCACCGTGAAATTCTGTTCAGACCTTCATGTCTCCCTCAGGATGACCTGTAGGGACTTAGATCAACCCTGTCTCCTAGAAATATGGTTTGTTTATTACTCAATTGTTGTAATTACTAATGTAGTTAATGTAATTACTGCCCGGATTGTGTTCATATAATGATTCTTGAAGCAAATGAAACTCTGAACTCATGTACTGTGCTGGAGTTTGCAGGGAGGTTGTTCGGGTGGATGGTGGGCTTACACAGTGCAGGTCTGTGAAACAAGATCAAGAGTTCTCAAAATACTTTGGTTTACGTCTAGATAAGAAAATTCCGATCAGCCGCAGCTGTAAATGCATTTAATGCAAATGAACAAATCTTACCATGCTAGCATGCTTAACTAAGACTGTAAACATGCTAAAAATTATACCTGCTTAGCATCAGCATGTTAGCCTTGTCATTGTGAGCATATTAGGTTGCTAACACATTTAGCTTACAGTCTTGCAGAGTCTCTCTCTCGTCTTGTTAGGAGACAGGGTCGTTTTTGGGGATGGGGTTTTTGTATTTTTTTTTTTTTTATTACAGCCACTGCATGCACTTTAAAGAAAAGCAAATTGAACTTGCTTAGAATGAAATGCAATATGTACAGCGAGGTTAAATAAAAGAGGTGTTGATTCAACTTTATGGTTATTTTGGAGGCTGTAGTTTGTGGTGGTGTTAAATTATTTGTGCACAATAGTTAAAAGTGTATTATTTTGTTCACCTCACTTATATCAATGAGGTCAGCGTAAGTGACAGAAAAAGTTCTCAGTATAATGCAATATAGTTCAGCCTCACCACAAACTGCTTTTTCCAAAATGATTGTTTATGTTTATGGTTGTTTAGCCTTCTGGCTAAAGTGCTAGTCGTTTACTTATGATAAACGGTCATTGCAGTCGAGGCAGAGAGGACCCAGGAAGTGAACTTGGAGAGTTTGCGCTTCCTTTAAGACTTATGGAGGTTACAGGTGAAATTGGCTGTGGAGCAGACACTGCTGTGTGACGTCAGCACAGTCACATCTGTCCTCCTGCTGCTTCAGATGCATTGTGTTTGAAAATACAGCTGTTACTATGTTAACAGGTTCCTCCTATCTGTGGCTTTATCATCTGTGTTGTCTAAATTAATTTAATCTTTTTATAGGAATTTATGCTTCTTAAAACTTTTGGGTAAAGCAGACAAGATTTAGCTCATTTTCAAGAAAAGTGAGTAAGTGTGATCACTGAGCTACAAAAACTGGTTTAGTGAAGTTTTAAGATAATCCCCCCAAAGTCTGGATATATGTCAAGCTGCAGAAAATTGCATCGTTATTTTCTTTTTTATGGGCAAGGACCCCATGCCCCCTGCTCTAATTGTGCCCATTTCCAGAATTTTGGCTTGCATGATGCCCCTGATACAAAGTAGTGCAAAGAAGGGGCTTGGATGGGATCAAACTCAGACACCATGCATGGGCATGGGAGTGGAAAGAGCTAACGGGGAATATTTAAAATCTGCTGTGTGAACTATTTAAATGTCACAAAGTGGCACCATTGGTGGCTTTACAGATCATTTGATCTTCACTGAAAACAGTTGACCTTAAATTTTCACCTTTTTTCCATTGGTGCTATATCTTTTGATCAAAGATATACTACACTTGATTTTAGAGAGAGCCTGATGTGAGCCCCTGGAATCAAAGCCAAGAATCATAATGACAACATTAGGGAGTGAGCGACGTGTACATGCAGGGAGAGGAGAGAAGACGAGAGGACAGAAGGCAGGAGGAAAATGTCTGACAGCTGTCATTCCATTCGGTAATCCTCTCCTTCCCTATTGCACATTCAAAGAGGAGCTAATTTGTGTGCTGGGGGGGGAAAGGCTGCATGGTTGCGGTCACAACAAATCCTTGTTGGGTAAAACACTTTTGCATTTGGCCAGACTTAAGTGCCTTTCTCATCCCAAATGAGCTGCAGGGAGCAAGGGCCAGAAAGGATAGAAGCAGAGAGAGGAGCAGGAATGGAATCCAGCTTAATTGGCCAGAAGAGGCAACTGCAGCGAAGATAGAGGGTTTGGTTACTAATTCTGCCTCAATGCTTATCGCCATTCAATCTAGCTTACTTTGTGGGGAGAGAAGACTAAACCCCATGAAGGAAAAACAGACTTGTTACAGGCTGCTGAACAGAAAAAGGAGAACAATGGCTCTAGAGAGAAATTCGGAGAATATCAAGTCCACAATCCCATCCATTGTTCACGTATTCATGGCACTCCGGCTTGTCTCATTCTATCCCATAGCTCTTCTTCATTCATTACTGGGAAAAAGAACGTGGAATTTTTGTTTGAGATCGATCAATGTGGACTTGGCCCATCAAACATGTTTTTACAACTCAACCTCCTGTGAGATCATGAGTTTACTGCACTGTCTTCACTATCTCACAGTCACACAGTCATTCTATTCATTATTGCTTCTAAAATTGTTTGTATGTAAATTCTATGACCTCACAGCACTTAATATGGAATTTCTTAAATGTAAAACTTAATAAATACATTACACAGTAATAAGCGTAACTGAAGGTGAAAGATTGTGCACATTTGAATTTATATACATATTTAAAATGTATTCTATATGAAAAGGGTAAAAATAAAACAAAAAAACAAAAACAAAAAAACTGTCAACTAAGCAATACCAATTTGTGTGTTCTCATCTCTTTTCTTTGAATTGGCTCAGGAAGTTCCATGATCGCAGGTGGCTTTTAATCTGCCTTCAGAGACGCACTGTGGTAAAACAAAAACTAGCAATTGTTCTTGTGTTTCATGAAATCACATCTTTTAGAGATGTAACGTATTTAGCATATTTAGCATAGCCTGCATCAGTCTTTAAAGTTCTTACTCTGACACTATGAATCCTCCTGAAGAAAATAATCTAAAAAACACATCAAAACATTTTTAAAAAAATCCAGCAAAAGGTCTGAGAACAGCTGATGGTGTCCTAAAGGGAACCTTTTCTGTTTTTTTCTAAATGCGCTCTATGAAGGACGACATAATTACGGAGAACAGTTTTATTCAAGTGTAATGAGCTCAAGCTGCAACTATACAAAAGTGTAAGTAATTGCCAGGTTAACCATATGTTATATCTTTTTTTTCTTTTGATATTCAACCTGCTGAAGCAGACTCCTTATAGGCAAACCATCTATTTTCAGCTCTCTCCTGGGCATAGTGAGGTAGTGAGACACAGATGTTCAAATTTCCCTCTGGACTCTATTCTTTCACACATGCACATCGAAATGGCACACAAAACCCTTCTTCAGGAGGGGGAATTGTCTTGAGAATGGCAATAATTCTGTCAATGCAATTAAGCAAACACTATCCACATGAGGCGCATCTCAATTTGTCACTCTGTTCAATCTGAAAATCAACAGGACCACGGCCGGATGTGTAAACACTATTTACACCGTCCCCTCAAGTGAGGCCGAGATGCTGCGTGCGAGTGCTTACATGCTGGAGCAACAACTAAACTGTAGTTTCTAGAACTCAATTCAAGCCACAGTATGATGTGTCGTTTTGATGAGCAATTAAATTTGACAAGTGGAAACTTTGACAGTTAAAAAAAGAAGTGAGAGCAGAAAACGAGAGGGAAAATGTGTTTGCACACGTTTCCTTTGGTAAATGGAGTAAACAGGGAAAAGGACTGTAGAACTTTGATCACTTGTGCTTTCTATCTCTCCGCTGCATTCCTTTATGTGTCTACAGTACATCTTTCTCTCTCCCTCCTGCCATACACTGTGATACAGTGTGTGACAATACAAACACCTCATTCTGTCACTGTCACCGTGCTAAGAGGCTCATTGGACTGCTTGTTATCCAACTCAAACAGTGAGACCCAAAGAATCCACGGAACATTTCCATTATGATATTGACCGAGTGCCAAGACGCGAAGCCGCCTGGAAATATTCGCACTCACTCCGTGTTATTTGCATGTCTATTACCTCACAAAACCGTGACTCGACATGAGGCAAGGAGAGCCAATTTGAAGCTCTGCTGCACATCCAACATCCCCAAACCACCCACACCTACACCCACACACAAGCACTGACACACCAGAATCACAGCAAAAGATGGAGAGCAAAGCATTTTGGGAGACAGGAAGTAGTATAATGAAGGCCAAATGTGTCCTTTAGTGGGTTAAACAGACACACTTGACATGCATGATGGATCAGCCGTGAAATAGGCTGGAAGGCAAAGTTCAGAAAAGCCAGTGTGACAGGAATTTCAAACAGGATGTACCTGTCTATCTTCTTCACATGATGTCAGGCAGCTCCAGTCGTATTTAGATTGTAAAGTGATGATAATAGGATCCTGTATGACACAGGTGGCAGACTTAGCTGTTGTGACAGTACGAGAGGATTATATCATAAAGTCTGAGGATGTGAGGGAGATCCTGGTGGCTCAGTGGGCTGAGGGCTGTACACGATATGTACTTACAGCATGATTAAAAACACAGATTAAAGTGTACATTTATAGCTCAGGCGCATTAGAACCTTGCTGTTCCACTCGAGCTACAGACTATACTTTAAAAAACACCTCTCTCTTACTCTAAAACTTTTAATTTGCCTGTCTAAATACCTACTGACATCGTTAGGCTAAAGACATGGCTATTTGACCACACCCAGCTGTGGTGTTGAGTGTGGACAAAGATTCAAGAGAGTACTTTTTGACCCATAAAGGTCAGTGCAGCCATGTTTCTATTTCTTCTAATGTAGTATGGGGTTACTCTTTAAATACTGGTATGTGCTGTTATTATGTGGTGTGTATAATCTACCTAGACTGTTATCTAAAGTTGTGCTCAGACAAAATGCTGAGAACATTTTAGATATCTGTGTGAGATTATAAATCCATAAATGTACAGAGATGAGGAAAAAAAAGACTGGTAGATAATAAGAGAAAGAAATGTGGTTCCTGGTGAGTTCTGAGATCTGTCAGAGGATGCTTATGGTTGACTATGCATGTCTGTATAATCGTTTCCATTGGCATGAATAAGTCCACATCCAGAGTACATCTGAATGCCCCTATGTGCAGAAGAAGAAAATGTTGTTATGTTATTTCGTTAGAATAACTTGAAGGATGTTATAATCGCATAGAAATTAAACACGTATTTGTTTAAAGCATGCTACCTTCAACAGTTTCCTAATAATCAGAGCATGCATACAGATTATTCAGATCCAGTCTGAGGTCATTATTATTCCTTGTTTGCACTTGTTCATAATGTAGCCTAGCCTAGTTTGATACTGCAGATTCAGTATAGATCGTTCCCTGTGTGTAGTGACACAACAGTAGGTAAAGTCTTTGGTATTTACTAATAGTTGCATTGCAAAGATGAGCTTCAAAAAAGAAAACTGTCAAACGTGTAAACTAAATGTTAATTTGAATCGTACCACATGCTTTTCTTGTTCTGAACCCACTGCTCTTTAGCTAGCAAGCCAATCAATAAAGATGGAGATCAAGCAGTGCCGTATCATAAAGCAGTTAGCCTCTGTCTGGCTCAACAGAGCTGCACAGGGTGAGGCATTTGTCTTTCCACAGTTATTGAGTCTGTCTTAATGTATGAAAATGTATGAAACTTTGAATTCAGTGAGCACCCACTGTTTCACAAATGTTGGAAGTCGATGGAATTAATATCATCATTTTGGCTTTGATTTCCATCCGGTTTTGTAACATAACTCTGCCGTGACCATTGTGAATGTGTCATCATTTGGTATCCCTCCTGCAGACCTAATCCTTTCCTATCTGCAAGCAGACATTAATAAATCATAAGGAGAAGCTTTCAGAAGCTTTAACCTCCATGCATAATTCAGCCCGCACTGATGCTAATGCTACAGCTGCAGCTCCCTCACTCAACTGTTCAGTAGTGTCCCACTAAACAGCCAATTAACTGTAATGAATCCAACAAAGTCCAACTCTCAGCAGAATGAACAAAGAAAGTACACTCTCCTGAAAACTGTCTGAGCTAATTCCTGATGAGAACTCACTAAAAGTGTTTTCACCTTGAAAGAAGATGAGAGGTCAGGCGTAGTGTAATAGTTTCTCTTTATACTGAATACCCTTGGTTTGAGCAGGCTGAGAACTGTGTGGGCTAACGATGTTTGTTATCCTGATTAAATTGTCTTCAGACTGAAACAATTTGTTGTAAAGTTTGACTTTATGGATGCTGCTACCCCTATCACTTTGAGACTGTTGCTGAATGGGTATTATTACCTGAAAAATAGTGTTACAGAGATAGAAGAGGAGAGCAGGAATGATTATATTTAGTGTATTATTCCACTTGCAATGTTTGAGCACCCTGCAATAAAACATATCCCCCATGGATAATGTAAAACAGACTCTCAATGATTGTATAGAGATTTTATTTCTTCTTCTTCTTCTTACTGTTCTTATTTATGGAAGGAAAAATATCCAAAATCCCTTAAAATAAGGCCCCAAAAAATAACTTTTAATTTTGTGTTTACATAGGTTACATTAGAATGAACCATTCTAAAATATCCAGCCCAGAAATCAGACCTGGCAATTAAGCTGATATTTGTTGATTCTGCACCCCACAATTTACGCCGCTGCCAACATTCAGGAAGCAGTGTGCTTTTTATGTAGCGAGGCAGAGAATAGGGTTGTGGAGGTCGAGGTGGTGGATTGGTGTATAATGAATCTGACTTTCATGCAGGTGACTGGGGCTCAGGTCTTCACACAAACGTGCAATTAACATTTGCCTTTTTATTAACCATAACCACAACCTTTCCCTAACCTTAATCATGACAGCAGTTGCCATGCACAGATATTGTAGCAGGCTGGAATTTTTAGAACACTGGCACTATATGTGAAAACATCTCATGTGGTGCGAAACCTGCAATGACTGATTTATGGCCTCATGGAGGCAGCAGAAAGAAGCTGTAAATCACTGTTAAAGTTGATATGGTGAACTTGTTACACATCCAGAGATACAGAACAACATTATCATTCATTTGGAATGATGTTTGTGTCCACCTCAGTCCAATAATCATTGTCTTTTTGCTCTGTTTTTTGTCTACTGTGTCCACCTTGATGTCACTAACTGTGTCTGTCTGCTGTTTCATGCTAAGCAGTAGGTTTTCAGAGCTTTTCCGCTGAAAGCAGCTGCCTGCTGCGACTATGAGAGCGGTGAGAGTGAATTAAAACAGCGAAGTTGTGGCCGGACAAGTGACAAGTCCTGTCACCTGAATAAGACTGTGTTCTTTCCACAGTGATTCCAACCTGGAGCCTGTTGCTGCATGTCATCCCCACTCGCTTGCCCCTTCCTGTCCCCCTCCAGCTGTACTATCAAATAAATATACATATATGCCAGTAATTTGAAAGAGCAGACACCTGAAATGCATTTTTATCACAATAACACAGAAACATTGTGAGAACTGAATTAATGGGGAAGGGAATGGATCAGGTGAGCTTAAACACCTGTGTGCAGAAATGGGATGTGTTTAAGGTGCAGTCTCTGTTGATATTGAACGTTTCTGCAAAAGTCAGTGACAGTCGTCTTCTCAACAGTATCCGTTAGTGGCAACTAAAGTATGATTAATGTTTTATGATTGTATTTAAGCAACTCAAAGCACTTTGTTAGTGTTAGTGAAAGATCATGTTCTTGATTAAATATTAAAGAACTCAATGGTGACTTAAAGCATGAATCACGATGTGTATTCTTTCAATATTAAACCAAAAGATTGCCTATCCCTAGGAGTTCTGTCCACGTTGGACAGTTCATCAAATGGTAACATTCACTGCCAATGCAGAAAGTTGTGATGTCAAGAGGCTGGGAGGTTTGGTCTGTGGTTGACTTTCATCTGAGTTTGCACCCTAATAGCTCTTTTCTGACCATATCTCATCACACACAGGTGAACGTTGCCACTGAATCTAATTCTGTGTTTTTGATGAACTGTCCAATATCGACTTTCTTGTTTGATGGTAGTTCCCAAAACCATGACCCTTTCTTAACCTTTAATGATTTAGTATGCAGGATGCAGACTCCACTTTCCAATGTCAGAATCATAAACTTTGAATACCCCTGACCATCCATGTGCAAGTTTTGTGTCATTTGAGGACATAACACTTTATACACTGAAAAAAAAAAAAAAAAAAAAAAAAAAATGTTGCCAGTAAAAATCCATGAACACAGCAATTATGTTTCCTACAAAATTGACTTTGCAAAAGAATTTTTAGCATATAAAGTAGGACTAAGTGTAGAGAGCAGGGTTGGTTTTTGACTACAGAAATGCCTATTTTGTTCTTCCTTCACTTGGGGAATAATAGCACAGGTACTCTAATCACACATTCTGACATCCAGTAGAGGACCAACCATTGCTCCATTCCTCTATTCACATTACCATGGCTATGATTGTTCATATAAAGGGGGAAAATAGATGTCTTGTAGCAACCCTGTATTTAAATCAATATGTTAATGACTACATGTTCTATTCATTGGCTTTATTTGAATCCAGCAGAGGTTTCTAAATAACCCAAGGGACCCAGTGAAAATACCTGCCAACCAGTTCAGAAATTAACATGGGGGAATTGTTTGCATTCTGTTTGCGACATCAGAGGAGCACTGAGAAATAGGTACTGCATGTTAAAGGCTAACACAATTATGCAGTTGTAGCCATACGCACAACCAGTGGTGTATAACATCAAGACACCACGTACAAAGAGCAATCAAACACTGATGACCAGCAGTTCTCATTTGTGAAACACAGCAAGGGGATACGGAAAGACCTCAGTGAAAGGCAAATCTCACACATGGCAGCTACATTCAAAGGACAGAGAAAATTGCCTGACTACCAGGGGTGACAACTTGGCAAGAAACAAGGTGTCTGATAAGAAATAGGTGCCAGAAACAATTATTTGTCTCTCTTTCCACAAAGGGAGAACTCAGTGTCTATTTCCCTCTTGTGTTCTGCTCTCATGAGTCTGGAACATGGCATCTCTTTCAGGCAGACTGCCCCATTGTTATGATGGACAGAAATATGTCCAAAATCAGCATCTGCATTACTAATGATGCTGCACCCAAAGGGACTGCCTCATATTCAACAACTATATTCGAAAAGAATCAGTTTTATGTATTATTTTTTCACTATCTAACAGTCAAGACTACTTCAAAGAAGTTTGATTTCTCCAGCTCAAACCTGAACATGGCTGCATTCAGTCAGGCAGTAGAACTTATCATTCATTCATTTCAAACCCAAGTATCATGATTGGGTATGAAAGAATCACCCTCGGAAGGCTCAGTCATTCACAAGCGAGGGCAGAGCAAGGTTCACCTCTTTGAAACACACAGTTGTTTAAATTATATTACTACATGACCTTGGGAAGACTTTATAATGCTGTTGCTGGTAAACACAGCTTGTTTGCAAATGGAGTCATTCTGTTTAAGTTGTGTTTTACACAGTGTCCCAACTTTTTTGAAACCAGGGTTGGAAGTTGCCACCCAAAAAGTTCCAACAAAACTGACTCGGGGACACAAATAGTCATAGCCTTGTTTTTCAAAGTCAGAAAGGTTATGAACCATTTTTTTCCATGCTTACTTTTTCAATGTTATCTTTGGTCAATCTTTTCCTAACCTTGACTGAAGTCTTTATCAGCCAAAACTAAATGCTGGATGCGGGATGCAAACTCTGGTCTCATATGTCTTGACCTTTGCATGGTCACCATCAAGTCCATCTTTGTTCCTATGACTTCTATGCAAAAGATAATATTTTGGAGACATAGTTGTTTGAACTGGGCCATTTTTAGGCTGAATGTAGTGCAAGTGTGCAACATGTAGCTTAAACGTGAGTTCTCCCCTGACAAATTGTTCATCAAGTGTGTGCTCCTCAAATCAAGCTGTTGATCTATGTTCTCTAATTACACAGCTGACCAAGCTTTTACACACAGTATCAAACAAAATAAAGTAACAGTGAATGTTTTCTCAGTTAGTCAGACTTTTCTGTTGGCACTGGTTCAGCTTTATAACAAATGTGAAGACAGCTATAGGGCAGGCTAGGACACCAAAGCTGTGACATCTCCTCCAAACAATAAATTGATGCTACGGCAGCATAGTTGAATGCTGGAGCAACATGGAGTAAAACAAACAGCGAACACCTGCTGATGATATCTAACCAAACCTGTGGGTTCTGCAGGAATCTGCAGACAACTTGATTTCCCCCCCTCTTTTCATTAATGCAGTGACAATCACAGGCATGTAAGAAACACCTGGAAAACACATATGAATATATACACCTACCCATCCAAGGAACGCCATTGGGCTTGCAAACATGCACACACACTTCCTTCATTTTACTGAGTTATTTATGCATGCGAAAACACAGTCGGTTCTTCTTGTCTGTCTACACACACATAGACAATGCACCACTACACACTCACACATACACATATAGATAACATACTATGTAACAGGATAGGGAAAGGGATGTATGTAGGAGATGGCAAAGGCTTTGTTTTGCTGTGGCTGTCTCAGCAGGCAGCATATGAAAGCACAGCAGTGATACAAGGAACAGTCAAATTAACAAGCTGGGGAAGGAGGAGGAGAGGGTGGAGAGAGGAAGACAACAAAGTCCAAACAATGAAGTGGGAGGTGGGGAAAGTCTGGCAAGTGGAATTACATTTACTCCAAACAGCTCTTCCATTGGCAGCATTTTCAGTGGGGAGCACTTGTGGCATCTTTTTGTGTCTTATTTTTCCGGTTGAAACAGGAGGTTCTGTTGACACCACAGAGAACTGAGCATGTTTTAAAGCTCTTAAAACACCAACAGCCTGAAAGGTAGAAGCAAAACAGGTGCGATGCAACAGCTTTTCCACAGTCACACAGAACAGCGGGAGATACCTCAGTTCTTGTCACATAAGTGTACATGAATTGTGGGAAAATGGCCTACATTTCAGTAAATTGCAAGGGATTTTGTACCAGCACATGTTTGAAGTACAGGCCTACCTCAAAATGACTGAAAGGCTCTGTGTTTTGAATTCACATCTTCCTCTCTCTCTTGCCACCAGGAGACACAGTGATGGTCTCTTTAGCATACAGTACAGCATGTCTGTGTGATAAGCCAGGCTTTAAACAACACTGCTGTATCATCACGTAAAAAAAAATAATTTAATACATTTGTAGTAGAACACTTTTAAGAACACCTCCTTGTACAATATGACTGCATTTTAGATGGAATAATAGTGCAGCTTACTTTATTGCACTAATGATTGCATCTTGACCCAGTGAGCACTCATTTAAAGATTAAGTTGGAGAAATACAGCTGACTGTTAGGGGTAAACGACAGGGGTGAGGGGTGTTGGGTCCAGATCTAGTGTGGTATGATATGTTCTCATTCTGCCTGTCCAAATATATATATTTGCTTATCAAATGTGGAACAATATTTCACATGTAATAAATTTAAACTGGCACGCATGTAGCAAATGAAATATTTCACATGTGATGTGTAATCAGCATTATGTAAGGGTGACAAATTAAAGGAAAAACAAATGCAGATGTTTCCAAACAGGTGCATTGCTGGATGCACGCATTGCATGGTACAATTAAGCAATTAACATTCAATCATGCTCTGTGGCATGAATGAAACTGCTGAGCAGGCCCAGTTGATTCTGATTTTGTATCAAGATGAAAAGAGGAAAATATGTCAGTGAATTGGAAAGCTCATTGTTGAGGCATGGATGGCAGGAGCTTTAGTCACAAAGACTGCTCAAATGGCTGGTCTTTCAACAGGAACAGTTACTAATGTGGCATCCGCATTCAGATCTATGGAAGACATCAGTAAATAGGGTCGGAAATTGTGGCTGACAGTGCACATTTGATGACTTGCAGCTGGAGTATTAGTGTGGTATCTAAGGAAAAAACAGAAGAGCTACTCATCCCCATTTGACAAAGAATTTCAATGCAGAGCGTGATCAGACTGCATCAGCAAGAACAGAGAGAGGGATACTCGAGTTGGATTGCAGTGGATATACCCCTCATTACAAAGATGAATGCACATTTGAGAGTCCAGTGTTGCAACAACCACAGGCACCGGTTTACAAAGATGTGGAAAAAAAATTCTGTGGTCAGATGACTCATCCTTCACTATATTCTCGACAAGTGGGCAAGTGCATGTGTGGCATGCAGCATGAGAATGGCATAGGCCTGAGTGTTTGACCCCTACAGTGAGGGGATGTTGAAGCATTTATATCCTGATGGGAGAGGTCTCTTCAAAGATGACAACACCCCCGTTCATAGGACACGAGGGCTCACTGAATGGTTTGATGAGTGTGAAAATGATGTGAATCATATGCTATGACCTTTGCAGTCACCAGATCTCAACCCAAGCGAAAACATGTGGGAGACTTTGCACCGACGTGTGACACGGGGCTCTCCACCATCATCATCAAAACACCAGATGAGGGAATATCTTTTTGAAGAATGGTATCCACATTGACAGGTAATGAAACTGTAGATGAAATAGGCCCATGTGGTCTTGGACATTACACTGGAATTTCACATTTCATGTCAAAGATAATATATAATGTGAAAACTTCACATGCACATGTACTTGGGTGGAGTAACTCATCAAGGAAAGAATAAAGTTACAAAAATATATAAGAGACTTAATATTAAAGATATGAAGCAGGGTGTCAGTTGCCAACCCATCCTCATTCCGAGCATCAAATACTATTGTTTTGCCATGCCCCTTCATATCTCATACAGACACTCAAAGTAACCTGAAGGTTTTCAGGGCTTTCAACCAACTCCCATCCACAGCAATGTCAAACACATTCTCATTGCAGGTCCTCAAATACTGATGCTGCTTTATGCTTTCCTGCCAAAAAGCCTTTCTAACATGTGGTAACTGTCATAAAACAGTTGCAGTTTGGTTAGCTTTAGGCACCAAAGGTATAGGTATCGAAAAACATTGTTCACTTTTGGTTTCTCACTGGACACAAACCCCAGTCTCCTGGGTGAAGTTTGTGTTCAGGCTCTGACCGACCACTGTACCCTGATCTCCACCCCTCCAACTACTTTTTTGCTAAGTTAGCTGGAAGCCTGGTGCATCTCAAACAGGGTTCAAGGCTACGAAAAGTTGAGGGGCATGATAAAGTGTCAGTGCTTGATGCCCTAGGAATGAGACCAGTAAATCTCTGCATTTTTCAGTATACCACTGTTTTTTAAATCTGGAGTCTGTGGCATCATTATAGTTCTGGTGCACTGGCAATAATGTAATTTACATCTACTATCGATGATTGATATGCCAGAGCTGAGGGGAAGGGGGGAAGCAACCATCGCAATGGAGTGGGCTACAAAAACAGTGTAATTAGTCCCTCTGACAGAAGGGGGAGACAAAAGTTCTGCAGGTTTAACTCAATAATGTGTTAGATCTTTAAATTTACAACATTCATACAGTAACATCAATACAGATGTGCCATAAATCCAGACCTATGTTTATCTTTGTACTGGTAAATGATGACAGTTGTGGTCTTGTTTAAAAACATTTTTATTCCATATTCATCCTTTCCCTCAGAGTAGCCTTCTCTTGCGATTCCATCATGTCAATACCATGCAGCTAACTGTTATAATGACAGTTACCACTGTTATACACTACACAAATGCTCCACTGTATGACATAAAAGAAAATAATGGAAAGCAGTGGAAATAACCTGCATACTTTATTGTTTTGATGGAGAGATTCCAAGATTCAATGGACATCGCCAAGAGATCGGATTCTTATGAAGCCAGATGACAGATTGGGCGGTGTTTGTCCTATTCCTCGTGGGAATTACATTCAGACCTTAGGGAAAAAATTGCATGTACAGCAAACATGTAGATGAAAATGTAAACCTGGAAATTGTGAAATGACTCAAAAGATAATGATGTTGCAGGGGAAAGTCAGTGAATAAGAAACAAAACCAAAATAAAATCGAAGTACACAAAAAAAAAAAGACCCCAGAAAACCATTTTCTACATTTTACTGTCTACTTATTTTGGAGTGTTTCCGTTATAAGCAATGTCCTGAGATTTATAATTGACCTTTAAACACCTGCATCATTAGAAATTTAATTAGAAAAGGCTGAAACAAATGTACAAATTTGGAACAACATGTGTATTATTCAACTGAATGACTGATAAGATACAGGCAGCACATCAAAATTGTTCCAGCTGCATTGACATCCATGAAAACACTCATTTTATTGGCTTTATATGAAAGCATTATGTTTGGAATGCTGGACAGCCTAATTTGTAATGAAGGAACATATTTACAGACAGCTTTTTTCCACCAAATAATCTGCATTTGTAGTGACAGCACAGTAGATTTCCCATCTGCGATGCTCAAATGGGTGTCAGAGCTGCAGGCAGCAGATTAGATAAGATGTAATTACTGACTTTTACTATGTATTCAAAAACTGAAAAAGGGAACTAATGTCATATTACTGTTTGTAGCTTCTATTTAATACATAGAAGTTGGCCTGTCTGCAAAATAAATTTTATATTAAAAATTTCTATGAAAAGCCTTGCATAGGGCAGCACAGTGGCGCAGCAGGTAGTGCGTGTGCCTCACAGCAAGAAGGTCGTCGGTTTGATCCCCGGGTCGGGCAGGGCCTTTCTGTGTGAAGTTTGCATTCTTCCCTTGCATGCGTGGGTTCTCTCCGGGCACTCTGGCTTCCTCCCACAGACCACTAAATTTTCCTTAGGTGTGAATGGTTGTCTGTCTCTATATGCTGCCCTGGAATTGACTGTACCCCGCCTCTCGCCCGTTGACAGCTGGGATAGGCTCCAGTCCCCCCACAACTCCAAAAGGGATAGTCGGGTATAGAAGATGAATGAAGGAATGCATGAAGTTTTGCATACTAGCCTATATATAAAAAAATATATAAAAGCCTATATAAAAAAATATAAAAAATATATATATAAAAATTACTCTTATCTGAAATTAATCAGTTACTTGACATTACTGATTACATTATCACACTATGTTTTCTTTGTGTTACTTTCACCCAAATAATTGCAGAAGTATGATGAGCGTTATATATTAGTTGTATTTATATTATGGTTTGTTATAATAACACTATTGCTACTTCAGCCACAGCATAACCTGGTCTCTATGGCAGTGTTGGCTTAACTTATGATTGCTTTTGACAGGAATTTTGCTGCCACCCTTTATCAAACCTGTTTTTCAGTTCTGTTGCATTTCTTGATGCTGGCTTTATTTTCCCAGTAACAGCTGAATCCTTAAACCCGGTACTGTATATCTACAAGAGGTTGACATCACTGAGAGCTAGAGATACTTTATTTTGTGTGACAACACAATACTTGACATAGTAAATGGAAAAATATTACAGAAATCCCATTAATAACACATTAGTTAAGCTTGCTACTGCTTAAAAGTAATATATTATTTCAATGTGTTACTTTTGTAATGCATTTCTCCCAACTCTGATCACATCGTAAAGAGGGTGAACAGTAAACAGTGAGGCTGATATTAATGAGATAAAACTGTGCTCAGCCACATACATGCATTGTGTCTTGTGAATCCCTCACAGTTTGGTTGGCAATCTGAATTTAGTGCAGGAATGGCAGACTCTGCCACTGCCAATGAAAAATGCATTGAGATGCAGTCACTGAAGGTAAATAAAGACTGGATGACCATTACAGAAAATATGTCACACAGAAATAGTTCAAAAAAGGGGGATGATTTCATGAAAGCCTCAGAGATTCTTACTCTAGTGTAATTGCTCTCATTTCTTTAATGTAGATTTCATAGTCTTAGTTCTTAGCCTGCATCATGTGCTGTTCTAACATGTGAATCCTCCCTGAGGAGCAATAAAGGAAAATTCTCAGCAAGGAAGAAGAAAAAAAAAGCCTTCACAGAGTACAGCAGGAAAACTGTGAGACACTTTTAACCTCAAGTGAAATACTTGGAAATTCCGGATTGATATCAGTTTAAAGGCTTAATGGGTAGAACATGCTGCTAAGACATCTCGTCTTATCATTAATTTCATTGAATAATAAATAAATAAATAGATTTAACCTAAGCAGTGTCTGGCAGTTGAATAAAGTATGGTTGATATGAGTAATGAGGTGTCCTTTCACATCTTCTGTTCTTTTGAGCTGTATTAGCACTGGGGACCAGAGAGCATTGCAATTGGTGAGAGACTAGACAGCCAGCATCTGTCTCTCTCTCTCTTCCACTTAAACACACCCTAATGCACACACACACACACACACACACACACACACACACACACACACTCTTACACATGCTCACGCAGCAGTCCAGACATCTGCTGGGGCTCTACTGGGTCTTGCCACAGTGGTACTGGGACTCTTACAAGGACTAAAGATACTTCAGCGGTAATGACACGTCCCTATTGGCCAGACCGGGCAGAAAAACAGGAAGTGGGGACAAGACTGAGAGTCGGAGAGGTCATCCATCTTGGGAGGGTGATTTAAATACAGTAGAAAAGAGTCACAGAGATAAAGAGAGATATAACGTCCTCTGCCTCAGGCCAAGGTAGGAAATGTGATTAAGTTTTAAGCATTGAACAGATTCCAAAGAGAACTGTATTTGATCTGAGATGTGCTTAAATTAGTCGTAATACTCAAAGGATCTTTTATGATAGGTTTAAACACACGTTTAATGTCATGGGAATTTCTGGATCTTGTAAGATAAGGTGGCTTGTACAGCTGTAATACAACTGTATTTTTTCTTTTCTTTTCTTTTTTTTTCTGTCTTATCATAGTCGAGAAAAAAGTGCCTGACAACCACGTGCAGTCAACATTTTTTTTGTTTGTTTCATCATAAATCAGAGTTTCGTGTAATTTTATGAACAGCTGCAAACTGAAGGCGGTGATTGCAATATGTCCGCTGATATATTTTATGTTTTGGTTCATTGTAATAGAACCAGTTTTCACCACTATTATTATACTGCATGTGTGGTGTCATGTGCAGTTTTTGTGTTAGAAACATGATATAATGACCACAGGAAGTGCTGCAAAAATACATTCTCAGATAAATTCGCTGATTGATGCAAGGTCACAGGTATTTGCTAATCCTGTCTGCATAGGTTTGGTTAAAGATATGTTGTGGGCTGAGCACTTAAGCAAGGATGCGTCTTGTTCCCTCTGCAGTTTGTGATATTCAAAGCCACAATACTGAGGAGCAGCTGTGGTCTGGACAGTTTTCTTTTTGGTCACATCAGCATGTGATCTTTGCTTTGATGCGGTCCTTCAGTGGGTAAACTTTGAGATACTTTAATTTTGCAAATTTTAGAATTGTATATTGTCACAAGAAACACAAAAATGACTTAAAGTAACAAAAGTAGAACTAAAATAGAGCTGTTTTTGATGATTATTGTACATCATTTATGACCCTTTTGTGGTATAAAGATTGACCAGTCCAGAAAACTGATGTTCTCATCTATGTTTTCAAACTTGAATAGATAGGTAGAAGTGGATTTTCCAAACAAAAATTCACTCTGGTCATTAAGCCACATACACTCACCAATTGCAGGGATTCCTCCAGGGTTGAGAGTGACTCTGAAGGCTTGATGCCAGGTCTGGCGGCCAGGGGGGGCATCACAGGGGTCAATGTATAACAGAACACCTCCAAAACCCAGCTCAGACAGTAGGGATAGCTGGACACACATACAGAAACATACAAAGGCACAATGAGTAAGAAAGTGAGATGATGCATCCATACACTCACAAACGCACAAAGACATGCAAAAATATCTGATGCTATCAATGTTTTACTGATAGCTACTGACACCTTGGAACAAGCTGAAAACAACATATTAACACAAATAAAGTTGTAACAAGGTGTACAAGGAACTTCCAATTTGTACATATACAGTATCGCCAACAAAGCCTTAGGGGAATATCTGGCTCTCAAGTGGCTAAATGCTTCACTATGTTCACCAGCTGTTATTCTGTCATTTGCTGCTGAGCAGGTCGAACACAGTTGGTTTATCAGAGATGCCTTTTGCTGCTGGAAACAGGATCAACGTAAGAGGAATGTAAGCAGTAAGAATAAATAAAGAAAGAGTGGGTACAAAAATGCAGTGTTAGTTTATTGCTCCGTGTATGTGTGTGTGTGTGTGTGTGTGTGTGTGTCTTTGTAGCCAATGACTATCAGTGTGGAAGCCGTGTCATTTCTGCACTGTGCTTCCAGAGATCACCTGACAGTCAAACACTGTGCATCAGTAATGTGATGTTGTTTTCCCTTGTTTTTTGCCTCACACAACCATAACTGGCTCTATATTGAGTGATTCTTGTCTAATGTGAATCAGAGAGAGGAAGGTGCATTTATCAATACTGAAGTGACTTCCTGTTTATGGCCTTTTTGAAGTTAACACTGGCTTGTATGACTGGCTGTTTTCCTCTTGACAATCAAAGGTCATATGTTGCTGTTTAGTTTGCCAGCATCACTAGTAGAGAGGAGTTGCTGGCTTGGAGGCAGTGTGCTGCAGCTGCCGCTGTGCAGAGCAGTATTTCATTGTTGTCCATGGGAGATGTAGCGTCCTTGTTTTTTATGAGCGTAGATGACTATTTTATTGAATATGTGACACCAGCCACGGTCATTCTCCTCTCATCACAACTCTGTCCTTCAGCGAAAAACAGGGACACTGCACAACACATGCACACTCCCACACACAGAGCCATTCACACACACGCACACACGCGCGCGCGCACACACACACACACACACACACACACACACACACACACACACTGGACACTGACACGCACACATACACATGGGAAAAGTCATGCTTTTGCACACTTTCATAAGAACATGGATGCAGAAGACGCACTGACATTCACATTGACAGCTAATGCATGACAAATATGTGGAAAACATTAATCAGCATGAAATCTTTCAGCAGAAAAATTCCCCATGATGTTCACAGATGTTGACATTGTGCTGACTGGAAGTCACAGATTACAATGAGAAGCAAGAATCAACACATGTATTATAAATAACAGCTCTAGAATATGACAGCGTGCTGACATTGGCTCATGTTGTGATTCTACACTGATTGTTTTACAACACATATTTTCTATACTGAGTTCACTTTTTTTGACACAGTTCCCAGTTCTGTCAACATGCAGCTCAGCACTCTCTGCAGCAATCTCATATCCAGAATGCAGTAACAGTAACACTTCATGTCATTCATTACACTGTATAAGGACCATAATAATCACTAACTGGAAGCAAACTAACTAAAGTGAGCATTGTGGATCTCTTCCTGCTTTGTAAAGTATCTTTTATTTATTTATTTTCTTCAGGAGAAATATTGCAATATACCTCTATATACTCCACATCTCATCTAAACCCCGTGTCCTCTCTTGCAATAGACCTGGGAGACAATATTTCTGCATCCATCACTGACAATCTTCTGCAGAGATCCAGCATTCTTTTTTTTTTTTTTTTCTTTCCCTTTTCAATTTCTTTTTGGACGTAAATGCAGCAGAATGTAGCAAATTGCAGTGTAATTAACAGCAAGTTTGTGTTATGTTTAACAGTTTTAACACTAATATAAATGTGCAGAATGGAGTTTTGGGGGTGGTTAAGTTTGAGTGGGAAAACATTTCATGAATTTTGAGAGGTGTGAATGCATTTTGTGTCAAAGCAATGAAAAATGATGCATAGTTTAGTTCTCTGTGATTTCTGCCGTGTTGACTGTGTGAAGTGTTCTGGTAAAGTGAACTCAGTATTGAGACAAACAACAGAGAAACAGGGATGGAAGCAAATGAGTTCAGCTAACTTGGTCAAAACATGTGTTCCATGTGTGTATTAAACACAAATCCAGCTGTATGTGTAACACTGGGCCTGCAGTCACCATCACACACTCATTAGTGAGAGTACAAGGCTCATCAATCATTCGTCCCCATTTATATGTAAAGGGCGATCATTTCTCTTTGCTGCTGACACACAGAGACATTATGAAGCACATCTGATCAAATTTGTCACAAACTGTGGGCGAGAATGAAAAAATGGGTCAGCAGCCTGTTGCTGGAAGGGTCCCATGTGACAGGAGGTGCAGTCTGATTTAATGGACTTTTAAAAGTCTAACTGTTAATATGTAAATGCAGTATGGTGACCCCTCTTTATTTTCCTATCATTTTTTTTTTTTTTGGTACCCTCCACTTACTCCCGTTATGGCTCATTAGTCTGTCATTTATCACTAACCGCACATTTAGTAGTAATGTTCTATGAATAAAGCAATGATGATTTTCCAGTAAATTCATGGCCCATACACAGCCGTTGCCTGCTGCACGGTGCTCTGTGAATCTGTCTGTTAATATTAGCTGTAGTATATATTAGCAGTTCTATTTAAAAGTCATACTCCGACAGCGAAACAAATTAAAAAAAAAAAAAAAAGTGGCCAAGGATGCTACGTTTCACCTGAGTCTCCTCGTCATTAGAGGGCTTGGCTGCGGCAGGGTAACAGAGCACAAACAGACCTGGACTCAGATGTCTGAGCCGGCCTTTTTATAGAATGTGCATGAAAAAGCATGAAAAAATAAAAGTAGCTTGATTAGTCTGTCAGATTATGTTTGTTTATTTACTGCCCAAAGCAAGAAGAAATAGAGGTGAAGTTTCTGCTCTGGTCTTTGCGTCGTACACCTGGTGTGGGAGGTTATCAGTGGTACATCATGGTTTAAGTCATTGTCAACAATTCTACATCAGCCCTTAATGGTATCGCACAAATCTGACTGTAGTGTGTCGATATCCATTCATTAAACTGACATACGTGGATATAATTGTGTCAGGAGCTACATTACAGTATACATTTTCATCAGTCAATACTGCAGTGCACATGTATTCAGGTCCCTAGCATTGAACTACTTTTAATTTAATAGAAAATGAAGACAAATTTATCTGTAATTAACATGAAAGTAGATGTTTAAGTTTTTATTAAGTGGATTGGAATTGATATTTTCCCTGTCACCTTGTAATTGATTAGAAAACTGCTTTGAGCTGAACATGGCACACATCCAAGCAGGAACAGGCCTAATCAATCAATGCATCACTAATGTTATTTCTTATGGAGGCAAATTAATTCAGACATCTTTGCACTGAGGAGGTGCAGATGCAGGAGTCAGATATGATAAATTTATGGCAAAATCATATAAAGAATTAGTCATGCATGGCTAGTCATACACATTAGACCCTGTTCAGTGTACAAATCCCAGTGCAGCAAGCTGTACTTAGTTTCTTCAAAGGGCAATGAGCTGTAGCATGCAAGTATATTAACATACCCTAGATCCTTTTGGAAACTCAGTTTTAAACCCTCTCATGTTAAAATCTTTTTTTTTTTTTTTTTTTTTTTCTTGACATACCTTGCACTTATTGTAAAGATAAAAAGATCTCATTTCTCTGTGGGGGTGAATATTTTTCCTGCTGCAGGATATCAGGTAGATCTCAAGTACAGCGTTAAATCACATGTGTGATTCTCTTATCAGCAGAGCAGAGCAGTCGCGCTTTGCGGAGCTTTGATTTGATCTTACCTTGTACAGCAAAGGTGCTTGGCCAAGCTTGACCACAGCAATCTGGTTGGTGAGGTCGAGGCTGTCTTTGGCTCTCCTTAGATCATCCACGCTGCCATACTGGACATCCACCACCTCTCCCTGTTGAGGAGAAACCACACGGAGGCTCAGGGATCAGTGGCTACTAAATCAATGCCCTTTAATCACGTTTTCCCAAGATGTTTCTGCATAATCTGCCACCCAGGTGTCGGGTCACATGTATGTGTTTGGACTCCCCAGTTGTCTGTGTTTGTCCTTTCTCTGTGTGTGACTTGACTCTGCATTAGAATGCAGAGTGTGAAATGTGTCTAAATAAGCATAAAGAATGGAAAAGTCTAGAGAGTAAGCAGGTATTTCTAGTTTTAACTTGGCTAATTTTGTTTTTTATTTGGCAAAATTCATCTTTGGCTTTCTATGTTAAGTAATAGAGGCACTCCACTGATTTTTAGGAGTCAGTTAACTATTCATGTGTAGGACTGTCCAGCCTGTGAAAACCATTGTCTAATGCAATCTGTAACTCTGGAGGAGCTTTTTAAAGGTTGAGAAAATAACCTGGTCAGTCTAACAAGGGTCATCCCTCGGCTCAAACAGGAAATTCACAACAAAAACAAACAAGCAAAAAAAAAAAAGAACTCATTCCAAAACTGAGTGTGTGGAATTTGAAAGACATGGGAGGATCAAACAACAAGAAACGAGCTTGACCTGCAGGAGGGATGGTCAGGTCAGGTTAGGATATCTCAGCCTCTGCGGCTTCGGTTTTGAGCATTCCTTTCAAAATCTGTGGCTTCTGAGTTTCCAGCTCGATGGAAGTGCAATACTGAGCAGCCAGACTTTAAACACTGCTTTGTTGGAGAGGGTCCGAGGGATTGTAAAAATATTATTCTGAAAAGCAACTACAAAAATGTTTGGTGTGTGTACAGAAAACTCATCACGTGATACGATGTCTGGTCTAACCTTTCATATAAACAATGAGCAAGAAAGACTCTATAATTCAACAACAGACTTCCTACAAGTGATTATAAGGATTTAATGAATTGCCAGTGTGCATGTACTCAGTCCTAATGTAGTCATTATAATCAATAACATGGCACTGACTGACAACAGAATTGGATTACTTACAGCACACTGGAATTACTTTGGCCAAGTGTGTTTTGTGTGTACGTGCAGATGTCTATGTGACTGAGCAAGCGTTATCATCGACAAAATTAAAGTGACCTAGAAGTTGTTGAGGAAAGTCAAAGCATTACTTTTTGGGGTCTCTCTCTCTTTCTCTCTTTCCCTCTCTGTTTCTCTTTCCCTCACCCCTCTCTCCCCCCTCCCCACCCCCTCACTGCATCACCTGGGCCTGATTCATTTTTCATGTGGCCTGGGGGCGAGTGTAACACGATGCTGCAGTGGAGAGAAAGCAAAGGAGAAGGCGAGAGAGCCCCTGAATGTATGTGTGTGTGTGTGTGTGTGTGTGTGAGAGAGAGAGAGAGAGAGGGAGAGGGAGAGAGAGAGAGAGAGAGAGAGAGAGAGAGAGAGAGAGAGAGAGCACATCTTTTGCATCAGGGGAGCCCAGGAGAGGAGAGCAAGAGAGATTTATCGCTCCTGCCTGCATTTGCATCATAAAAGTCCTCCATTTAAACTGCAGACCATGGAACAGTACAAGACGCAGCAAATTGAAATACAGGAGAATCTCTGTACGCACTAAGATGGTGCTGCTTGAACTAGATCCATCTCTCTCTTTCCCCTCCCTTCTTTCTTTCATTTCATCCTGGCGAGGTAATGAAATTAACAATGTAAGTGGTCTCTGTCTGGCTGAAGCTGTGAGCATCATTCTCCTGTTGAGATGATGGATTTTTCCTCATAACCCAGCCAGGCATTCACACGAGATTTGGTTGAGTTTCTGAAGAAAGACGAGGAGACCAATATATATTGATGGGCTCTGTCGGTGTCCAATATCACTGACCATTTTCACCCCGTAATATAAATATTCACCGTGTGTGCCACAGTTGCATCCTGGAGATTTTAAACAGCATTTAGTCCATTGTGAAATGCTTTCATTTGAGGAAGCAGCTTTTGAAGAGGAGGGAAGTTTCCTCACAGGCTTTACAGACTGATGCTCCTGAAACTGATCAGTGAGTTACATTCACACCCTCATCATAACAGAAGAAGGCAAAATTGACCAGGGCCTGTATTTATCAAGCAGTTCAGAGAAGGAAGTCAGTCCTAACTGGCCAAAAATGTTCAAAGTCACATTTTTAGTTCTGTTTTTAGGACTAGGAGAAAAAGCATTTGATCAGGAATTTATTAGGAAATTGCTGCTATCTTAAGAAGAGCTCCAGAGTTTGCTGCTGTTAGCTGCTGCCAGGAGATGGCGTTCAGGAAGAGACAATCCATGAGAAGAAAAGCTCTTTGGGAATACTTGTTGACAATAAGCTCATTAAGCTGTTTTGAAGAAAATGGAATAATTTGACTTTGACTTTGTTCTACTTTTATTTTGTGCAGACTGACTTTTAGTAAGAAAGAAAATGCAGCCTTGCAACCGTGATGACTTTCAATTAACAATAATAAATCAAACTTTGATCTCTATCAAAGCAACTCGCACAGATAATGGACACCACTCAAAGGTCCTCAGCGAGAACAGACTTTAAATTTCATTGTAAATACAATCACTTTCACCCTGGTTGAATTTCACTTGCTTAACTTAACATATTTACAGCAGCTAAAATACAATATAGTTTCTAAAATATTGAATAAATATTAAATAATACGTCTGTATTTTTTAAAATGTACTCTGTTTATTTCCTAACACTGGGTGGCATCATATTGTTGAAGGGACAAAAAGAAGATGAAATGTCCTCCACAGACAGTTTTCAGCATCATGCATCTGAGTCAAATGATCTGCTATTTTGATCTGTATATACATATAGATGCCAATGTTCACCTGCAGTCTACTGTATTAATGGACTCTTGTTTAACAGTAATACACATGACTGAATGTGCCAGAAATCCTGGCATTATGAAATACTTGTTATTGTCCCTGGCCTATGCACATTAAGCCTACAGATTACTATTATTTGAAATTTAAATTTTTAAGTTTGTCTAAAACAGCAGCTGTTAGGAAAACTACTACTTCTACTTCTACTACTACCACTAGTACGTGTCATGAAGCAGTGATGTCATATGTTTTCCTGAGGTAGAAGTGTTTTTAGTCGCAAGTAAGCTTTAATAAAAATGGATTCTGGTATATAGAAAAAGCTGAATCTCCACCACAATAAATGGGGAGACATTAAACAGGATACAAAAGAAGGAAAGAAGCTGAAATGGGGAGGGAGAAAAAAAAGCATGGCTGTCTCTTTCTCAGTCTCTCTGTCTTAATACAGAATATGTGAAGGGAGCAGAAAATGGTACAGAAAAGAAGAGCAGACATGCAGGGAGGAGACAGAGGAGGTCATGGATTGTTTCTGCAGTCTGCTGATTGAAAGCTGCTCAAATCCACCCTGTAATTAACTCTTATCACATCAAGTAAATGAAGTGCCTTCACAATCACACTGTCATTGTGTCAGACAACAAGGAGAGGCAGGCTAGAGGAGGGCCAGTGTTGGGAAAGCCATTTTTAGAACCTTCACAAGCTACCACTTACTGCACATGGCAATGGGTTGAACTACAATAATCCTGAAGTCAAGAGATATGGTTTATTGATTAAATGCACAAAACCTGTTCGAATTGTCGTGTCATACAACATGCCCTCGATAATTGCAGGTATCAAAAAGGATGCTGGAACCAGGTATAAAATAGCTGAAAATCACTGTCTGGTTTGAAAGAAATCTAGGAAAATGCAGCACTAAGTAGATATTCAAAGCACATTTCTGCCATGAATTATTCCATGGGTGCCTGTGTTGTAGTTGGCTATCGTCTGTCTTAAGACTCTTGAGCTTTTGTTGAGGAATATGAAGCTTGAAATAGATGGTTGTAGTGCAGATTCTAGCAAGCGGCTAATCTCATGTTGTGCTCATGCACAACTACAAATATGAAGCAGAGACACCAAAGCACAATGTTAGACTTCAGCAAAAAAGAAATCTGACAGCGATGATGCTAATTGCTGGTTGGTTTGTCAGTATTGTTGTATTTGACTGGCTGAGAATTGAGATATTAAGTGCAAATGATGAATATGAGGGATCACCTAACTGCCCTGTAAATGCCAAAAATAATCTGTGTAAAGTTGACTTCTGACATTGACGCTGAAATTAATGTTAAAAAGAATTGAAATGTGCTTGTGACAAAGTTTATTTTTGTTAGTCTTGTATTGGCTCTCTTTTGATTTCCTATGCTTGTAGGAGGCATATGCAAAGGAAAGCAGTATACACACCTACCACAATGAAACCATACCACTGATCTAAAGGAACACACACATTATAGAAATTCATTTCAAAACATGTTTCTTTATGCAGTTTTTTTCTGTTGATCTTCAGCATGTAGGTGCAGAATGATGTGGACCAATTATTGTAATGTGGTTAAATAAAGTTTAATCTAAGTGCTTTACATTAAATATTGAAATGCATAGCATGTGTACAGTATTTTTCAACTTGCTCAGCCATGTGTATTACATTTCTGGGGTCATATTTAACTCCTTTCAAGGAGCATGGTCATTAAACACAGCAAAACAAAACAAAACAAAAAAAAACCATAATGACCTCCACTGCTGTAAATCATACAAAATTTATTATACCATACTGACATGTCTGTCTGTCTCTTTTGACTGTATATAGTCAAAAGAGACAGACAGAATCCATTCTTGTGCAGACATACAACTGCAGAATATTCATAATCGCACTGCAGGCTGGCCTTATAGAGGAGATGATTTAATTAGATTCTGGAGAACATGTGCTTACATTTGCATATTAATGAGGAAAAACTGTTTTTCTTCTTGCAGTTTTCTTGAAACTGCAAGAACTCCATTATGCTCTAAGAGGCATAGTTCATATTAATAGCAGCCATGTTTTATGTGAAGATAAGTATGATGACAGAGTACTAGCTTCTAAATAATGTTAATTACCTTAATTACGGATCTTAATAGCATAGCCTCTTATATTAAATTATTATGGTTGATGAGGGATTAGGCAGCTCAAGCAGCTCAAGCCTGTCCATTAACTTTCAAGAACAGTATATTAAACGCAACAGGATCTTTTCTCTTCATCTATAATGAAAGATATTTGGCTATACTGGAGGGAAACTCAATATCCCTCACAAAATGATGTGTTTCTGTAATTTATGATTCACTATTTCAGTATGTAACAAGCAAGTGAAATGCTTTGACAAAAGCCAAATAACATAGCAGGGCTTGCAGATGAATTATGTTAGTATTCTGTTGGGATATAATTAATCATTCATTAACATATCATTTTTGGAGTGTAGATTGCTCCAACATGGCGGTTAAAGTTTACACAGCGGAGGTAAATCCTGAAAATGTTTATTCTGGGATTATGGATGCACAAGTGTACACACACACACACACACACGCACACACACACACACATAGAAATGGCTCTGTATGCTTTTAGACACATATTGTCCACTGTCAAACTTGGCCTTTCTGACCTTCAGCCATCACTGATATCTACCTCCCTGAGCTGTCTTCTAATGAAATCCTTGGGGCCTTGTCCATGAGGTCATCCATAGCCTGACATCTCAAACCTTCAGTGTTGATGATGGAAGAATCATTTGAGCTGCTCTCCAGAGAATCCCCCTTCTTTGGCCCAGACATGAAGCACCCAGGAGGCAGCTGAGCTCTGTAAAGAAGGTGTCGGAGGAAGTGGAGTCCCACCTGCATCCTCACACCTTTCCACAAGAAGCCCCTCGGACAGGTGAGCGACTCATGACCGGCCATCGTCCTCTGCTCCGGCACCACCAGCATCCAGTTGATTCACTAGATCTTGATTACATTCCAGATCTTCTCCTCTTCCTGGGGTTTGTCATGAGCCTGGTAGTTGTGGAGTGGATGACCCCATTTGTCCTCCTGCCTCTGACAGCAGAAGGCCAAAAGTAGTTTCTAATAAAGGGCAGAACTTCATACATTACATCTTCCCTGAAAGACTAAAGTTCCTCACCTCTCAAATAGACTCTAAATCTCAGGCTGTCTCAGTGGGAGATGTCAGCTATTGCCCAGAGGCACCTCACCTGGGGTGTATCATTATCCTACCTTAAAGTATGTAAGGGGAATGATAGGATAGCCAAATCTAATGTCAGGCTGTCTTTTGCCTCTTACTCTCCTCCTTCATTGGTTTGGGGTGCCAGCACTCCATTGTTCTTTACTAGGCAGTAGGCTGCAAGCCTCCTTTTCCTTCATGCACCCTCTTTCTCATTTCCAGTGACAAAGCAGTTCAGGAGTCAATGATTTTCCTTGTTTCATCCACCATTCTTTAAATGTCCTACACAGAGATATCAATGCTTCTTTCCATTGCAATAGAAATGGGAAATTTAAGAGTACAAAAATCCTGTGCCATCTTTTTCTTTTACTCCTGATGGCTGGTGGATGATGCAGGTCTAGCAGTGAGTAAATCATATCGCTTACAGCTTTCACCCCAAGTTTTTACCAGTTGTGAAGCTTGTTATAGGACAGAGCACGTACAAAGTACAAACATTTTGTATGACTTCTCGTAGAACTGGAGCAATGCCAGTTCCATGAGTGTGTGCGTAACGGCATGCCCAGCTTGACCCTTGCTCAGAGTTCAAAGGGCAGCTGCCAGTGTGAGTGTTTCCAGAGAGTGCACTGATCTGATGGCAAACCTTGGAAGCACATTTTTTCATTGGCCTTCAGTACTCTGGGCAATAACTACAGTATATATGGATCGAGTATTAAGAATTCACAAACTGTTCTTCCCAAGTGCAATGGACAAAGACTGGAATTTATCCCAAAGATGAGGGAGTAAAGAGATATAAGGTGAAACAAAGACAGGAAGACAGAGACAAGGACGGGGGATGAGTATTTTACTATAGCTGTGTTCAATTACGCAGAGGCTTTTCCCCACGGCATCCCCCCGGAAGGCTTAAAAGTGAGCATTTATAAAGCATCAGTGAGATTTCTGTATGTGTGTCATGTAATGAAGCCTGTGCCTTTACCCCAGCTTTCTTTCGACTTTGTCATTTGCATCCAGCTGGATTTGAAGTGAATTGAATTGGTCCTTTTACATAAATAATTCATGTCAAGAAAAACTCCAAGTGAGTACTATTTACAAACTTGGGTCAAACAATACAACAAAAATCTGGATAATAATAAGGGGACAGTATGAAATAGAACAAAGCAGAGTTGTTTATATACCACGAATGCCAAAGGGAGGTTTGCAAAACTACACAGAATACAGAATGCTGGTAATGTTCTGGTTTGTCAGTCTGATTTATTTTTTTTCCTGAAGAGAGTCATGTAATTATGTATAACTGTAGTGGAAAAGAAGAAAATAGACAAAGTTTAATGGAGTTGCTAACTACAACAGAAATAGAAAACTGGAGAGGTCAGCTTGGTGGAGTCCACAAGACGTCAGGAATTACTGAATAATTCACAAGACTTTTTTCTTAGAATCACATCATTTGAGATCCTTGCCCACCGTAAATGTACTTTCAGTACTGAATGATATGCCCTTTAAAGGAAACTTTCCTTGGATTACTCCGGAATAATTCTATATGAATTCCCTGGGAAAACATTAGAAACAAAAAACCCACAAAGTAATTATTTCTTTGCTATAGCGTTGATTAATTCACATTAAAGCACACATTCAGGGCCATTACAGATCTACTCATAAATACATAAGACATTTAAATAAAATGTTTATAACTTGGCAGGTCAAGAGCACATTTATGTTTACTTGACAAGTCAGCTACATTCATTTTAATGGAACCGGAGTGTTTAACTGTATTTAAACTGCGCTGAATAAACTATACATTTATATTGAAGCAGTACATTATTTAGTACTTTTCAAAACAAAGTTACAAAGTGCTTTACATGGATTGAATCAAGATTAAACCATTTCAGGACTGAGGCAAATAAAATCAGACTAATAAAATGAAATAAAGGCCTGAACAATAAATAAATATAAATACTTATAATAAAACAGATAAGACCTGCACCTAACACTGCACTAGATTTAATAAAAGGCTTCTTTGAAAAGATAACTTTTGAGAAGTGGCTTAAAAGATGTCACTGATTCAGCAAACTTCAGTTCCTTGGGCACAGAGTTCCAGAGCTGAGGAGCCTTTAGACCAAAAGCCCGGTCACCTTTAGTCTTGAGCCAGGACTTAAGAACAGCCAGCAGAGTCCTGCCTGAGGATCTGAGGCTGTGCCCTGGCTCACAGGGGAGCAGAAATTCAGCATTGTGGCTGGGAGCTGAACCATGACGTGCTTTAAAGTTAATAAAGAAAATCTGAAATTCCACCCTCAAACTGACTGGAAACCAGTGAAGAGAAGCTAAAACAGGGGTGGTATGAGCCTGTCCACTAGCTTTTTGGATCAACCCTCAATGGAATCAAATTATTTAACTGAGATGAAATAAGAACACTGGATGGTTTTGGATAAAAGCATGCACTATTAGGATTCTTATTTAGCCAGGCAAAATATCCAACAACACACTCTATGATACTGTTACCAAGGAACTATATTGCCATAATCAGCAGCAACCATCTGTTACTATGCACAGTGGTCCATATAGTACATACACTTACTCATGTGCCTGTCTTGTTTGTTCTAATATGTCTGTACTAGAGGTGTTCAGTACCTGTGCGAACAAATCAACACATTTCGAAAGTGAACTGACTACACTGAATACACAGTGTCACTGACCCAGTCAGTACCTTTGAGCAGTGCAGCTTCACTCACTGGTGACTGAGCACACCAGTGTCAGCTCAGCCATGAAACACAGCATGTTATTTCCTTGCTAAAAGTTTATTAAAAGACAGCAAAGCCACAAAAAAAACAACAACAAAAAAAAAAAACAATAATCTGATAACTGTCATAAATAATAAGGCTGCTGAGCTGTTAACCTTCTTAATCGAACTTGTATAAGCTAGTTTTGTACTAGCAACAGGTCTGGTGAGGTTTAGGCACATGCACCACTTGGCTGTGGTAGAAAAATATCATGTTTTGGCTGAAAAACTACCCAGTTTTGTCATCACAAACTCAAGCTCAAGCTCAAACAGTATTCTGCTGCTTGGCAGTCATCTCACCGAGCTGTCAAGCCATCACCATCCCCTGCTCCTCCTGAGGAGAAACTCGGCTCATATGCATGTACTGGTAATCTGATCTGCATCACTTTGATATCTATTGTTGAAGCATTGATATAATACATATGAAATGTACAGATTTAACATATCTGTAGTTTGCAGAAATGTACAGTGTCACCATCTATTCTGCTGACTGGGCCGCGCTCTGTGATACTGATGGTTGCTGATATGCAGTAACCCATCTAATCCAGAATCCAGTTAAGGCCTTAAGCTGGTTACATGAACCTTTGATTCTCTGTGACTGAGCCGCTGTGTAACCATGAATAAGCAAGTTAAGAAAACATTCTAATTCCCCATCCCTCTGCTCATTAACAACTGCTCACTGACCTCAACTGTGCTATCTAACTCTAAGTCATTGAGGAGTTTTAAGGACTTTTAGCTGAAAAAAGTCCTTAAAATTTACAGGGCTGCTGCCTCTCTCTGGCTCTTACTATGACATGAAGAATTTGCATCACTTTAACTCATACTCGTACTCTCCTGCAGTTTCTTAGAAATGAACTAATATGTAACTGTGAATTACAATCCAAAATATATGAATGAAGTTTCCATTGTTACAGAATAAGAAATAAACACAGTATTTACTTTGATAGCCCGAGAAATCAATTCCTCTGGACACATAAGGGCTGCTTACAAACTTAAACAATTACATTCTAATTACTGCCTCAGAGGTTGCCCTACAATTAAATTAGACATGCGTTTTTTAGGTAACAGCCCAGTAAATTTAAATTAAAATTAACTTAACAAAATATCACAGCGTCATATTTTCTTAAATCATCAAATGGTAAACAACCACAGACAAGTGCATGTAAGTCTGACATTATGACAAGCATCACAATAAGTTTAAGTTGTAACAGAGTATTGAAACTCTGCTGGGAGGCCACCCAAACTGGGTGATTTACTATTCCCAAGCATCTTCATGTCCAACAGAACAGCACCTGACAGGTGTCATGGAGAAAAAAAAAATCTTGCTGTAAAATGAATGTTTTGTGCGAACAAATTATTAAATTCTACTCTCCACTGTCCAATCTCAAGAACACTTTCTCTACTACTTTACCACCACTGCATGTAATCCCCCTTTCAAATCCCTTGCTCTCTATCTCACATCTCATACCACGAATCATCAGGAAAACAGGGCCAATTCATGTATAATTATGGCGACTGAAAGATTTGGTTACATGAAAATTGAGAGCAGATATGCGACCAGCCGCTATAACTGCATTACAAAAGTAGAATGTGTGAAATATATCCACTTTGCTTTTGTATTACATTTTGCATATTGCAATATTACATCCAACAAGGATGGTCACATTCTATTCATCTAGCAGACACTGAGAAAACAATACAATCTTCTTACTTGATCTTTCTGTCTTTCATTTTGTTGGTGTGTATGTGTTTGTTAGAGCATAATTCGGGCAGCACCAGGAAAACAGTGCCACCAACAGCAGGACTTATTAGCCTGGTATACTTGCTCTGGGCCGCCATCCATCCATCACAAACGCCATATTTAATTGTCTGAAAGCCATGTTTAGATCCGACCAAACCGACGCTTAATTCAAGGCAACATTCAGGAAGAGGGCTAGGAAATAATCTGGTGATGGATGACTGTGACCCTCCTTTGGGTAGACTCCGACGAGTGGACAGCTGGATGGATCGAGCAAAGTGGAGAAAGGAGAACGAGGAGAGAGGGAGGGAGAGAAAGGAGGAGGAAAACTTGGTATTCAGAGAATCACTCCAACTTTTCATCTGCCCTCAGGCCGGCAGCGGCTCAAGGGAATAACAAGCGTCTCCTTCAACCCCTTTTTCTGTTCCCGGGATACAGAGAAGTAAAACCCTCTAAAAATAGTGTGACTGTATTTCTTTGTGTGTGCGTGTGTGTGTGTGTGCATGCGTGCGTAGTCGTGCGCCTGCTGGCTAGCATGAGCAGACTACATGCATAATGACTTCCATTAACCTTCACACTCCTGAAGGATGGTGGAAAAGATTAACAGTGCATCTGGCATGATGCAAATATCACGTTGAATATTTTTACAGTTTCTGTGTCGAGTTTGCTGCTGTTGTTCTGATCGCAGAGTCTATTCTTATCTAAGTGTAGTGTATAATGTGCGTGAACTACCTCTTGTCTGTAAGAGATGGCCCGAGGCACCCGAGCAAGAAAAATTCTCCTTCTGTTCTATTTATAAAAAATGATCCTCTTGAGTATGACCCATTTAAACCTGGTGAATATATGGTTTCATTTGATGATGTGCATTTGTGCTATATGAAGTGCTGCATTAAAAAGCATGACTTCATTTTGTTTCTGAGATACTGGTTTAAAAAATGGACCTTGGTAAGATCTAGGATTGAAATCACTTGGTGGCAGATGATCGTTACACTGTAACTCTGCTTTAGGCATCATGGCTGATTGCATCAAGTGTGGACCAAGTCTGTTGAATCCTGACTTTCTCATTGTGGTGATTTTAAAGGTAAATTATTGTTGTTATCAGTTGGCTTGGTTGTGATGTGACTTTACTCACCAAAGTGATTGCTGTCTTGGAAAAGTTGTATTATAACAGTGTTTCGCAGACTTGAGGGGGCTTGCACTCTACAAGGGGCTTGGAATGTGGGCACAGTAGAGTTTTGGATGAATGTTTTAGTTCTGCTGACAGTCTGAAATGACTCCTGAATATTTGTTGTTGACAGTGTGAAATGACTGTCAATAGGAAATGTTAAGTAAGCAATGATCCTGTTCCAAGTGCTCCAGATACCACAGGTGCAAAAACAAAGACATGGAAATGTCTAATGCATGTCATTATCTTGGCTTCTTTCCCAGAGCCTTTGTGCTCTCTTGTGTTGCAGGTTGGATCATGGCTGCGCCTGGATTGTGGTTCATGGTTGCACTTACTGCTGTGGCCCTGCTTGACACCCACTGTAACAAGTCATATTTCTATTGATATTAGAGACATGGTATTGCTATTATGGACTTTTTTTTTTTACTCCTTGATGCAACAGCAGAGTCATATTGAAGAATTCAATATTATGCTCTCCTTTGTAAGTGGTAAATGACTTTGTCCTGCCAATCTCAATAAGAGTCAGTTCTGAAAAGAACTGCTCACAGTAGCAGGCTGTCCCAAACAGAGATTCAAACTTCAGTGCATGGATGGGAAGATCCTCAGGACATACATACGTTTATGGGGCTCAATCGGATGGAGGTTGTACCTAACTCTGAGCTCGTAGTTTCTTTGCAGCTCAATGATTTTGTGTTGTAAGTTGTCAGTAGCATCAGCTGGTTCTAATGTCTTGCAGAATAGGAAATTGCACAGTGTTTCCTCTTTCCAGTTGCACTTGCCACAGCTTTAATTTCACTTCAAATTATTTGCCAACAATTCACATAGACACTTGCTATCACAGTTGATATGATGGTTTTCCCTTCATCTCCACAAATCATTTTGTTTTATTTGTTTTGCCTTTTCTACACAAATTGCAGCAGAAATTAATAAGGCAAACTGTTTTCAAAGCATGGCTTTCAAAGTTGTCTGTTTTGGTACATGAACATGAGAATTTGTGTTTTCACAGGATTTCTGGGGTTTCCTAAGGACAAGACTCTAATCGGACATGTCGCTCAGCCTGTGGTATGCATAGCTGTGTCAAATTTTTTTTCAGTTTCAATAATGTTAAAGTCTGCTCCCACCTTTAGATAAGTGATTTTCAAAAAAATAAGGCTTTTGTTGTTTGATAAAAAAAAAAAATCCTACTTTTATTAATTTTCAATTATGAGGAAGTACTGGTTGCAACAAGATGAAACACTGAAGAGAAAGAATGAAAGCAGCGGATTTACTTTTGAGGCATGAAGGAAGCTCATGTATGCACAGAATTTATATTCACATCTGCTTTAGATATTTCCTCAAACTGCAGTTAAAATCAGCCTTGAATCACCAGCACTGTACTATGCAAGGAAATTGGTGCTATAAACACACTGCAGACAAAGAGGACTTTTAAGGACTCTTTTCTATATGACACAAATCAGTTCGAAATTCGACCAGAAAGTACAGCATCATCTTTATCCTTGCTAAAAATAGACCACTGAGATCATTTCGGACTGATGACCTTTCAGTGCTCAGGGGCTGAGGACTAAGATAATCTGACAATATGTAGGGTGATGAAGGGAGGAGGAGCAAGAGAGAGTGCAGTAGCCAGGAGGGTGAAGCAACATCTGGTTGAGGAAATGGCAATACAAGGTGCAGTACCTGCAGACTTCCAACAGCAGAATATGCTGCGTAGGAGAACCTCTGCTTCGGCAGGTCATTCGTTCCACGCTGATCACAGGGGATCCCGTTTGGCAGGAAACACTGGTGACTAGACCGGTCAGTGATGGTGTTGGGTGTGGAACCAGGCAGGCTGAGCAGAACTGTGTGATTGGACAGACGGACATCAGTCAAACCAAGTCCCACCCACTGTCTGTAGAGGTACCTGGCTCTGGCTTCCTCACTGTCATCTGATAGGCTGGAGAAAGACCTGGACACAGGAGACAAGGAGAAATGTTCATCATGTTGTGCAATGCAGTATTATGGATGATTTACTCTAGGCTTGAAATACAACTGATTTGACTTGTTACTAATGTTAAATACAAGGAATGTAGATCCTGGTATTTCCTTGAAATCCTCACCAAAATGGACTCCATCTTCCTAAAAATCTTCCTAAAAAAAAAAAATCAAACTTGTGGAAATCCAGGATTTGTACCGTGTGAGCTTTGGAGTCTCTGTGGGCCTGTTTGCCAGTATTTTGAAGGCTATAATGACAATGCCTTGTCCAAACCTTATTAACGCCACTGTGTGTCATCATAACTGTCACATGTAGCTCAATACTTAGGTCTGACATTGAAATGTATTATTATTACGGTAATGTAAAGAGATCAACTTTCAGCTGCAGCAATTTCTGCTGAAAGTCTACCACATGCAGTATTTTCCGGCTTTTATACACAATATACTCTATACAGATGTTGGTACCCCCCCATATAAACACTGGAACAAGTTAACGTTGATAAGGAAAGCAGAGGAATGATACTCCTTGTGGTCTTTTAGGCCTTCAAAGGAATTGAAAAACATTAACACATCACCTATTTTATATGGAAAAAAAACATTAAAAAATAAAACACCATTTATGTATCCATTGTCTCTTCTGTTGCTGATAGTCGGGAAGTGGTGAATTGAAAATGATTAGTCAGGTTCTGTTACGTTTATATGACTTGCAACCTGGAACACATCAGGATCCTTCTGCTCTTAACAGCATTTGAGCTTCTTTGATGTCAGAGGAAAACGGCCACGGGGTTTATATGGTTTATGACATTGCGATCTTAAAATGTTTTACACAGATAACCGTGAAACTTTGCAATTTCAAACAAATGTTCAGAAATTGATTCACCTGCGTGCAGTCCCAAATAAGATAACGATTTCCCAATTACAAATGTTAATTATTGAACAAGAGGGCAACCAATTTCTCTAAATCAAAGGAGGAAACATGAATAAAACACTCTTGTTAAACTCTTACAGATCATCTGAGGAAATGACTGTTGTTTGAGTGGGAGAATATGCAGAGTAAACCTTCATAACCATATTTTTTTCACATCTCAAGGTTTTGAATGAAAGACAACATAATGACCAAAAAATTCTGTTCTTTAGAATTGACAATGTAGATAAAAGACAAAAACAATTTAGCACTTTGAGGATGATAATGGCAATTCTTCTGCCAAGTGGTCTTCATAACACTGCAGGTAGCTTTATTTTTTTTTTCCTTTAAGTTTCACGTTAACCTCTTTTTCTTTCTCACACAAACACTCAACTCTGCACAGGAGCTGTCAATCTCTGTCGTCCCTGTTTTCCTAATTGCATGAAAAACGTCGATAAAATTTGATCCAGGCCTTATTTGAGTCTCCTCTGTTGGTTTGTTTGCTTCTTGATGTTTACTCTCTTTATTGTTCTGACTCTGAGAAGACTGGACTCAAAGTTCAGCAATAAAGACATTTCCAGAATGGACTGGCTGGTATTTCAGCCTTTTGGCAAAAAACAAATATCCCATCCAGCACTGAACAATACCTGGGCCTAAATGATAAGATATCTTAATAAAAAAAATGTGCCCTCATTTATATAGTTTACACAAATGAAAACACACACACACACACACACACACACACACACGCACACACGCACACAAATGTACTCTTCAAAAGTTTCATAGGTAAAATAACAGCACCATTCAGACACCAAATGTACTATTTACATCATTTAGTTAATATCCCCACAGGGAAGAGCACTGCTGCTGGTGGTGGTTTCGAGTTAATTTTCTAGTCCAGAAAAGCACAAATGACACGGGATCATTAGTGAACCACAACAGTACAATTGGGCTGTAAATACGTGGGCAACCAGTCTTTCTTTGGGCCCTCTGCGGTCTACTCAGTGGTTACATTGAATAGATTTAAACTGCTTTGTCAGTATGTTCAGCCGATATCCCGTTATGAAATTCCAACAGTCTTAACTCTACGCCAACCTTCTATTTCCATTTTGACATTTAGAAGAATAGCTTTGCTAAAGCAACACTTGATAATTCCAGCTTGTTATTGGCTTTATTGTGCACTTCACACTGAAACAGCCTGTTCCCTTTTAAATTTGCACAGATTTTGAAGTTTCCAAGTTCCTTAACCAATGATTACTTTTATTGTTATTCATCTGTTACTCAAAGGTATCTTTGTGTCTGTCTGGTCTTTCAATTGTTATTGTGCTCGAACCGCTACGGAACTTTTTTTTTTTTTTTTTTTTTGCAAAGCCCTCATACATTTTAACATCTATTTGTAAAGAAGACTTTCTACAACCAGAAAACCATGAAAGTCCATGAAGTCCTCTCAGTCATTTGACTGTAGCCAATCATGTTTTTGTGGCCCCAGCAATATGTCAATATGTATATATGTATATATGTATATGTATATATGTGTGTGTGTGTGTGTGTGTGTACACACACACACACACACACACACACACACACACACATATATATATATATATATATATATAGAGAGAGAGAGAGAGAGAGAGAGACATATTGCTGGGGCATAAATGTGTGATAGGTGTCTATCTGCACGTGCATGGCCAAAGTTTGGGTTTGCCATGTGGACTACTTGTCTTACAGTGTGTCAGTGTGTCTGGTGTGAGTGCATGTGTGTGATATCTCTATCAGTCTCAGCAACAGATGGCTGAAACACACAATTCTGCTATTCTCTAGTCAGCAGGCCACATCTCACTGCTCGCCAGGAGCAGCAGCAGGAGGCTGTGTGTGTGCTGCTGTGTTTTCATACATGTGTGCGAGTGTGTGCATTTCCATTTGTGTATGTTCGCAGAGACCTTCATCTAGAAGCCAAACTGTTGGAAAGACTCCCTGAGGTTTGGGACACATGCCCAATTCTGGTGACGCCTCATGTCTCAAGTGACTTTGAGTGTGTCTCTGTTTGCATATGTGTGTTGATCTACACAGCAGTGTGTTCATGTGCATGTCTTAATGGCTCTCTATCTACAGCTGTCTGAGAAAACTTACCCCCTACCCCTCCCTCACAATACTTTTTCCGTCTCTACGGCAATGGTGGTATTACTAGTAAAACAGTAATATAACAATGTGTATATATCTATGAATGGAAAAAAAAGATGGAAAATTGCTGTATTCATATTTTTGCTTCCTGTTTGAGCAGCGAGGGAATCCGCTGTATCCTGTCTTTTTGTTGGAGAAATACCTTTGGCCACCACCACCCAACCCACCTTTTATCTCCATCCAAAGTGGACAAACTACACTAACAAACTGTGGAAAGTTAAAGATCTAAGCAATGTTGCATATTTTTAGGACTTGTGCCTGAGGACTTGTGCCAGCCAGCTGTCCCTGATCCTGGATCACCTCTTCAACCTGAGCCTGAGCCTGCAGAGAGTCCCAATACTGTGGAAGACGTCTTGCGTGTTTCCTGTTCCAAAGAAGAAATCTCCATCTGGCCCCAAAGACTACCAACTCGTTGCCCTTACACTGCTCATGATGAAGGTGCTGCAGAGGCTGGTCCTGGCCCACCTCCAAGGTGAAATTATCACTGGACCCTCTACAGTTGCCAACACCACCTAGGTGTGGACGGCGCCATCATACACCTGCTGCAGCGTGCTCACTCTCATCTGGATTGTAACAGCAGCACTGTGAGGATCACTTTCTTTGATTTCTCCAGTGCATTTAATACCATTCAGCCACTGCTCCTGGGTGAGAGGCTGTGAGTGATGAGCGGTGAGTCGACGCGCTCACAATCTCCTGGATTACTGACTACCTGACAGACAGACCGCAGTTTGTCCAACTGAACAACGTTCTGTCTGAGACCGTGGAAAGTAGTACAGGAACGCCACAGGGGACTGTTCTGTCTCCTTTTCTCTTCACCTTGTACACCTCAGACTTTCAGTACAACTCTTCATCGTGCCACCTACAGAAGTTTTCTACTACTCGTGGTGGTGGGGTGTATAAAAGGATTGATGAGAGGAGGAATACAGAGCAGTGGTGGATGATTTTGTGGAATGGTCTGGTAGAAATCACCTGCTGCCTAATGTGGCCAAGACCAAGGAGATGGTGATTGATTTCAGAAGGAACAGGACGACCACACAACCACTGTGTATTCTGGGGGAGAATGTTGGTGGAGGATTACAAATACCTTGGAGTGCTACTAGACCCCAGACTGAACTGGACAACTAACATCAATGCTGTTTACAAGAAGGGGTTGAGCAGACTCTATTTCCTGAGGAGGCTCAGATCATTGATTGTATGCAGCAAGATGTTGGAGATCTTTTACCAGTCTGTTGTTGCCAGTGCACTCTTCCTTGCTGCAGTGTGCTGGGGGAGCAGCATCGGAGCCAGCAACACAGACAGACTGAACAAACTGATCAAGAGAGCTGGCTCTGTTATTGGCTGCAAATTAGACACTTTTGAGGAGGTGGTGGAGAGGAGGACAATGGACAGACTGTTATCCATCATGGATAGCCCTGAACATCCTCTTCACCACCTCGTGGACAGACAGCGGAGCTCCTTCTCCAGTAGACTTGACCGCTTCAGGAAATCATTCCTGCCACGAGCCATCACACTGTACAATAGCAACTTAAACAGTTAATCCACCAACCTTACAAACCCCAATATTTTACATATTATGTGCACTACTACAATACTGCACATACGGTCTACAGTTTACATTTATTTAGCTGTTTAAGGTTTATTTATCACCTGAAACTGCACAATTTTTTAATGTAAATACTTGTTTATATCACTAGTTATATTGTATTTTTATTATAGTGTTATAATATTATATAATATGTATTATACATTATAATACATATTATATAATATTTAGTTAAATTACCAGCAATGTCATTTTTGTTACACTGTACCTTATATTACATTATTACATATTCCTGTGTTTAGAATTTATTTACAAGATAAATAGTCTGACCAATCACAACAGTATAAGTATAAAATTTTAAGTTTGCATACATTATTATTTAAATACTCAACAAGAAACTTCATCTTAAAATTAGCTGGATGGAAAAGAAAACAATACACTTTCAGAAATACTCATCAAACAGTTGTTTCAAACCAAGATCCAAACCCTCACTGGACAGACAGCCAGTCATACTTTAGGATAACAGTGCAGCTCTTGTGGGTGGCCAGTGCCACACCAGGCCACCCACTGACCACGCCCCTGCAAACAACACACACACACACACCTTTCCAATGCAGGATCATGGCAGGCTGTGTCCAACCATTTCCACTTTCACGGCGATGGAATTGAAAAAGGAGCCAATGTTAGAACTTCTCTAACTGTCTTTTTTCAGTCTTAACACAGCTATCAATTTTTTTTTGTGAGAACAGCCAAATGCAATTCTATGAGTGCCTTACAGGAGACCCCTTCTGAAATTGTGTGCCATTATCCCCACTGCTCCTTTGAATGTGGCTGTCCGGGACAACTAAACTTTTGACTTACACCTTGGTCTGTCAACATGTTGTACAAATTAGTTCTGATTAAGAATACCTCACCCCTTACTTGCTATGTTTGTTAAAATTAATATTATGGACTCTTGAAAAATATGCCTCTGGTAGTCTAAATACAAAGGCAACATTCTCTGATCCATGGACCAGCTGGGGAAAGTAAATGAGTGATTCCCACCCACCCAACGCCCAGCTGCTTCACTGGAGCTGTCCAGTGATTAGCAGTAAAAGACTTTGACAGACTGGACTGCTCCCAGCAGGATTAAAAAAAGGTTTCAATTCTCAACAAGTATTTGTTGCTCCTCTAAGCTGAACTGATTCTTCCATTCCCTTTATGTGTTTGCAGTATTATGTTGCATTTGATACTTTGGGTTTACTTTGACTTTCAAGGTTTGTAGTTTACATCCTTAGTCAAGTTCTGAGCAAGACACTGACCCCTGAACCTGCCATGTCACTGCAAATTGTTCATTATAGCCGCTGAGCAGACATTTCCAGTTAACATACACCTGATCCTTCATTTAGCCCATCTCCCCTTATCTAGGTCTACTGCTGCCTGACACACTTTTCAATCTAGCACTATATTTAGTGATAATGCTGAATCTTCCAGCATTATCCCACGTGAAGTTTGTGGTAATTATTGAATTCTCTTTCATTTCAGACAGAAGGTGGCAGAAGCAGGCTTCTCATTTTTAGTCAGCAGCCATTGATTTTGTCAGCTAAAATGACAGTTGCTGGTTGAACACTCTGGCTGGCTATGTTTCCCACTGACTTCTGTGAAAATGAGAAGCTGGAAAAAAAGGGTCTTAAATATGCATTTCATAGCTACGTACATGACACCATGCTAACTCATAGTTGGGTTTCAAAACAGCCTGAGGCTAGAGCTCATATGTTCCAGGAGAAAAGTGACAGGTTGATGAAACATGTGTTCGACATGAAAACGAAGTGACAACCTTTGTGCTGCGGGGGTGTGAGTTAACCTCAGACAAATATATCAGGACTGTTATTTCTTTCCAACAAAACACTGGTCAGGTATTTACTATGCAATCCTGTTTCCAAAAAAGTTGGTACACTGTATAAAACGTAAATAGAAACAGAATGTGATGATTTGCAAAACAGTGAAACTCCATATGTTACTGAAATTAGCACAAAGACAACATATAAAATGTTGAATGTTCATTGTTTTTTGACAGTTATATCCTCATTTAGAATTTGATGCCAGCAACACATTTAAATAAAGTTGTGACAGTGGCAAGAAAAGCGCAATAATTTAAGAATAATGTTTCTCAGTGTAAAACTGCAAAGAATTTGGGGATTTCATTGTCTACAGTACATAATGTCATTAACAGATATTGATGGCCGAGATCTTCAGGCCTGCAGAGGGCACTGCATTGAAAACAGACATGACACTGGAGTGGACATCACTGCATGAACTCTGGATCACTTCCGAAAACCATCGTCTATGAACACAGTTCATTGCTGCATCCACAGATGCAAGTTGAAACTCGACCATGCAAAGAGGAAACCATATACAGTATAAACCAGATCCGGAAATGCTGCCGCCTTTTCTGGTCCTGAGCTCATTTAAAATGGACTGAGGCGAAGTGGAAACTCATCCTCTGGTCTGACAAGTCAACATTTTAAATTATTTTTGGAAATCATGGACGCCATGTCCTCCAGGCTGAAGAGGAGAGGGACCATCCGGCTGGTTGTCAGCACACAGTTCAAAAGCCTGCGTCTGTGGTGGTATAGGGTGCATTAGTGCACATGGCATGACTGACCTGCACATTTGTGAAGGCTCCATTAATGCTGAATTATATATGTAGGTTTTGGAGCAACATGTGTTGCCAAGTAGATGTTGTCTTTTCCAGGGAAGGTCTTGCTTATTTCAGCAAGACAATGCCAAACCCCATTCTGCACATATTACGGCAGCATGGTTCCGTAGTAAAAGAGTCAGGGTGCTAAACTGGTCTGCCTGCAGTCCCAACATGTCACACATTTAAAATGTTTGGCGCATTATGAAACATAAAATATGACAAAGGGCACCCTGAACTGTTGAGGAGCTGAAATTGAACATCAAGCAAGAACGGAAAACATTCCACTTTCGAAATGACAACAATCGGTCTCCTCAGTTTGCACTTACAACACTTACACTAAACATGCACTAAACATGAGCCTGTCCCAACTTTATTGAAACGTGTAGCTAGCATCAAATCGATACGATATCATTTTCAGAAAACAATGAAACTTCTCAGATTCAACATTTGATCTGTTGTCTTTGTGCTATTTTCAATTAAATATGGGGCTTCAGCATTTTGCAAATCTGTTTCTATTTACATTTCAAAAACCAATCAGAGCCAGAGGAGCATCTGAGGGAGTGTCTGACATCTGTCGATCACTACTCACGTCAGGAGGCTAGTGAAAGCTATGGCGGAGCAACAGACACCCGCAAAGGAGAAACTGTCCATACCGCCACTGCCAACAACAGCATGTACGGCTAAGACAACAAATAACCATAAAGCTAATATGATGATTGTTACAGTGACACTCCGCAGCACGTACGGTATGTTAGCGACTGTGATGTAGCGACTGGGCAGAGTTAGCTTGTTTCCGATGCTAAGGCTAACGCTACTGGTTGTCACGGCAGCCGCGCAGACGCCGCAGGGAGGAGGGGCTTGGAGGCGGGGCATGAGTGCAGCGGAGAGGGAGGGGGTGGTGACGTGGAACTTGTGTTGGTTCAAATTTTCAGGCTAAGTCTGCTCTCTTCTCCATCTTACCTACTGCAGCTTTAATGATAAGTCGTGACCCAAATTGAGGAAAATTTTCAACTTTCATTTTCATTTTCATTTATTTAATGAAAAGATGGTGCAGTTTGAGCCTGAGATGGTACAGAATATCACAGTATGCTAACACAAAAAAATACAAGTTTAATGATAAACTAAAGTGACCAGCAGGTGGCGATACTAGAGAGGGAAATATTCCCTTTTACACTCAATTAGCTGCATTTTAATTAAATACGAAAAAATGCATCTAGGGACACAAGGTGCTTTGTGAGCTTTTATGCACAAACATGAAATAAAAAAGTCCAAGTACTGAGAAGCAGTTCCAAAAAGACTCAAATTATGTAGCTTTAGCTGAGAATACTCACTGAATCTATGACAACCAACACTGCACTATGGAAAAAAAAAATTGTATCTTGAGTAGCAGTTTTTATCCATCAACTCAAAATAAATTAAACAAAAAGTGCTTTTCAAAAAGATTCAAATATAGAAAATTAACTTTTCTTCTGATCACCTTATCAGTAGGTAAATACTGAAAAACACTGAAGAAAATTAAGCAGCACTCACTTCAACCTTAGGTGTAGCACTGACATCATAGATCTGAGTTTGGAGGAATTAACGGGGCAACTGGGGATGTTTTTTGTCTCAGAGTCTGGAGTTACATTAGTAGAAAACGCAACTCTGAGGTCATGCTCAATGTCCAGTCTGTTTTTGCCCTCCTTTGTCCTCAATGTAAAAAAAATCCATATCTCATGTCGTCGGTGTGGTATTTGCGTTTCACCATGCTCAATTAGCATATGAAAACACACTTTACAGGTTTTCTTCTACGCTGTGAAATGGCAGGTGTTTATTAGCGTTACAGGGCATTATAGCCAACTACTGTTAAGGAAAGTGAATACACGGCACTCCACCGCATAAAAAACCCCACTTAAAAAGAAAATCACTGCCCTAAACTATTGAAAAGCAATTAGTAGCGTTGTGGTCCATCAGCTTCCTCACACTGAACATGTCAATCTTGAATCAAACTTTATCTCACACCTCCTACTACTCCTTTTAATGATGTAGCTTGCTAACGATAAGCTACCCCTTGGTCTTGGAAGTAACATTTAGTTTATTATGGTAACTCGTTATGCAAATGTTGCACTTCATGTTAGAGTAGACGACAACACTGTTCAACCCATTCCTTACACGTTTCCTCTCGTGATTTTAAATTTAAAAGGCTGGAAAAAAAGACTCGACCCACCAAACTCTTTAAAGGTCGAGTATCACTCTGACGAGAGCTCCATGAACAGCACTTCAGCATGTGGAGAAATCCAAGTAGTTTGAGTTATCTGTGATTGGACATGTACTGTTTGGGGGTTTCGATCTATCAGTTAGTCTATATTTTAATTGGTGTGAAACTGCAAAAATGTATTGTAAGCTCACTCTGTCATTTGGAGGACAAGTTTGTTTTCCCCTTCGTTGTTTCACTTGTGCAGATATGATTTCCCACCAGTGTTGGAACCTGACGCTTGAGGACAAACGGGGAGAATGTACGACACATCAATTGCTCTGAAGGACATTGGTCACTCAGCACACAACACACACAGCACTTGCTTTGTCTCTTTTATGGTGCAGGGACTGTTGAGAGAATAAACTGCTGAACGTGATCACCGACACACCTCCAACACAGCTGCGGATTATCATGCAATTATGTGCTGTATTTAAGCAGTGTGTCGCTTTATGATTGGTGTCTTGAGAAAGGTCCTTCTGAGGGAAATGCCGACCTTTTTTAACTAAATCGATGCAGAGGTGACAAGTGTGTGCGGGAATTGACTTTTTTCTTTGGCACTCAGCACAGTGGGCCGGTGCCATTTTGTGATTTAGTTTATTAAAACTTTAATGGATCCACGTTTCAGACTCCACTAAACCTGTCATTTCAGAAGGTTACTATCCCATCAATATCACGTGGAGATGTATCCCATTTTAAGGCATATGGCTGTCCTTCTTGACATTTTCTTCCAGCTAACAGGATTGAGCATGGATATCATGTACATCATCTATATTTATTTTGGGGAAATTATTCCAAAAAACAGCTAAAAAAAAAACCAAGTAAATCTGTCTTATTCCCTTGCTGTGTAACCTTTCCAATGCCTGCAGAGATGCTCTGATTGTTTTGAAGTGCTAACAGGCTGCATTTGAAGCCCCGTGACTGTCTTTATCTGATGAGTGGATTGAATCCTCTCCTCTGAAGCCTCTCTACCCCACAGAGAATGATGAAAAACTGTTTATTCAAACTTCAGCCAGATGCAATTGTTTCATAAAAGTCTCTTTTAAATGTTTCATATCTTGCCTTTTTGGCTTCTAAGCTTTAATTAATTCTTTATTCTCAACATCACTGACAAATGGAGCGAGGAAAAAAACACCCTGTCATCATGATTTAAAACAACAGTTCCAAATCTGGTCCGTGACTCTAAAATTCTGCACGAGTCAAAAGCTTTTGTTTTCTTAAAGTTGGGAAATGGTAATGTTGCTTCAAAGTCAAGTCTTTAGCGTCACTGCACCATCTCCTTTGAAACACAAACAGACAAATGAACTTTGGCAAAGTATGCATTTATGGCCTACAGGTCCACTTTAAAAATTCCACTTCTTCCTCTGCGTGCAGCCACAGTTTTATTACATGCTTTATGCTTGTTATAATGATAATGTGAGCAGGCAGATAAATCACATGTTCTGCTCATGCAGAGTGTGGATATAATTGCCTTACTGGGAGCTCTGTGCGCTGTCTTGGGCCAAGTAGACTTGGAATATGAGTCGCTGTTGCCTCTGCTGGCAGCTGCTGAGGATAATATATTCCTGTAGCACACAATCATTTTAATAGCTCATCCATTTGTTCAGGAGACAATTGATTTTCTCTGTTTCCATACACGTTAGTCACATTTGATTTCTCTCATCCCATTTGCATTTGTCACATTTTAAGAGCGTGGCGCCTGTGCTCAAGCTCCATGATAGGAAATCTTTATTCAGGTGCCAGGGCTGATGTTAAGGTGGAATCTAAGTGATGATGGAGGCTGCCAATAAAGAAGATTCAACACATCACTGGCTGTTCTATGCAGTGCTTTATAGTATAACTCAGGAGGGAGGAAGTAGGAAGGTAGATCATCTGAGAGTTCAATCACTGATACCAGGACAGGAGTCGATTCTGGTGCAGTGTTGCTCCAGATATCCTGTCACATTTTCATGTAAATAAATGCAACAATTACTTGTCTAACTAGATATAACACAATAGTGCTTCAACCCGTACTCAATGAAAAATTAACAATTTGTCTGTCTGAAACCAAAAGAGAGATCACTTGGTAGTTAAAACTAATGGCAGCCACCTGGAATGAAGAGGAAAAACAGTTAAAGTGTATTCAATGACCACTTCACTGGCTTACTGCGTTAGAACGCACCTTTATGAATCACTCACACCAATCTGTGTGGCTGAAAATAAATCAGTCATCATGCATCACACAGGCTAATACACCTTGGAAATTTGAGATTAAGCATACTCGGGAAACACTAAATGGATGTTCACATACAGCAATTCAATTCCATTCGTGATCGCACAAATGTAAATAGATTCAGTTAAACTGTTAACTACACTGTAACTCAGTCATGTGCAACTCTGATTCCAAAAGTTGGGAAGCTGTTTAAAAAATAAAACAGAATGTGATCATTTGCTCATCCTTTTTGACATAAACTCAACAGAAAACAGTAGAAGGTCAATATATTTAATGTTTGACCTCATCGGTTTCATTGGTTTTTGTAAATATCTGCTTATTCTGAATTTGTTTTCTAACATTCCACAGGTAAAGAGGGTCATTGGTAACAGGTGATAGCATCATGATTGGGTATGAAAGAGGCATCCTGGAAAGGCTCAGACATTCACAAGTGAGGATGGAGAGAGGTTCACCGCTTTGTGAACACATGACTGTTTATATTACTACATGGACTCAGGAACACTTTGTAAAACTGTTGTAAGTGAACACAGCTCCGTTCCAAATGACTGCAGGTTACATTCAGGCTTTGGTGACATTACATTAATGTGCATTATCAACAACTTGCTAAAAGCTTAAGATGTAATAAACCATTGTTTTAACATGTAAAAGAGGCTACTGGTGTCAAAGTAGAGAATCCTTCCCTGAATAGAGGAGCGTTGAGCCTTTATCCAGTGTTTACAACATTGGTCCCCCAGTGTTTTGTAAACCACCCACACTTCCACTAAGCTCTGATGAAAACATAACTGACAACAGGAACTGTCTGTCCTCAAATATGTCCTTTTGGTGAGTGGGGTCACCTTGTTGGAATAAATAACACTATTCTTCCCCACAACAGCAAGAAACATTTGCAGTCAAAACTCCGGTTTAGTTTGGATTTATCTTTCTTTAGACTTGATCCCCCCTCAGTGAGTGAGGTGAACCCACCTGAATGATGACCGGCTTCTGGTGGGACATTTGATTTGAGGAGGGATTTGATCATTAATGAATAATTGTAAATCCAGTGCGCACACATGCACAAACACACGTGCTCCCACAAAGTGTAATCAGTTCTGAATGCAGAAAAGTGGATTGTTCTGAAAAAAGAAATACATCTGTGATGTTGATGTGACCCTGTAAGACAAGGATGACAGGAAGGCAAAGTGTCCTTTTAATATCTGTGCATAGTAAAGTACTGAACTGCACAAGGTCTAAACAGAGAAAGCAGCAACTCCAGATGGCTGTGGAAGCAGGATTATTAGTCTTTGTGATATTTTCATAGAGTTGTTTCTGTCTCTGTGCTGTGAACTTGTATTGTAAATGTCATTTGTCATGTGACACAAAGTTTTTTCGTGGAGAGGAGCTCATGTGCTGTACCTGACAATCCAAATGTCACCATCCTATCCACATGTCACAACACAGCTTTTGATGGCATCTCTGGTATGTAATGTTGTTTTAGTTACTTATCTGCAAATGTGCAACATTATTTACATGATATTTTTTTGTGAAACTTTATTTACCTTGCAGCAGTTCACCTAGCTAATGTCAACATTTTAACACTAAACATTTTGTTTAGCCAAACTTATGTTAGCTTATCTCATTTAACCCTGAGTATAATGAGTATACTGTAGCTATATTCACCTAAAGTTTTACCCTTTCTAAATCAATAAACTTGTCAACAAAGCGGAGACTGTCGTCATGCTTTTGTTGATATATAGAAGACGTACAGAGAACAGGACAGTCTACAAGTAATTACTCCATAGCAGAGAGCACCACCATTTTTTCCAGTGTCAAGTAATTGCTAGAGCATCTGTACTTACCAACCAAAAACAACACTATAGAGCACCGTCTTTCTCTGGTGTCAAAGTGTGTGTATGTGTGTGTGTGTGTGTGTGTGTGTGTGTGTGTGTGTGTATTGTCGAGGATAGTGTGGCAGCCATGGCTCGAGCACAGTAGTGATAGATGAAGACAGTTCAGAGACACACTGACTTTGAATAAAGCAGCAGTTAAAAAGAACTGCTTCCCAGTGAATGTAAAACAGGTTCAGTGTTGCAGCGCCCAGTTACACTACACACACACACACACACACATGCACGCACGCGCACACAGACACACACACACACACACACACACACACACACACACACAGAGCACATATTTTGAATTTTGGAATTTTGAAAAGAAAGAAAAACAGGGCAGTGTTAGCCACTTACAGCCATCTTGATGCTGATTTGTACAAATCTAATATTGCTGTATGTTTGGACATTGCATAATTAATGCATTCAACCCTTCTTTTGAGTTTAGTGAATCCTGTTTCCATGGGGTAATGAAATTCTCTAGTTAGACTTAGAGATGCCACAAAACAGCCATATCACAGCGAGCAGAGGTGGAGACAGAATGAATTCTTGTCTTATTCATCAAACTTTCTCACTTCAGCTCAGTCAGCCTTCTCCTCTCAGAGGTTCACTCAGTCACAGCTTTGTGGCACAGATGATGCCCAATAAGAATTCAGAATATCAAAAATAAAAGCTGTATTTACAGGAAAGAGGCAGAGGAGAAATAGACAAAATCAGCTGGGGCAGTCTGGACGGTGCATCAAGGCCATTGTGGCTGCAGAGCATGTCATTTTTCTGAGGGTCATTAGACCAAACTGAGGGTGGCCATGGCCCTCATGCCACCCATGACATGCCTGCCCTGATGAAATGTGATGCACACTTTTAACCATGACTGCTACAATTAAATAACAAATAAATATGATATGCTGCTGTTATATTTATCAACTTCATGGGCTTACATGGGTTGCCGGAGAACTCCATTAAAAAATTGGATGTCACACAATGGGCTAATGGTTGTGGATCATGAGCCGCACTGGTATTGTCCTCCAAATTCAGGGAATGAAGGCTGCATTTCTCAGCCACCTTTTAAAAAAGATTGGAGCACAAGGCCTTTTATGACATATAGTGTGCAGGTCTTGTAATTGGGACCGCTGAGGATCCTGTCCCTGAATTAAGATACAACGAGCATTATTTGTAGTGTCTATGTTTATCAGAAAAATCCATTCCTCGCCTGTATATTCTCCTGCTATACACAACTGTTGCTCATTCCCTCATTAGCCCTGCGAGCTTCTGCCTGCCTCCTCAGCTGCAACTCATCCTCCAATTATCCGTGTTTATGTTGAAAAAGAAAAAAAAAAAAGCAAGCAATTTCCCCATTTCATTTGTCACATTGTCTTAGCTGCCTTGGCATTCCTGCCTTTTCTTGTCTAACCTGTTCACCTTCCAATTTGCAGGACAATTACCTCAGTTATGGTTTGTTGGGTGCTGCCAGACTGTTGTCACCTACAAACTTTAAAGAAACAAAAGGAATTCGGAGATAGTTGTGTGAGGTGCACACTGAAAAAACTAACATGAACCGCAACATTAAAGGTGGTCACACATAAATACCAACATTTTGACAATCAAGATCAAATAATGAAGCCAGCTGATTTAGAGGGACATCGGTATAAATGTCCCACCTACAAGCTTACCTCACCAATAAGTAAAATACTTGAATAATAAATGTCTTGTCTGCCAAGGTGTGTGGGTGTCTGCCTTTGGACACCAATTTGTGCACTTACACATATACAGTAGATCGTACCTGTCCTTGGTGTAACAATAGCATATGGCAGATTTCTCCATAAATGCTGACAACACCTGAGGGGGTTTAGTGTCACATTCAAGGACACTTGCACAGAACACGTGGTGGTTGTTGGACACAATGTTGGCTTTTTCCTGGAAAGAAAACCTGCATTCAGTTGTGGGATAATTTATGTAAGATACAAAGCTACCCTTGCTGCTCATATGAACATCGCCTTTGAGCAAAAACTCATGTAAGAGTGAAATGACTTTTCAAATGTAATACATTACAGGTGTACTTTATGCTTTGGATTGCGAATTGATCAGTTTTAGATAATCATGGATCACGTTGGATGGCATCGCATGCACGCAAAATAATCATTGTTAACTACAGACCATCAGTCACATCTGCTAATCACATTAGTTATATTTGTTATGACTGCTCGTTTAGATCTCTTATTAATAATGCAATGACTCTGGAGTAGGGTTAATTTCATTATCAAAAAGTATGACTAAATATATTTATCACATTTTGTTCCATGACCAAGTCATAACAAGGACAGGACAGCAGATGTCATTGAACATTAACTCTTGACTATATCAACATGCAATATTATTGATGAAAAAGGATCAGACTAAAAAACTTTTTAAAATGTATATATATGTACTTTACCAAAGGCCCTCTTTATTTTTGTTGGTAAAAAAAAAAAGAGGAGATAAAATATTATAGATTGGGTTTCTTTCAGTGCAGCAGTTCCATTTCCTGTGCTGTGGGTGCCAGCAGGACTACAGCAGCAGACAATAAACACAGACAGCTTGTGTGTGTGTGTGTGTGTGTGTGTGTGTGTGTGTGTGTGTGTGTGTGTGTGTGTGTGTGTGTGTGTGCCCACACGCATGTGTGGGGGATGATGAAATATTGATGATTCAGCTGAATTGCAACTTTATTTGAAGCAGAAGTTGGAGCTTCAGTCTAAAATTAGTGAGCTAACTAGGTAAAAGCCATACACCATGTAATCATAAACAACAACCTAGTATGCACCTGAGCAGATAACTTACTGATGTATTTTAGAATGTTGTGTTCATTTGTTCTCCACATTACCATCAAAATGAATTTGATTTGACTGGGCATCCAAATCAATCTGGATGTATTCCTTAAATTGACACCATCAGACCACGATACCAGACACTTTCTGATGACTGAAAAAGAATAAAGTGTCAACAGTGATTTAGGTCGCTCAAAACAGACCTTTTGAAAAACCTTGTTTTAACAATACTGGTGTATGTGTGGACCAGGCCTAAGATACACACATAAAATTTGATTGAAAAAAGGATATGCTTTCTCTGATCTTGTCAGCATATTATACAGATACTGAAGGGGCTGTGTCCTCACACAATAGGCTGAGGTGCCGCATTGACTGGATATTCCCGTTCTAACACTTATAATCAAGACTAATGACCTGATCAAAAGATAAGTGGGCAATGTGACATAATATGTCATATATTGACATTAATGTCGATAACAACATAACTAATAACATACATTGTGAATCCTGATGGCTGAGAAACTAGCTTGTTTGCTACCTCATTTTATGTTCAGTATCTCTGAGAAAGGCAGGGAATGGACATTGTACATTCAAATATTAAATCCAATCAAAACTTTAGCTCAGCTGGATGGACATTGCACAGAGAGAGTGGTGTTTCTTGACCTTGCTGATGCAGCTTGCTGTTCCATATTTCTGATGCCAGTCAGGTCAGACTTAGATTTGATTTTAGTTCTAAACTCCTGGTGTTTTGTTTATCAGTGAGAGCTGAACATTTTCTGCATGTACAAATTACCTGACATTCACTATTAGGATGATAATATTGACAATAACATATAGTATATGACTTTATGTGAATTATATATATAATGTGCACTATCCATTGCTATCAAATATAATTAAACTCAAAATTCTGTGTTTATAATGTTTAGTTTTGATGATATTAGGTTATAGATTCATTACTGAGCAATGACGTGGCAACGTATTGAATTGTAATGCAATGCAACACCACAAACTGGAGCAGGGTGGGGAACCTTTGTCCCTCTGGGCGTTTGATTGGACCGGAGAGGCAATTCATAAACAAAAAAAGAGCAATTCCTTTTTTCAGCGATATAGTTGACTAACACATTCATTTGAGTGGTCTCTGAATGCAACACAATGCAATTTTGACAACCTACAACACAAAATCAACACAAAGATTCTGTTCTACTCAACAATGACTGACCCAAACCTGGAAACCAGCTGCCAGCATCATCATCATCATCATCATCATCATCATCATCACTCACTCACTAATAATTTAGTGTGGCCTGGGGTGCTGCAAAGGGGGAGTCAGGGCAGGGAGGCCGAAGCCAATTGCTGACCCCCCAAGTGATAAACTCCTCCGTCACATTATGCATAATAAGCTTCTCAGGTGCCGCCCAGTCAACAATGACCCCTATGAAAATTTTATGACCCTCGAAAGACGTTATGAAAACTGAAATGGCCCTTGGCAGGAAAAAAAGTTTCCTACCCCTGAGCCTCAAAAATGATCCTAGATTTGAATCATTGCTTAAAAAAAAAAAAAAAAAAACCCAAAACATTAACAAAACTCATTGCAAGAGATTGCATTGTAAAGGTACTATGCCCACTCTGATATACCTATTGATATTAATGTAATCTCATCTGTATTTTACAGATAAAAGATGATGTTTCAACTGTAAATCTGTGGCAGTTTCATATAAGAGGCATCAGAAACACACACTCAGAGAATGTGTGTGTCTAGATGAATGACTTCAGGTGGATGGTGTGATTGAAAGTGAAGCTTTGTGTGCTAAATATTGTAAGGAGTTGTAATGTCCCCTCCTGATTACTGAGACAGCAGCCGACTCTTTGATTCAAAACTTCATCATTAGGTTGTATCAGCTTTGTATACATTGAGGACTGTATGCTCAGGAATACACGACTTGAATAAAGAAATAAGAAACATAACCTGTCACCTGCCCACACAGCATACATTTGTTAAGGCAAAGATTTTTATAGGAATGGAAAACTGCTGGGAGGTCTGACTTTGTAACACACATCAAGATTATATCAAAGCAACTCGACCTCCGAAAAGAAGCTCATAAGCAGGTCCACATGTTGAATGGTAAATGAAGGAAATGTATGATTTATGCAATGAAAAAGAATAACACTCCCACTTTCAAAGAAAACCACATTATTATTTCCAATTTGTGGCACCAAATTTCAAGTTGACATGCTGTAAAATAGTGTTATGGGAAGAGAAACAGAGACTTAAGAATAGATTAGAATAGAATAAAATAGATTTTTTGTATTCTGTATTCTTACAAAAGCCACAAAGATGACAATATTTATGAGTGAAATTATGGTCACACAATAATTCTAAATATATTCATGGATGAGCATTGTATGCATCTTGTAGATTTAAGCAATACATCACGACAGGCCGTGATATCGCTCATTATATCACAGCGTCGGGCCGAAGAACGCCCCTTAGCATGGCATAATGAGCGCATATCACGGACTGGAGTGATGTATTGCTTTTATAAAACGGTTACCAATAATGGCGATATGAAAGAGGAATACACAATAATTTTGGTGTAGCTTTTAATTAAACAGAAATACATATTATCTAATAAAATAGCCCCGCTGTGAAAAAAGTAGTCCCACCTCTCCGTACGTTAGCTCTGCATGTCGTCTATTCCTCGCCTTTTTTTCGGGAGAAAGTCGCTGCTCAATCAACTCTACCATTGTTAATCCAATCTGGGGGTGAACGTTAACCGTAAACATGTGAATTCAACTAATTAAGTCTATTTATTAACGTTGTCAAAACAACGGAGCAACTTTTTGCTACCTACTGTAACAGCCTGTTGTCATGGATACATTGTTGCTTCTCTGACAATCAGCCCGTAAGGTAAACATGCGAGGCCCCCCCGCAGTTAACTATGGGTGAGTGGTCCGGAAGAATCCACCCAAAATTATTAATTAATTAACCCATTACTTGCCTTAACGAATTTCGTTAGTACATAATGTGAAGAATTGTAAAATATCATTTCCATGAGGCTGTTCAATCAGACAGTGACAGATCACCCTACAGAGCCCTAAGTGTCATAGCCGATCCTGTGACTGACCGTGAACATGTTTGAATGTTGTTAACGCCTTAAAAAAATAGATATCAAAACCGGCTGCTTTTTGCTGCGTACTGTAATAGTTGGTTGTTGTCATGGAAACATTGTTGCTTCCCTGAAGCGGAGTATCATGCTGTGATAAGGCTCTTTCGAATAGTAGCTGTGATATACGCTCATTATATCACAGTTAACAGCCAATCAGATTGCCGGATTTCACCTTTCCGTTTTATAATTTGAAATATTCCCACCCATCTTTCTGCTGCTCATTTATACATGCTAGAAATCTTTAAACTTAATTCATTTGGCATACCTTGACTGTATCCAGATTAATTTCAGAAAGTCTGGACAGTGATTTTTGCAAGTCAGATCCAAGCCACATTTGGAGATCAGACTTCTACAGACGTGTCTGGCCACTCAATGTGATTTCAAAAGTGTATTTTGTGTTGCTTGCAAGGTAACACAACAACGTCAAATCCAAAGTGATCCGTGCTGCTACTTGCAGAGCAGTATGGAGGGTAACACAGAGAACAACAATCCGTGGACAGAAGCTGAAATAAACTGTAGTGCAACTTGACAGCACAGTTGTTTGGAGAGCAAGATGATAGATCTCCATTTCTCATGCTTCAGCCGCATCTGACACCTATGTTGTTACCACAGCAACCTGTGCAGATAGGATGGTGATGTCTAGTTGCAAAAATCCAATCTGATCACTTGTAAATAATGCTACAGACAGTATGTCTCAAAGATCCGATTTGAAAAACAAATCTGATATGGCTGCAGTCTGAACAAGGCCTTAGTCAGCACTGAACGATCCCTTTAATCATTTTAGTAAAACGTCATGTAACGCAGTGTAACTCTGCATAGAGCTCATTCACCTCGCAGAATTGCACAACTGGATCCAACACATCTACGTTTGACTGTATGAACGAATGTGACATGATCTCGTGCAATAGAAGAATGCAAAACTTTTATTCACAGAATTTTAAGAAAAAAATGTAAAGAAAATAAAATGTCCAACACAGCAAGACGCTATCTCCAGTAAAATCTGTATTTTTGACTGACTAGGCAAATAAATCCTTAACATTATGTTCATGTGTTGTGTCTGTGTGCTTTTCAATATCAGGCAAAGGGGGTATTAATGTGCACTTTGGTGATCTCATAGTGTAACTACAACTCAGATATACTGGTTGGCCAATTTAAGTGGGTTTCATTCACATTCAATGTCGTCAAAAATCTGGTGGCCAACAGTCGTAAAATAATCTTTAGTGTAGGTATGGAAGGAATGTAAAGTGAGTTTTTTTATTAAGGCTGGGTAAGTGCATCATTAAGAAAATACTGCAACTGGAACAAGTGCAAATAACTCTTAATATGGTCCAACTTTAAATGATGTACATGACATAAGAACATTATTTTAAAGTTTTGGATTGATGAAAACTTTCTCTACCAGTTTACACTCCTTGTTTTGGTGAAAAACCCTGCAGCTAATCAAACAAGAAGCAATCAAATTATATTTTTGTTTAGTTTGCATTACTTCAACTGATCCATCTTGATGACAACTGAGAAAACTCCATGCAGTCCCATTGAAAGCTCCATCAAAAAGCTCAGAAGTAGCAAAGCTGTTGTGTGCAAGTTAGGTCTTCACAGGGTTAGTCCAAGACTCTAGTCTTTGAGACATGATTGGCAAGTCAAAAAGCAAGTTTTTTTTTTCCAGACTGCCAGGTCCTTGCATAATAATTACAATGGCCAATGGCCAAAACCAGACTTTGAAATGTGGAGCACTGTCTGTGATTGTAGCAGTGCCGAATGCCAAAAACTAAACACGACCCCAATATGGGACTTTAATCTTAAATGTCAGAAGAATATTGACTTGAAAGGTTCCTGCACACCTTCAGCTTCTTGTAGACGGGTGTGTAGGAGGGGGTGTCAATAGTTAGATCACACTCTGAAGATCATGAGGTGCAGTGTTCTGGCTGTGTTTAGACACATGAACTATTGGATGCATGGATGGCAGGTATATTTCAGTAAATTCAACTCAGGCTTTTCTGTTTTCTCTTCAAGTCTACAGCTTTGGTAAATGGATCTTGAGATGTTTTGAGATTGTTTTGTCAAACTATTGTTTCTAAGGCCAAGAATGAACACTATGTACAAAACAAGACAGAAAATATAGACATTAATTGACTTTTGGTCCCTTGCTGAGCAGGTGATGAATGGAAGACCAATCGCCTCTAAGTTGATTTAGTTTCTGACAGCTCCTGAGGAAAAAAAAAAAAAATCTTTCTCTTCTAAATGAATAATTAAGTAAAATGTTCACTAGCTAGTTGATGAACTTGTCTGTCTGTTTTTGGTGATGATCACATACTGTTCAGTGGATTTATCTGAACTCACTGCTGACAGCTGCAGCCGGAAATGTGGTTGATGAGAGTGGTGAGACTGAACCCAAACAGTAAAGTTGTGGGTCACAGAAACAAAACATCAAGCGGAAAGATGCAAACACACTTTTTGGGGCTGAGAGTAACTGCAGAGCTAGTTGACGCAGCTTAAAAGTCAAAAGGAAACATTGTGTTGTCGGTGTCTTTGTTTGGTAATGCATGTCTGACCGTAGACACTCAGCACAGCAAGCATGACTAAACACAAAGACCATGAATCTCACCTCTTATCTGTGAAAAAGATTGCCTTCATTATGACTTGTTTGAAATCTTAAAAGGAATTCCACTCAGTTCAGCAATGAAGCCCCAGAATGCAGTTACTAACATTCTCAAGTCATGTGTCAAATGAATGCGCAAAGTCTTTAGTCTTTAATGACTTAAGATGGAAAGCACAACCACTCATTCTATTGTTTGCCAACAATGGTTTGATGAGGTGAAGCGTTCACAAGCTTATGGAGTTATGTCGTCTATACAATCATGAATTTGACAAGGCTGGTCTCATTCCCAGAGTGTCGAATAGCACTGTTTTGTCACTTTCTTCTGGGTCTCATCGAGACACACAAGGTACGAGATGCACCAGGCTTTCAACTAACTCCATTGTAAACCCATCCATGGCAATAACAGACTCCCAGAGCAAGGTGACATAGTATAAAGAGAAAGAAAGTCTGCAGATGGAGGACGGTGGGGGAAAAAAAGACGTGACTTTCACCCAGGAGGGTTTGTGTCCTGTGACAAACCAAAATCCAGCAAACTTTTCCTGAACTGTACCGAACCAAGTAGTCTTGGTGCCTAAACCTAACCAACTTGTGACCATTTCACAACATTTTCAGACAGGAAGGCTTTGTGCATCACTGGGATGAGAACATGTAAATAATAATAATAAAGAAATCACCAGTTATCAGAAAAATGAGGGCTTCACAGAACAGGAGAAAGAAACAGAGGCAGCAGTGGGTGTTCTATGTGAGGCATTTCTTCTCACTTTGCAGTAATCTGACAAAAAATAAAATAAAATAAAATAAAATAAAATGAAATAAAAAATTTAAAATTTAAAAAAGAGAGAGAGATTTGTTGAAATCTATTATGAATTGAATAAACCCATTCCACCAAAAAATAAAAATAAAACAAATCAAATCAAATCAAAATCATACTGGGTTTAAGAAAGAAGAATCTACAGTCCTAAAAGCCTTTTCCTTTGTCAGGAATGGGAGGTTATAATACAAACAACTAGGACATTGTAGCAACGGGGTGAAAGTTTGACATTCTGGCAGCACATTTAGTGTTTAGTTTTATCTTGGACTTCATTGATTCTAGCTTGAAAGATATGGGATTGGTATCTCTCAAAGTCTTTTGCTTGCCAAGGCAGAGAAATTCTCATCAATTACTTAATCCTTTGGATCTTATTGTTGTTTTTTGGGATATTGCCATTTTTGGTGCTTTGATTTATCTTTGTTGATGTAACTGAAGAAAATTGGCAAGGTGAAAGTTAATCTCCAAAGAGATGATTTTATCATTTTACCTAACAATTTTCTGATAATAAATGTCCACATTTTATTATTGGAAGCAGATCTGACCATTGTCATACTGTACCTCCCTGTAACACAGACATACAATGATGACTATTCAGAGTAGTCATGAACTGCAACCTAATGTTGCCCATGCCTGAAGGTTGATGAAGTAAGGCCAAATTAGGAAAATATACTGCGCAACATACCGTCTAAAAAATGTGCATCTGTTTAATTTTAATAATAGTAACATTATTTATTGATGAAATGAGGTGAATTGTATGTTTAATAGGTTCAATCAATAGTTTGTGAGCTAAAACAGCAGTTTGACTCCAGCTTGATGGGACAAAAAGGTCACACAAATGTGGAAATTTTCAGCAAGCCTCCAGGATAGTCACTGATGAGAATATAACTCAAGTCACCCATTGTAAACTGTTTACAGGAAAAACTTCCAGGTTCAACTTTGACCTACTGTGCTTGCCATCGTTGTACACACTCACAGTTTTTATGCACAGTGAGGGATTATGTTGCCAGACTTCAGCAATTGCTTTACTGTAATCTAGTGTTTACCATAACTGATAGAAATGAGTCAAAATTCAAGAAAATACATGCAAAGTCTAATAAACCAGAATTATAGTTTAAGATTAGGATTTAAGTGTCAAATTAAACTCGTTCCATGGCCTAATCAAAGAAGTGTGATTGGATATCTTGGCCCTAAAAGCAAGACCACTATACTGGGAAACATATCACCTGCCGATTTTCAATGAGAGATGATAGTAGCAGAAGTTATCACTTTTAAAACCAAAATGATTCAGAGATACCATTATGTGATGTAATTCAATGATCAGATAGTATCCACAACATGATTTTGTACCGTCCACTACATTGTATCACTTGTATTGCATTGTATCAAGTTCAAGTGATATTGCCATTCTAATGTCAAAATAATAGTTTTCAAACTTTCCTCAGATTTTGTGCAGGCAGTTGAATGTCCTATGAAAAGCCTTCGCAGCTGACTGCTGCCTACAGTGTGAAATGAGGAGGCAATATGATATAACATGGTTAGATTGGAGGCGCCCCTATAGCTCAGTTGATAGGGGGTGTGCCCCATGTATTGAGGCTGTCAGTCCTTTGCATTGGCCGCAGGTTCAGCTGCCACCTGCCCACCCTCATTTGCTGCATGTCGTCCCCTCTCTCTCTGCCCCCTTTCCTGTCGTACCTTCAACTTCCAAGTTGAAGTGTTATGGTACTCTCTGCCTATTAGACCTGTTCTTGCAAGTTATGTGTTGTACTCGCAGTTGTAAGGATGAGGGCAGAGCCCTCTTTTGAGCTCAGGGCATTAACACCTAACAATCTGAAACATTACATTAAAATTTGCAAGAGCCAGCTCAGCGCTTGAGGATGAACCTCTGAAACATCAAACAAACTCAAGTTGGTGCCTTGAGGAGTAGCTGGGTGACAAGATAAGAAAGTGCTACTTGTGCTCATGGAACCAGGAACACAATGTGTAACTTCTGTTTCATTTCACATATGCCACTCTCAACTGGGCTCTTTACAGTTCAGAGGGAATGCCCAGTTTTTAGACAACTGCATCATGGCTGACTGTGGGCTAACGGGTCAGGTGATCATTAAACCAAAGTGCGAAGTCCCATTGGACACAGAGGTGGAGCAGCTTCCATATTAGCAAAACGGACACTAGGAGCCCCCAATATTTTTGTAACTGGTTTGCAGACAGATATGCACTGTATTTTGACTTGAATACCCAGAAACAAAGTGTGGGAGAGTTTTGAACTACTGGCAAGGAGAAATTCAACTCCAATTCAACCTAGTCCAATTGTAGCATATAGAACACAGCGCCCACTGGAGAGTGGTAAAGTAGTCTAAACAGAAGAGTCTCATCCTCAAATGAGGGCAAATGGTGATCAAGAGAGAAAAGCCTATGTGACAGTTTCTTAATGTGTTGTGCTGGTATTCCGTCATTAATTTGCCAGATGCCCAACTCTGGCGGTAACTGCCTTGCTCCCCTCATAACCCTTCACTCTGGTGTTCATGGTGTGCACTACCAATTAAGCTACTATGGTTTAAAATAAATAAATAAATAAACTTGGTAATGTTAATGCTTGCCACCTTTACATTACAAACCCAAGAACAGCTCCAACACTAGCCAGCAAGATAGCCAAATGTTGACAAGGGCTGTCAAAATCGAAAGTAATACTGTTGACAATTACACTGTACACAATTTACATAGGAAAAACTAGAGAAATAAAAAATAGTAAAAGAAGGAGAAGACACTGATGTGGAAGAATATGTTCGCTGCAGTGTGTTTCCACTCTGATTTCCATTCATAAATTTTGAAGAGAGATTTGATGTGATGAGTTTGGAGTGTGGAGGCCAGTGGGGATGTTTTGTCAGATCAGATTAAAGATGTCAGGAAAGGTTTCTGACTCACTGTGGCTGTAGGTCACTGAAGGTTACTCTGAGGTACAGTATATGAGCTGAACTACTGCAAAATGGACCACAGTCAGGGTCACAGCATCATACAGGTCTCCATGGTCCATTTGGGATAAAGTGACATGGGTGGGATTACAACATCCATAAAATGTAGGACCAAATCACTGTCACTGTTATTTGTGTTACCAGCAAAATTACAATACACTCAAGAGTCCAGGACAATCTAAACAAAGAATTATGTTAAGTAGAGTTACTGATTTATCTTTGCGGAGTAAAACCTGCAACACCCTCACACCTGGAACTTGACTTAAATAGCTGCTCACGGTTTTACCCTGCAAAGCTTTCAGGTAAGGTTGCAGTGAACCCAAAAAAGAGCGCCATGTCAAAACATCTAATCTGCTCATTCATTTCAATGAGGCCACTTTCCAGACCTGTAATTCCCCCCTCAGTAGTACACAGTCCTGTTTGTGTGATTGCCATTTTATTCAGCAAACCTGCTTGTTGGCACAGGCCTTAATATTAAAAGCATGAGCAATGATCCAAAAGTAAACCAAAGGGTTATATTGCACTATTAAAATTCAAAACACAGGATGGGCAAGATATAATTTTTCCTTGGTGTTTTTTGTAATTATTTGGTTAATTTTCAGTTGAAATTCCATCTACAACTCTATAACTTCAATTATCGATACGAGTACACATCTCGTATTAATTGGTCTTTCAAAAAATGTGGGTTTATCTATAAACAGCGTCCAGACACTGTTTACCCTCTTTATCCTCCCTTGATTTGTTTTCATCAATCAAAAAATACAACAATATGCCATATGCACACCTAAAAATAATTTTGGTTGCTTTTGTTTTGTTAGAAGAGCAATAAAAGAAAGGACACGACAAAGACAAGCTGCAGCTTATAGGAGAAAACTTAAAAATCACTGTAGATACTGTATCCCAAGGTTGCAGTTGTTATTTGACTTTAGATACTAAAGCTTTTGGACACATCATAAGGATTTTCCAATTCTAAGTGACCACTTAGCTGACTGAGCAGCACACATAAGTGACATGTGCAGATTTCCATTCTCTTTGATGCACACAAACCAACTACTTAAGGAACATACATCTGTAGAAGGAAAGACAGTTGCAGTATTGTGGTACACCTGTGTGACATTTTCACACCAACACTGAAGAAGCTGAAGAAAAAGGACATGTGCATGTTTATACTTACAATGGATCAAACAATGTGTAATGTGAAAGGGTTTGCTTGATGATCTTATAGAAAATTGACTCTGCAGATTCACACAAGAGCCATGAAGCCCTTTTAGTCAATTTTGGGTCATTGTTTTTTTTGTTTTTTGTTTTTTTTTTTTCCAGCCATAGCAGCCAAATGCTCTGATAAGATCAATGTGCTCAACCTGCCCAGCACCAAACAGCAGACAGACAAAGTTAGCAACATTCATGCATTAAGATGCTAAAGAGCCAGATATTTGTAGCTGGAGTTGGTGGAGAACAGATCAGAGCCTAAAGCACAACTCAGTGAATGCTAATGTTCTCTCTTTGCTGGATGTGAATTTTCTAGCAGGGCAGCATATCTCAGTAAATATAAGGTAATAATATGTCACTGTTGTGCTTTCAATTTGTTCTACTTCCCCCAGGTGGCCAACAAAAATCCAGTAATGCAGCCTTAAAGGCACCTTGTGGACTATAGGCACTAAAGAGCAATGTTTTGATGAGCAGGTCTCAATGTTGCTTGCATCTTGTGCTCTGCCAGCACGCAAATGAGGATACCTAAAAGCATATGGGTGATGCGGGAAACGGCAATGCACCAGCAAAAGGCAGGGACGGAGAAGACCGCCAGCCAGTAATCATGCATACAAAAATGTAGGTTTCAAAATTCAGAAATACAATGTTTTATGAGGAAGGGAATGTATGTAACTTTGTTTGTTTACAAGAAAGCTCCACGGGGTACCTTTCATCATGATTTTGGTAATTGAAATTAAAGATTTGAGTATTTACTGTGCCACATGCATAACTCTGAGCGATGTATTCCATTAATTGACTTGCCTTTTGCTTGTTTGCTTGTTTGTTTTCCTTCTTTTATGGTAAGTCAGTAGTAACAGAGTGGGTAGGCGCGGTAAAAGTGTAACAAATAGCGCACTGTACGTGAACAGTTCACTCTTTGAAATAAAATTCCTTTGTGTTCCTTCCTCTTGCTTTCCTTCTTTTTTCCTCCCCTTTCTGTGATTTGAGATGGGATGCAGAGAATGGATAGAAGGTCACAAATGCTGTGTAAGAGCTACACTCCAATGAATGAACAGCATCATTTTTTTTTCTCCAGTGTCTGGATTGTGTGATTGTTCAGTTTAAGAAAGACCATTTAAGAATAACATTCGTAACTCCAAATAGGCATTTTCTCCTCAGTCAGATAGTGCTGCAGTTCCATATAAACAAAATCAATCGCTCTCTCCCTCTCCCCCTTTCTCTCACTCCATTTACCAGGTCATGGTGGATCTCTAGCTGTGTGTTAATTGGCCCAGTCTGATGTGTTGGCATTAATTATTAACCCTTCAGAAAGTCCCAGCGGGACGGCTTTGAATGTTGAATACAATCACACCTCTAACGCTTTGCTCACTCTAGCATGTGCCTCTCGCTCATGTGCTTCTTCTTCCATGCTTCTTGTTCTGCTGCCTTTTTTACCTTCCTTTTCCTGCTCACTTCTTTCTTCTTCCGTTGTCTCTGTATTTCCCTTTGATTTTCTTGCTTATTTCCTTGCTTTCCACACATGTAATCTCTCTTTCTCCATCATTTTCTTTTTAATTCAACCCTCTTAATCTCTCTAAACACACACTTGATTTTTTTTTCAGCATTCTATCTTTTTCTTTGTCAACATTTTAAAATAACCATAAAAACCCATTGTTTCGGAAGTTAAATGAAAAATGTAATCTTTACATATCACTCATTGAAAGTATTTACATTACTTAACTCATTATCAGACACAGGGGGAAAAAGTTGCATTCCTCATTGCTGTGCTTTCATTACTCAGCTCCCCTGTGTCTAAGTTGCCTTGAAACATTGCCTTGTGTGTGTAACACATGCAGAAATTGGAAAGGAGTGACAGTGGAGAGCCAAATGAGCACACTGGGGTTCAGGTGAGTCCTATATAAGATCACATTCACTATATTTTATGGCCTGTCATTAGCTGGTACAGCTGTACAGTACATAGCAATCAGCAGAGTAATTTTACTTGTACTACCTGTGATGTGACAGTATAACGTAATTACTGCATGTCAGATTGTGCTTACAAAAACTGCCCAACACTGCATAGATCATGTTATCTTTAGCGGCACTGTGGAGTGCAGATTTTGCAGAGCTTGTAGAACAAATGAATATAATATTTGAACATTTTAAAACACAAAACAAAGAGCAAACAGCTGCTACTTAAATCTGAGCATAAACTTTATGATATGCTGTTAAAACACTATGATGATCATTTTAAAATGTGTGTTTTGATACAGTTGTTTTGGGATTCTGGGACGACATAAGCATATCAGTGGCATTATTATTTTTTTTATAAAAAAAAATCTCTTTGGTGTTGTGGCTGCAGCTCTTTGTCATTTCAGAAGTCTGTTTAATTACCCCTACAGCATTAATTTCATAAACCAAAGCTATTATTATAATCTCATGAGTAATAGACGCACAAATAATTTGCTCACGTGGAGTTTAATAGCTGCCTTTGCAAACATTTTGGGAAGTTTGTAAATTAATGAGTATTTCTATTAGAGAATCAGTCAACATTCTGATGTCTTTTATGAGCTTGCTGATCTGGGCTGAATGCATAATTAGCTGTTGCCTAAGTAAATCAAATGATTTCACACACATTATGAGTGTGAGTAAAATGAAAAGCAAATTTGTGCCGCCCTTTCCAGTATTTTGGCCCTCAATTTGTGTGTGTAAACAGTCAACATATTCTAAACTGAAGGCATATTTTTACACTCATCATACATATATGTAGTGCCTCCTTTAACAATATGTTTTGACGTAAAATGTTCTTTATTCATATGAGGCTGAGTAACAAGACTGCAAACATGAAAAGAAGATACAGGAAAACAAAGAGGTAATATCATGTGCAGTATAAAGGTAAATGCAACATGAAAACATCAAGTATGTAAAATGAAATATATAAGAATATATTACAAAATAGGTCATTTAGGTCACTGCAATACTACAATGGTTAAATGATGTATCAAACATCATGTTCACATTAGCAGCTGTCTATAAGCTAAATCACAACTGTCTTGGTAACGAAACAGACATGTATTTGGAGCAAAATGTCACTGATCATCACGTTAAGCAGAAGACACACTGACAGTATGCCTCTATACACACTGCCATTTAACTGCAATGTAACAGCAGGGCACAGGCTGTTGTGAAAGTCAGTGACATTTAAACTGTTCACAACTTCCCTGCAGAGAGCCTTCTCAATAGTTTATCCGACCTGTGTGTTTGTATTTCGTAAGTATAGGTGTGAGTGGTGGAGAACACTTGCAGAGCAGCCACTCACATCTGACTGCATACACACCTGAGGTGAGGTGAGGTGAGGTGAGGTGAGAGAGATGGGAAGTTGGATCATAAGATTTCACTTGTCTCTGCATGCTATACTTCAGTTGATTTAGAGGTAAGAAGATCATTTCGCAGCCATGCCAGAGGTTATAAAGGCCATGCTGTGCACCTGTAACAGTGTGAGCGGACATGTCTAGTTCACTGGTGTTCAGGCAGGCAATGAGCAGCTGATAGTGACGATGAATGAAGCAGCTGATGCTGATCAACTAATTATAGTGCAACTTCAGTGCTCTGCCTCAACTAAGGCTAAGGTCATGCTAAAGGGCTAACTTTAGCCATGTTAGCAACAGCCACCACCATGCAGAGTATGAACTTATTGTAGAGTGGTTTTCCCCTGGCAGCCAAATACATTCACATACAATTAACATTTTTGTAAATATTTTAATGCTAAGTATGAAGCAATGCAACCTCCTGTGGTCACAAGCGTGGTTCTAGACTTTAAGTCCAGTTTCTACAGTAGCTTTTCTATCACTGAATACAGTAGCCTACAGGTCGGTGAGAGACCTGTGGAGCACAAGTCTAGAGAGTCTGGACTCAAAACATGACAAAAGTATGGTCAAAACAGTCAATATGTCAGGATCTGGCATTATCCCTCTACTTGTCTCCCTGTGTTTCCTCCGTGTGCCTTCCCTTACGTGTCATGTATGTTCTGTCTCTCTCTCCCCCGTATGTCTTTGTCTGAGCTGAGCTGGGCGTGGTCACCTGCCCCTTATCACTAATCACCGGCACAGTATAAAAAACCCAGTTCTTCACTCCAGCCATCACCAGTCAGTTATCCTCAGTGGTATTTTGTCTCGGCTAGTGTGTGATTTTGCTCTATGCTCTCTACCACTGCTCTTTCTCCTGTGTTTTGTCTCTCCGTCCTGGAAACCCCAGAGCTATACACCACGTGGATCTCCTGCCTGAAGTCAGCAAACTGTCTCTGCCCCGCCTCACAGGTCCATGCCGTCTGCCATTCCTTGCTACCACCTTGGCTCAGCTTGGCTGGATTGCATGTTTCATACTGACTATACATTATTACAATAAAGAGTCTTCTGCTACACCGTTGTCTGCCTGTCGCTCTGCTTCTGGACGCCGCAGAATTCCTCATTTTGACACAGTGCACGTACAGATTCCTCCAATCAACACCTCAGAAGCAGGTTACTAGTTTAGGAACTAAACTAGTTTAGTTCACATGAAAGAATTTGAGGGAAAATTCAGGGATAATGCTAATAGTGATAGTGATAAAACTAATATAGAAATTCAAAAGCAACTCATGTTGAAAGGATCCTCTCTTTTTCTCTCTCTCTTTTTTTTTTTTTTACATTTGATTCACTAGAAGTTATGTTTGCATGATTCTTTAGGGAGGTAATTATTTCATATTTTATGGTAGACTGGCTGCTAGTGTATAATCTGCTGCTTTCTGCTACTTTAGTTACTGTCTCTTACATTTTGAAACGTTTACCTTCAAATTACAGTTCCAAGGTACTGAAAGTGAAAGATGAAAGCAGCAGGAGAGGAGCATTTTCTCGTTAATGTTAATGTTCTACTCATTTGTCAAGTTGTGTGTCATGTGACAACTCTACAGGTCTGTATTATCCAGACAGTGGTCATGTTAAAAGTACATACTGCAGTTGAGTGGCAAAATAAAATTCACACTTCCTGACAAATACCATCCCTGCCATCTGCACGCATATACACACACAATTTGTGTACAGACAGCTTCCTTCAACAAAAAAGTCCTTTCGGAAGCTAAAACTCATGCAATTTCCTGCCTTAATCTAAATGAATTGGAAATAACAGCATTTGCTTCCGCTTTGATATAATCACTCTTGAGCTTGTCGACTACACTTTTCTTCTTTCCCCCTAAACCTCCTCATTAACAGATTCATTCACTCTGATGAGCAGAAGTTGACAGACACATGCAAGATGAAACAGAAAGCACACTGTTTAGGAAGGTGCTGTGAGTGTGTGTGGGCTGGATGTTGTTTGTATGATATTGATGTCCTGTGTGTTTTTAGCCCCGAGGAGTGTATTTTTGCTGTGACACATACACTCACATCCCATGCAGCACTTAACCCCACACTGATGCACTGTAGTCACTTCTCACCTGGCTCTGTTTGAAGTCAATGTGTCACCCTCGAGTCATGAAAAACATTAGGCGTTATGATAAAACCTGCGCACATATGCAAATACTTTGTGAAGTCATTCTAGCTGCGGGCATTGGGGAGACTAATAGCTATGCAGCTCTTTAATCTTTAAAACCCAAGATGCTACGCTGTTTCTTTGTAGCTCATATTCACACAGCACAAACACCAGCTATCATTCTCAGCTCAGCTGCTGCTAACCTGTGAAATATCACACACAGTGAGAGCTGTGATTGGAAATCGAATGTAGTCAGGAAACATCTTTTAACATGTCCATGCTGTTGACCCAAGTATTCGTGATCACACATGAGGAAGGGGGAGGAAAGGAAAAGGGTTGAAAAGAAAATAAAAAATACTGAAGAAACATGAAAAAAAAAAAACAACACTCCACTATCAGTTGCACATCCTCCATAACTGCAGCCACAGGTTCAGCTCTGACTGCAGATTCCCACTGCAGGAACTGTCATGATGCACAACTCTCATCACAAAGTCAGAAAGACAACAGTTGCCATTGAAAACAGACACACAACCTCTGAGTGTAGAAACCAACAACACTGTATTATTAACTTCCTCAAATCATTTCACTGTCATCTGTCTTCCACATGCTTGTTGCCCTTTAATGGTCTAAAGAAATCCACGTGTCTTTATGTGCCAAGACGTTTTCATTGAGTTGTCCTGCCTGAAATAACTTCTGTGGACTAGTTATTCCTCTTGCCGATGCTCATTTTTACTGCTTTTACATGGTGGGAGATTTGCTTTTAGTGACAGGAGAAGCATGGCATCTATTTTTACCACTTCGGTCCAGATTAAAACATCTCAACAACTACTGGAAGGACTGCTACTTTGGTTTATGACCATATGCTACAAAAAATATATTCCCATCAGCCACAGCTTGTATTTTTTAGCATACTACCACACTTAACAGTGCACATGGCAAATATTAGAAGCATGTAAACACTGTAATTATGAGCATGTTGCATGCTGACTGACATTTAGCTTCAAGCACTGTTCTTTCTGGCTCAAAGAGCAGCTTGTGTGACTGTAGACATACAGTCTTGTTTGATATTCTGTGTCCTTTGGAAGTCGCTACTTAGCAGCGAGTAGACTATATATTTCATTTCAGGCTTTCTTGAGTTCTGAAATGGAACATCGTGTCCTTCTACAGCTCAGACAGAGCAACTTACATCTAATGTCATTATCAAAGAAATATTTCATCTTGGAACACAGTGTTTTTACTTATTTTGTCGGATTAGATTTTGTCAGATTTTTCTTCCTGTCTAATAAGCCAGAAATTGAACACATTTGTGTGGCTGTGCAGAACCTTTAAACTGAACTTAGGAATCACATTGGTAATGTGCTAGATTTTCAAAAAAAAAAAATGCTGCAGATCCTCGTTACCTCCAGCTGTAGCCACTTGTTAAACCCATTTGAAACACTACGGAAGTAGCCTGATTTATTAAACCGAACTGATTTTAGTTTTATTTTGTTATTTTTATGTCTATATCTTTTACCTTTAAGGTGAATATGTTTATCAGTCATGTTTGTTCTATATAGGGCACATGGATTTTAGAGCCAACTTTTATTTGAGCATTTTATTTGACAAGTCTCAAATAGTGTCTACCGTATATTGGACCTCTAGGCTTTTAAAAACTTGAAATTGCTCTTCTATGATTTTGTGTTCAGCTTCATTAAGCTCCCCGCTCATTTGCATACTGAATGGTTTATGCCAGTTCCAGAGGAGTTCAAGCCAACCAGTAAAAATACAGATTAGGAATTATCAGAGCTGATTGCACTTAGTGTAAAAGAATGAGTCCAAAGCCATGGAGTTTATGAACTGACTGGACAGCTTTAAACTTATCCAACATGTAAATGAAGCCACCCATCAGCATGGTAACATTCTAGACTTGGTAATGACCGCAGGGTTAAACATAGACAATGTCTCAGTATTACAATTACCTAATTCTGACCATTACTGTGTGTTTTTGATACCAAACTAATCTTGACAAAGACTAATAGGGAATTTCTGGTTCAAAGACAATTCCTTGATGGCAAGGCTGGAGAAAGGTTTTGTAAAATTATGAGATCATTTGAGTCACATGGTTGAACATTTCAACAATACCATGTCATCTGCTTTACATGCTGTTGCTCTACTAAAGATTAAAAAGGGGTTGACTGACAGAATCTCTCCATGGTTAAACCACAGTAGTGTTAATGAGAGGAAGAGAATTTGTCAAGCAGCTGAAAGAAAATGGAGGAAAACTGGGCTCACAGTTCACTGTAATATATACAAAGAAGCCATGACTGTCTATAACAGCAATATGTCTGGCAAGAAAGGATTACCTTTCCAAGATTATTACAGAGAATGCTGGTAACTCTACAGTATTATTCATCACTGTTGACCAGCTACTCAGTACTGACCCCATCTGCATCATCCTTCATTAACAACAAAACCTCCTGAGCCAGCATTGCTGCTGATGTGAACACAGATGAGCTCAATAAACCTTGGAAAAAAGATGTAATCATTGGAAAATTCACCTGTATTACATTAACTGAGCTCTGCAAGACTGTCACTGAGTCTAAATCATGTCCTCAAGATTATAAATACATCTTTGAAGCAGCTGCTGTAACACCATTACTAAAGAAACTCAACCTGGATAGTAATGCACTCATTAACTACAGGCCGATATCCAACCTTTCTTGAAGTTAAATTGGGACAAAACTGAAATCCTACAAGTCGATTCTAAAACAAAGAGAGAAATGTTGTTTAAAAATCTGGGGAAATTAACTCCCTGGAGTATGACCATTTTTCAATCGAAAAGATGCTGAAAAACTGATTCATGTCTTTATTTCCAGCCGACTGAATTACTGTGACGCACTATTTACTATTGGCCTCCCAAAAACACCCACTGAGAGACTTCAGCTCATTCAAAACTCTGCAGCTCAGCTATTAACCAGAACCAAGAGGAGAGAGCGCATTAGTCCAGTTTTAGCTGCTCTGCACTGGCTTCCTGTAACATTCAGGATTACATTCATTTTCTATCTGTTTTTATGTCCATTCTGTCTTTTCTATGTGAAGCACAAACTCGGTGCATATGATTTCTTTCTTGTAAAGTTATTATTATGTTATCAACATCCTTGATATTTGTGACGCATTGTTTATCATCGCTGTCAATCTGGAAAACATTTCATTCAGAAGTCTTCAGCATATGAAAGTTGATAGTGTCTAATACCTGAATCAGCTTTATCCATATTTTTTTTTAACCTCAATGAAGCAACTAAAGAGATTCTAAGTAGACAGCCAAAGATTCAGTTGCTCAGCAAATGGACTGTGGTTTCCAACAAATTATTTTCAAATGGGCGTTCAGCCTAATGTTTCGTCACCACTGATAGCTCTTCACTTTGAAGTGATATCGATGGCTTGACACTTATGTTTTATTCTGGAGACATAACCCAGGTCCTTAGGGATAGGTGGAGTACGACTATGGCCAGGGAGGATGACTGTGGAGGTGCTGCTGTTGAAAATTGCAGCATTCTAACTGTGTGTGTTTGTGACTCTGGGTGGAGAGCAGAAGATGTGGTGGCTGGCAGAGATTCATGGCCAAAGGATGACTGTGTGTTTATTGCTGGGTATCCCAGGGCATCACACACTGGGCTGAAGGGCCAAGGCTATCAGTCAGTGTGAGACACACACACACACACACACACACACACACACACACACACACACACACACACACACATTTGTGCTACCTTGCAAATAAACACAGGCTCACACATATACAGATTTTTAAAAATACATTCACCCACATAAACATACCTAGTTGTATATAACAGCATATATCCATACCCTACCATGTTTCTAGCCAATAGATCATGATTAATCCAGTGTGTCAGCCTCACTTGACTTCTATCTGTCCAATGTCCTTAACTGTTTTAGTGAATCGGTTGTTTTTCTCCCGCCGTGTCCTGTTCAGCGATTCAAAGAGCGTGTACACGTTTACAACTTGACATCAACTCGACAGCAAGCAGTTTCTGCTCCATCACATAATGATGTGGAGCTGCTTTTAACATTTACATGTAATATGTAATATCTTTGTTATTCATACCATCCTCCTCTGTGCACTTTGCATATATTTTCCTTGTTTAAGTTTCTGTGTGTTCTGTGTTTCACTTGGCTACAAAACAAATTTCCCCTTGGGGACAATAAAGTTAAAGATGAAAGTTGAAAGACTGAGCTACCTCAACAGTTGACGATGAACCCGATTTTGTCTCTGGCTTATCACCGCTAATTGAATGGGAACATAACAATAACAATTTGTCCTTCACATTAGAAGTGTCAGTCAGCTGCCTTTTATTTCAGCATGTAGATCATCTTTGCATCATTTTTCGACGCATTTTCATTTCCTGAGTCCCTGTGATCTCGTGGTCTAAGATGCATACCATGAAATCACAGTGTCCTTACTTTGATTCCAGCTGGGTGCCTTTGTTGCATGTTGAAAGTCATCCCCTCTCCTTCCCTCCCTGAGTTACCGGTCTATGTTCACTTTGAACTGTCAAATAAAAGCAAAAATTGCAAAAAAGAAAAAAAAAAAAAAGTCCTTTAAAAAGTTTTCCTTTAAGTATGCTTTATTTAGTGACAAACTATTACGTGACTGTAGTTGAGGGCACACGTGGACACATGGCAGGAAGGGATCAGAAATGTGCGTACATGCACTTCTATCAGTGTACTTGAGATAGCATATTCAGGTTTCAAAAGACCGAGACAAGCGCTTATCCATGTTCCTGAGAACAGCATATAATGCTGACACGTGCACCACACGACTGGTCTAGAAGCCAGAATAACAGTGTGAATGTTAACATATTCCTTGTTAGTGCAACACACACAATGTGTGGCTGCAAATGTCTGAATAGTATAGGAAATAACTTAACAAAGATTTAAATGTAATTATAGAAATACCAAGGTCAGTTTTTTTTTTCTCTGCATTCTCCTTTTATGTTTCTCTGTATCACAGCCAGCTCAGTGTTGGAAGTTTCTTTTCTGAGGGAGTAGCAAAAAAAGAGCAAGAATAAAACTTGGAAAAGAAAGAGGAAGGGGAGGGCTGCCAGGTGGACCAGTCAATGTTTTGACAGTTTACCCACAGCACAGTACAATCGTGGCAGCAGCCTGTCACTCTCAGATACCCTCCTGAGGCCCATTTACGTCTGTGTCTCTCCTGCATTCTCTCTCCCGGTTTGTGTTCCTCTCCTTCCTCCCTCTCCATCCTCACACTGGCTTTTTTCTCACTCATTCATCCCACAAATTCCTGTCTTCTCTCCCTCCTTCTTCCTTCTCTTTCAAGGTTTAAAGAGACAGCTAGAGAGAGAGATTGAGCTCCTGCTATGCTGTTTGTCTCCCTCCACATACAGACCTCCTCCTGTGATTTAGAGTTCCTGAAAAGGCTGAAATATCCAACATACATCGTCATCGTTTATCTCCAGAGATCATCTCCCTGTCTAGATTCTAAACTATCATCATATGCTGAACTCATACCACACTGGTTCTTTAATGTTGTAACTAAAGTATTTTGGAACATATAAGGATTTGAATGCTTTCCTTGGTCAGCAGTGAAGCAGCCCAATTGGCCCTGAAGGCAAAATTCCAAGTTACTAAATAGGAGCAAATCTGGACATTCTAGTCTTTAATGGAGGACACATTAAAATAGATCTTTAGACTATTGATTTTGACAAAATAAATCACTTATACCACCAGTTGTGTGCCTATATTCTCGACCCACAAATGCTCATCTCACTCACAGGGATTAAAAGAAAGTTGCATATATATGAAATTTTGTAGAATGTGCACTCAACTTCTGCTTCAACAATTACGACAGTATTTGCTTTGCTTACTGTATTCTATCCATGTGTTGTATTGTGCTATTGTACCTTGTGAGTCTGTAGTTTGACACTATGACTCTCATAAACCACCAGAACAGCATTCTCCAATTACTGGAATTATCTGAGTCAAAGGTTGAGCTTGTGAGATAGCTGGTTATGCAAAGGATGAAGGAATTTCTGTGCACCAGCCAAATTAGAGCTCAAGCTGGTGCATCAAAAGACAAGATAATGAGACAGATATGGAGTGATGGGGTCTGGAGTATATTAAAAAACTATATCAGTGAGCTCCATCCCTTCAGATGTTGGCTGCTTAGACCTTGCATTCATTGTGTATGTAGCATAATGTTCATCTCATTTATTGTAAAAGCAGTAGGCATAATATAGCTTTCTTATTATTGCGGGGCTGTTGTATTGACTGTAATTGCTGTGCCATTTCAAAGACAATGGAGCAGAGACAGATGAATGGCACCAATGTTTAAAAAAAAAAAAAAAAACAGTTTGGCAAGTGTCATGAAGCAGTCATGTAGAAATTTGATGAAATTAGCCTTAAACCAGTAGAGTTCCAAAATCACACAATCAGAATCTAATGTTTTCAATGCACAAGTGAAACAGTGGCTGAAAGAGATGTGAATGAGTTTTAAATGAATTCATTCCACACACGTATGCCTCTGCAGCATACATCTATACTGACACACAAACACACACACTCTGACAATAAATGCATGCAGACATGCACATACACAAACGTACATGGTCTGTTTTATCTGCTCTGTTGTTTTTTTCTTCCTGTATCTATTCGAGCACTTTGTTTTAAAAGCAAACCGGGAATAATGGCTGCAAATTAACACCAACTAGACAGCCTGTATGTGGACATCTTTTGCATTGCTTCTCCCATGTAACAGCATTTATCTTTATTGTCCCACCTACATAAACTAACATGCAAGTAAATAAAATGTGAGACTGCCTTCATTACTTTGACCTTATAAATTGTAATTTCATGAACTAAATCAGTTTACATCAGTAACCAGGAGCTTAAATCTTTCCATAACTACTTTAAGAACCACTTTCCTTAAAAAAGATAAGTCAATACCAGATTAAAGAACTTGTTAAAGAAGGATATTTTTTAACGATTTCTCTCCTTGCATGGGAGTCTTTAGGTGCTGGATCTATAGCTGTAATAGAATCCCCTGGAGAAGTTAGCTTCACAGTATAGAGCTGCTAGCCCAGGCTGCTAACACCAGTATTGATCAGAGAAAGTAATTACCTGTAGGCTTCACACCCCAAGGTGGTGTGTATACGCATGTGTGAGTGCGTGCAAAGCCTGTCAGATGATATATGCACGTGCGTGCAACTGTAATTGAATGTGGATGGCTCGCCTCAGCACGTTACCCCACAGAGAACTAAACTACATTAATGTCTCAGTCCCCAGCTTATTACAAGCTCTGGTAATTGCCCAGCCAGGGAGTCTGAGGACATGAGAACATCACGGGGGGAGAGTGGCGCAGTACGTGGATGTATACTGGTTAACAGAATCCTTGATTAATGCCTTATAGGTATAATCATGATAATGAATAAAGACTCACAACACAAACACATTTATCTAAATGTCACACAGCTAACCTCAAAAGAAACAAAAACATCCTGCTTTGCAAATATATTCTAATGACTTTGGATAAACAGGACATTTATAGATACGCAAACATATTTCACATCATGCTTGTTGATTTACTACGCTGTTGACCCCATAACAAGACAATATTATTGCACCAGAGCAAACTCATGTTTGTATTACATGTAGCCTATGGGAATTGTTTATGGCATGGGTTTTATGTATAAGAATATTAATGCTGAGCTGATACATTATAGCAAATTGAACAGAAATACAAGATAATATGGCTATGTTTAGTTTATATGGACATGCTGTTGCAAAGGCAAGATGACTTCCCACTGGGGCCACACCTAATAAAACTGTACGCTCTTACTGTGCAATCTCAAGTGTTCACCAAATGGTATACAGCCTACTCGAGCCTCATACGTGAGCATTTGAATGAGTGAACGAGTCTCAGCCATCTTAACAGCCTCTATTCCCACTGGCTCCAGATAAATGACTTTCCACTGTAATTTGCACTGAGCTGTGCAAAACGACTGTACCAACTTTGTGTTTATTTATGCTCTGCGAGCGTGTGAGGGCAGGGTTTACGCCAGGGAAATTCCAAATGCTTTCTAAAAGAAAGAAAAAAGACTAATGACTGAGAAACTTTGGAACCTACTTTCTTTTAAATGCAAAAAAAAAAGAAAAAAAAAGAAGAAAAAAATCAGCTGCAGCCAGCAGCAGAATGTGTGCTTGCCCAGCAGCAGCTAAGCATTTAGTTGGAACGTGTCAAACTATCATCATCAGCCATCAAGGAAAACTGTTTGATGTAGGTCTACATCAAAATGACAGGCAGCAGAGACATCTGTTCTGATAGCAAATGACACACGCACGCACGCACGCACACACACGCACACACACTCCCCGTCAAGTGCCTCTAGCACCAGCCCTCATCAACACTGCTGATTTGTTGTCGTGGCAGCTCTCAGCCATGTTCGAGGCTGATTGGCCATGTAACCTTTCAGTTGATGTCTGACTGTCTTGTCACATCTCAGCAACAAACACAACCCCCTCCCCTCAACTCACACAACACTGACATTTGTCTGTCTTGTCATGTCTTAGCACAGCGGTGTAAGAAATGATGGATGCTGGGTGTTACATAAGGGGGAAAGTGGGATGGGATGTCTTGAGTAAAGCAGCATGAACAAAGCGCAACAGAGACTTTTGACATTCTTAAATGAAACATTTCACAGTCAGAAAGGGGAATAGAGCTGAAAACAGACCAGACACTCACTCCAAACTCCTAAATCTATCCCCAGATGCAAACACAAAGCTTGTCTGGCGCACTGGAGGATATTCAGTGCATGTCTGCATTACTGCATTGTGTGCACTCGCTGTAACAGCATTGTTATCAACACAGACTTGGCTCAGAGGGGTGAACATGACATTAGACGGGCTCTCTATCTAAATTTCCTTTATTTTCTTTCTCTCTCTTTCAAACACACGCTTGCTATGGGCTTTTGCCAACATGGCAAAGACAGTGTGGATTAGTATGAAGTAGCTAGTGTGTAAAATTAATTGGATTGACATTCAGGAATTTAAGCTGTTTCTTATTTGAATTAGGCTGCTCAGTTTTGCATGTGGGATTTTCTTCTTTTCACTGCTTTCTGCTAATGGGATGTCTTTAAAATATAATTTAATTCACTTTTATTTAGAGTGACATTGCACAAAGATTGCATCAGAAGCTTTTCCAGAATCAAGACTCATTATGTACCTTTTAAATGGTCATGCACTGGTTTCCCATTCCTATAAATCAATTCTGTCTGTTGGGTCTGTTTACCAGTGACAATTTGGAAACTGAACATTGCATTAGCCTCACGCATCATTATGTGTAAACTATGTAGATACTGTGAAATGCTCTTAGTTTGTCTGCTCATTACCAATCCGAGGTAAAGCAAGCAGCAGGAGGCAGAGATACTCCCACGGAATGCATACAACATCTGACTGACACACGTCTGCTGGCTGATACATACAGTTCCCTCAAAATGGCCTTTACATCCTTTCCAGCGCTCCCATCAGTACCTGCATGATGAGTGCTATGCAGGCAGGAGTTTTGGGGTACATAAAGAAATCCGCAGAAACAGTGAGAATTGTTCTGGTTTGGGGATTTTTGCATAGTCTGTGCCAGCCTACTTTTCCTTTCCTACCCATAACCCATTGTTTTCAATAACCACAATTTCTCTAAACACCCAATATGAACACTGTGCTGGATTCATAAGGAAAGAGGCACAGCATGAAAACTGATACGAGTGACTCACTGCAAGCACTTGCGGAAATAAGTTTCACTGTAGTTTTACTGACCAATAATACGGACTGACTGTGAAATGTGTCTCTGGGAGGTTTGTCGTTATAATGTCAATGACTCAGTAAGAGCTTCTAAAACTCAATTTGTGACCTAACTCTGTTCTGGGGGGAAAAGATCTGGAGGCTTATGTGTGTAGCGGTGGCCAGATCGGTTCCTCCTATCAGTTTAAAGAGCATTGATTTGGTAACATGCTATATCTACCTCTAACTGGCTAAATTACTAAACCAAACAAGGTAACAAATTTCATGACAGCTCATATTAAAATAATAAAGGCTGAGTTTTGATGTATTACAGTAGCTTTTATATAGATTGTCATAGATATTGGCGATCACATTTGTCTCCCCTCTGTTCAGGTCAGTACGTTTTCTTTGAGCATAGTTTTTACTGTGTGCTGCCTCTCTAAACTTTCAATTGAAACTGGATTGTAAACTATTGACCTTTGTGACTGGATTGATGCTCCTTCGACCTGACATTATGATAATAAATAGGATATGACACATGTCACAGATGCACCACAGCCCTGCTGCATATTGTTTGGATCAGCCATGGCATCTGACCTTAAACAAAACCTTTCTGTCTGTCAAACACACACACACACACACACACACACACACACACACACACACACACATAGACAAATGCAAATACACACATAGTAAGAGTTATGCTAACATTTTCCTTCTCAAATATGAACACAGGGCATGGTATCATGCTAACACTTCATTTCAGCACGTAAAATTACTTTCCGATGACTTTCATTTTGCCAGAGAGTGAATTACTGAATTGTGATCTTATTAAGCTCCATGGCCATAATGAAGCCTGAAGTAAGCCTGTGATCAGTTTTACATTTACATTAGCACTAAATGTTCCTTCTCCAAAAATTTAAACTTAGATTTAGTTTGGATTACTTGGATCTGGAGTGTGTCTGTCAGGACAGCAGGACTCTTTCTGTTATCAGGAAACCTTCTCATCAGGGTACCGCTTGATTAGCCAATCAAAAATTAGTGCAAGTGTTTATGTCTGGAATGAAGGTGTGTGCTTGTGGGCATACAATCTGTGTGTGTGGAGTGCATCAAGAATCTGGAGGAGCACAGCTTGTCTGGGTTCAACATTAAATGTGTGCTGAGTCATTCTACTCCACCATTTTTTTGGTCAAATTCAGCAAATATCTTCTCAAGGTTCTCTCGCTGTCCATCCTGTGTGTGTGCTGAAAAAAATTTTGCACACAGGCCTGGCTTTGTAAACGGGAAACCAACAAAGTGGCTCGGATTGAGCCACGTGACACCATTCCAGCCAATCAGAAACAGGTGGTATTTGTTAATAACAATTCAACATTACTTGACAGACTGCAGTGGAGGCCAGTGTGACGACAGGGATTGCACTACAGAGGTGATTCACAGCAGCTCCGACCACGACTATGATGGCTCATGGCAGGAGGGAACAGGAGAGGGACAGAGCAGGAGAGGAGCGAAAAGGAAGATCACATAATATATTCACCTCTAACTCGGTGAATTAAGGGTATATTTCAACCAAAACAGAGTTGGTGATTGTTGTAAGAGCAGAAAAACAACCAAGCCGGGAGAGGTTTTTTTTTCCCTTCCAGTTTGAATTGAACGTGTTGTACAAGTTAACTTGGCAATTAAGTTCTTCTGAGTTCAGTAAAAGTGAGAACCTGAACTCAGAAGGTGTACGGTTGCATTTTTCTGTTCAATAAGGAAAACAGCTGTAAGAATAAAATGCTATTACGAGACATAATGGTGGAGGGCCAGCTGGTCAGCATGCCGACGTCAATACTTATCTGTGCAACATAATACTGATCTGTTACATCACATTCTGTTGAAGATGTTAGTTCATTTTTTAAATGTTGTACACTAAAACGCTGACCATATCTTACACATAGCATGTACCCCCATTAAAAATAATGTTATTATTATAAAGTTATGATATTTAATTATTATGTCAGAGAATAAGCCCTGTTAAATGAATACAGATTTCAGTGGGGCAATAAAGGTTACTACAACCATGACGCACAGTAAAAAGCAGCTTTACAAGAACATGTGTTAAATCATTTGGTTATCCATACTTTATGTCCGTGCAAGGCAAAGGTATACTGTGTGCAAGGCCATATAGGGCTGGCGCCTATCAGTGAAGCCTGTCCCTGAGCTGGGCTGACACACAGACAGACAATCATTCACACAAGAGGCATGATTAGTGGACCTGCAGGTTTTTGCCTTGTGTGAGGAAGCACATACAGGAACAGGAAGAACATGCAAACTCTGAACAGAAAGGTGTGAAGTGTGATGCTAAAGGGCAACCACTGTGCCACCTCATTTAATCACTGAGTAAATTCTCTATATTTGAAAACAACAAAATCCTCACAAGAAAAATCCAAACAACCTCAGTATGTCTATTACTTGTATACTACCATGCCATTGTTTAGACCTGATTAATGCTTTCCTCATCAAAGCACAGGTTGGTGCCCATTTTGACCTGGTTAAAATCAAGTTTATCTGTATAATCCCAAATCACACCCACCAATACAAAAAGGTGAAGTCTGACTGTCCCTCTTCCACAGCCTTCCTCTGAGAAAACAAAGGCTAACATTGCAAGAACTCCACCAATGATGTAAATCATGCCATGCACACATTAATTTTCTGCATGAGAGAACAGATTATGTTTTTATTACACATGACCTGTACAACAGCTTGACTGGAGGTAGTCTGATTCACCGGAGGACTGGTATAAGCCTACCACTGGCTGACTACTTCAGGCAGAATGTCGCACTCCTTCTGTTATCTGTGAGTTCCCGTTTTCAAAGTCCCCATCGCCTTGTGAAACGGCAGCAACCTCTGAGCTAGCAACCCATACGCAGAAAACTGCAAGTTTTGACAAACATGAATCGTCAAGCAGGCCTGCGTGCGTCACAGAATTGACGTACATCTTTTATTGTTTTATGTGGTGTTCTTTTTTACGACAATTTGGTCATTTTAATGCCTCTTCACCTGCAAATGGTTTGCAAGGGCACCATTGCTGCATCCTGGTCTTAGCACTGCCCAAGATGATTGTGACTGATTTAAAGAAATACATCCAAGCCAGAGTGTTTTTAATCCTGTACCAGCGGGTGCAGCCACACCCACACAACAAAACACAAACCAAAGCATGGAGATCGGTCTGGCAATGTTAGACTAGACTGGAGAGAGCTTTGACAACCTGGACTTGGAGCCCTATTACAGGGCACTGATTGTGGCAGTTGAGTTGATTTGGAATCCATGTGATATGTTTTAAAATGATTTGAAAATGTTGGTGTAGGTGGAATCAATAGAGCGGAACAGAATGAAGATAGTAACATGGACGTGTATGACTGAAGATGATTGCAGATTTTTCAGGTTATGTATGAATCCTCTCTACCTGTGCTTCAACTGTAAATCAGACATTATTTTCAGGCACTTCACCCAGTTACAGAGAAGTTAAAAACCTCATGTGCAGGAATGCATTTTGAATAAAACCCTCTGCGGTGAATCAGACCATGTTAGTGAGTCACAAATCGGTCCCACGGGCAATGAAATATCCACTGCAGAGATGAGTACGTCCCAACATCTCGTAGAAATAAGATCTCAAACCCAAGGACATCAAAATGTACATTAAACAGCTTTTTCTGGGCCATGGTCTTGGCTGGGTGCAAAAATCTTTCAAAGCCTTTAGAAATGAGAACAGAAATTTCCAGTAGAAGCCAATGTGAAGTCTGTTAAACTAATATCATGGGCAGATAGTCACTCGTGTCATCTTATCCACTTCAGAAGCTAACTGGAAAAGCTGACTATGGGTGAACGTCTTACTCTGCTTCCCGTGTCCCACCCATTACTTCAATACCGGTGAAGATAACAATGTTTTTACCTGAAGACGTTTAAAAGTCATTCATGGCCACTTCAAATCAATTGCAAAAGCATTTACATAAAATCTGTACATGGTGTGTTCTGTGGATTTCTCTTGAGAAAAGCAGTCAGTGAAATTTGAAAACCTCCATTGCATTGGGGTGGAGGAAAAATTCTCAAAAACAGATATCTCAAAACCTGGTGCAAAACCAACTATCTGTGTGGCTAAGCTAAAACTATCTGCACTGATGTCACTAGAGACTAGTGACATTAGCGTACATTGTTTTGACCTATGACACTTGCCTATGACTCACTGGCTGGCAACAGTTTTGACAACATAATGACTAACTGACAAATATGCAGACAAATCAGTGTTGAAGTCAGATGTGTGGTGCATTGCTTATGTTTTGTGGTCAGAACCATGACAATTTGGTAATGACTGTTGACAACTGGGACATTTTAGTGTTTTACAGATATGTGCTGGGACTCAGGCCACTCAGCTTGAAAATCCTGAGCAAACTGGGACATCTCTCAGCATAGCATAGAGACATAAAAGGCTGAACTCTGCCTGTCACATTCCCTGTTCTTTGAAAGGCTGCAACTGTTCTTCTTCATGCATATATTTATATTTTTATATATAGAGAAATGTGTATGCATCCACATGTTGGGCCACTGTGGTTCTGCCACTACCTTCTATCAAATTACAAAAGAGAATATAGTCCTGGCAAACACAAAGAGAGAATTTCATACTACAGACAGTAGCTCTTGAAAATATTTCTCCAAAGTAAAACGACTTCAGTATTAAAGTAGCTTCAGCTGAACATCACATTGCATTTTTGAACTGAGTAAGAATTGTGGATTTTGGCCCCTGTTCTTATAATGGGGTCTTACTGCAGAGTGGATTCTATAGAGGAATACACTATGGACAGGAGGAAAGACTGCAGAGACTGAATAGACTTAAGGGGAGATCAATACACTGAAGACTTCAAAGTATAGATCTGTCCTTGAAGGCCAATTTTAAAAGCAGCAAAATCTCATGTTGCAACATATTAATCCTTCAGAAGGGCCATTGAGGAAGGCTCTGAGGAGTCCTCTCAGAATCATGCATCATGGATGTCTTCATTTTGAGAAAGAACAGAACTAATTATGCCAGCCTACCAGTGACCTTTGACTTAGGCCTTTGACTGAACCTTGTGACATCCATACCCAGGGATAAAATTAACTATTCTGCTTATCTGCAAGGCCAAAATATTTTTCAGCCGACCATAAAACTGTAAGATACAGTGTCATTAAAAACGAAAAACCACAAACAACCAGGTCCGAAACTGTCGAGTACCCATGTCAAACACTGCAGCTCATTGTATTGGTGTTGCTATGACAAAATGCCAATCTCCCCTCTCCCTCTGTGAAGCACCACTTAGCAGTAAATTTCTTTTCACCGTAACTTCCACCATACTCTTCATTTTTTCTTTTAGGCTGATCTACTTTGAGGATGTGCTGTCACATACAGAAGAAGAAGAAGAAGAAGAAGAAGAAGAAGAAGAAGAAGAGTACTTGCAGATTCCCTTTGCAGTTAGTAAATCCTCCTCTGTGGTAGCTAGCTGGATAAAGTGAGCATAACTGTAGCATTGGAATCTGGTAGGAGTATTGGTGATACCATTAACTGCACTAATATCGATAAAATTATTAATATGAATGAATAAAAATGGGGCACCACCCAGAGATCAGGGACCAATAACCAACAGTGGATACAGTCTCATAAAAAAGGGTTGTTTACTTAAAATCAGTCAGTGGCCACATTATGCAAGAGACATAAGAAGCACAATGAAGGACGTGTTTACACATCTCTGTCAACAAGATGGCGGTGAGGAAAGCTGAGTTGTACGACCACTGTCTTTACCGAGGTGTGTGTGTGTGTGTGTGTGTGTGTGTGTGTGTGTGTGTGTGTGTGTGTAAGTGTCTTTAAAGGAATGTGGATGTGTGGAATTTTGTAGTTTGTGGGATGGGAGTTTGTAGTGAAGTGAGCCTATTTCAGCAACCTGTGAATGGCAGCTGACTGAATTTATTTCACTGGCCGGTATAGATTTTTACTTCCATTTGGTGAGTGCTGAGTACTAATTTTGGACCCTTGTTATACCTATTCACTGTAATTCCATGGTTTTTGAAGGTTTCTATTCTTTTAATTTGTATTTGAATGGTTCAGTGCATCATGCAAAGCACTTTGAATTCCCCTTTTGTATGAAATGTGACATACAAATACATAAACTCTGTGTAGCACATTTCACATAGCAACCCTGCCAGTTAGGTGAAAACAATTCCTCATATACAATGCTTCTATCGGCAGACATAAACTCTTATACTTTTTGTTGTTGTTGTTGTTGTTGTTGTTGTTGTTTTTAGGCTTATGTTATGCCAGTCAAAATAGTCCTGATCTGAAACCCGTCAATAACTATCAGCTAGTGCCGTACATTGATATGTTGTTAGATCCCTTTCAAGAGTGAGGATTTCTTCAGACTGGAGCCAAGAGCTGGCTGTCAGTAGCAGAGCAGGGAGCAGTTGGCTGCTGCAGTGCCTGGCTTTAACTGCACTCTTTCCTCTCTCCTACTAATTGCATACAAGGTGACAATTCAGGCAAAGACTGAAGCATGTAAATAAGGCAGGTATCACACACTCACAAGGGATAGTACAGCTCTGCCTTTATCCTCCTGACTCAAATATACATTGAGGTACGCACACTAACACACTCAGAGACAAAAATGCAATTAACTGCTCTGAAACTTGTTAGAGTGTGAAACTCCAGGTACTGGTTTGTAAAAAGCAATTAACTCCAACAAGCTGTGTGTTCTGTATGCACATGTTTATGTCTAAGTCTGAGTGTGTGAGTGCAAGACTGTGACAGGTAAGGAGGCAGACGGCGAAATGAGAGCATGGAGCAAATCCTTACTGTCATCGTGGCTTTTAGTTTTACAGAAATATTTGGGCCCTGGATCAGAAAAAGATTGTATTGGACAACAGTTTAAAGTAGTTAGAATAAGAGTATTGATAGATCTGGACATACTGTAGGTGAAGGTTGTCCTAGATTTGGGGCATTTTTAAATTATTATTCCTTTTAGGGATTTTTTAGTGGTATAGCTAGTTGACATACACTAACACCTAACAATAGAAAAAGGTACAACAGTTTGTCAGATCTACCTCATGGGTTTAAAATAGCCAATTTATTGTTCAAATTATAAAAACTCCTGATAGCCAAAACTGATGCAGACAGCAGTGTAGACAGAATATTCAAGAGTGTTGGTCAGACTGCATTCAGTGACAATTCAATGATGCACGTTTATGCCCACTGCCAACATTTTTGAAATTCTTACTTTCTGCAATTCCTGGGTTTGACATTTTGTGATTACATTAAATAAACTATGATTAAAGTAATAACCGCGAAGATTTGCATTCAATCGCTGAATGAGGTAATGGTGATTCAGCCTATGGCCCACTGAGATATATATATATATATATATATATATATATATATATATATATATATATATTTGTATGTAAGGTAGTGCTTATGCAAACTGAACATTTCCTGCTTCAGCAGCTTTACATTAAAAGTACTGAACTCGTAAAACATGAGCTGGCTTTTATTATGAAGTAGTCACAATAAATGCAGTGTGTTTGTCAGTGAGCTTTGCACTGACTGCTATCGTTCATTAAAAAAGCATCTGCAAAACAATTTTTTGACAGTGGATACCTTTTATATTGTTATTAAATATTGCAGAGGGTAACGGGACAAGAAGGAGCAGCCACAGTTAGTTTGATGAAGAGCTGCAGGCGACCTCCAACTTCTCAGTGAGGTAACCAACTCCTCTCACTATACCTCGCTGTTCACAGACTCATGCCATGTGCAGCATGAAATCAGATCGCAGTTGCTCTCAGAATGATGGAACAGGCCAATTTCTGCCTGACGTCTTCATTGAAATGACAGTAGTTGTTGTTTTGCTGGCCAGAATTCTGGGATCTGTAGTATACTGCACTTGCTGTTTCCGGTAATTACAGGTATTGTGAAATGAACCAGAATTGAAATATTAAGGATTTTAATTTTGAGGCATGATTAGAGGAAGGCAATTAAAACTTTGTCAAGATTAGGGAAAGATCATTACAATTGATAAAAATGTGAATGTTAATTGTAGGTCTGCAAAAGGATGTAAACTTTGGTCTTCGACATAAAAACCAAACATGGTCCAAACCCATCCACCACCACAACCTCCACACGCTTACTTTCAGCCTTACTACATGCACAGAACAGTACTTACTGCACTGCAAATGAACATTTGAAATGTGCAAAATTGATAAATTTCTCAGGATACTTGCCCGTTCCTTACACACTGCTTTGTATGTGTTCCACAATTGTCTTGTATGCAAGGGCTTTCTGTGATTTTCACTGAGGACTTAGGGGACACACCATCTTCACTTTTCAAAATCGTGTATCTGTACCCTCCACTTACAATTTCAGTTTGATTCCTTCTCTAAAATCTCTCTAAACATTGCCCTCTGACTGTCCAGCTACCAAAATGATGAGGTGTTGATACAGTTCATCTGAGACACCTTCAAATATTACCACCCACTCAGATCAATACACTTTACAGCAGCATGTGCTTTACAGACTTTTCTTTGCTGCAGGTTGCATTAATATACAGGTTGCACTAACCCTGTGATTGGTGGAGGTCATGTTTTGATTTCAGTTAGGGTATATATTTGTAAAACAGTAGAATTGAGCATGAACGTATTTATAGTAAAATGTAAATATAAATGGATCTATCAGGTCTATACCATTGAAACTAAAGTGATCATAAGAGGGATTTCTGCTTTAATAGTTACATGAAGTTATTATGGAAAGCATATTAACCAAGTACTTCTTCATGTTCATGTCATGTGTTTTGCTAGATTGATATATTGTATATAATTGTATATCTAATCAGCCTTACTTTATATATATATAACATTTATATAATTTAAACTGTTTATCTAAGAGACAAATGATGAGTTGGCCTGTGAAAGAGGCTGCAGCTTTGCAGGTTGAAGTCCTTTTCAGCACTGGTGGATTACAATCTTATGTCTGATATCATAACCTCATGATGTTACATAAAACTCTGACTTTAAATAGAAGAATAAGCTCATTCCTCTTTTTAAAGCCAGTGACTGTTTTACCCTTCTCACACAATAAGAAGTCTATTATTTGACTATTGTTTTCAACCTTACATGCTTGTTAAAGTCTGAATGTGGAGGAGTTATCTTTGAAATTGTGTGCATGTAAGAACTCTGCATGTCTCTACTGTAGCTACTGCATCTATCAGCCTTTCAGCGGTTATGCCTTCAAAGCAATCATCATTATGTAAATGCACATAGGAGGTCTACATTGTAGAATTCAATTATAGTGTGCATTTCACTTGTTTATCGAGTCCTTTGGTTCGTCTTATTCAGGTTCACTATTATTCACAGTGCTGTTTGAAGCACCAGGAGACTGGATGTTATATTCCGACTCCTGCATTCTTCAAAATAGGATTTGGTTTGCTGCTGTATTGAGAGCAACACAGCTTCACAGCCATAATCAAACTCCACTGTGTAACCTGCACAAAAGAAAATACAAAACCGTACAGAAGAAGAAAAAAAAACCCTCCCAAAAGAACAGGCAAAATATCTTTGCTGCACAGATGGTTTTGTACATTTACTGTGTCATGGGACCCATTTATATCTACACATGCCATTAGGGTCCAAATCACCATCTCTGTGTGCTATCTACATAATGAGTAACCTGATGACATGCTTACCTTTAACCCATGCTGCATTAAGTGGCATGCTCTATATTCTGTCTCAGGTTACTTCAGTGGAAGTAATAGTGGGCCAAACATTTCTGCTACTCATTAGAAGGTGCATTACATTTTCTTTGGGCTTGCAGCTAGCTCCTCCCTGCCACATGGCATCTTACGATATCAGAATGTCCAATCTTGAATTTGTCTGATACTTTGGTTTATGACCAAATACCTAAAGAAAATACTGAAACTGAGATGGTGGATATGTTAAGCATTATACCTGCTTAACAACAGCATGTTAGCATTGTAAATGTGGGCATGTTGATTATCGTATTCAGCTCAAAGCATGGCTGTGCCTCAGTATAGCCTCATAAAGCCACCAGCATGGCTGAATACTTGATTGAATTTAAAAAGGAGACTTTTGGGATGTCGATCCTGATCCTTTTGAGGCTGAACGGTGCCTCAATCCGTCAGGGAAGGTCCTCCTGATGGCTCTGAAAACACGTTATTACTGCTAATGATGGTCAACTCCCCAGCCTCCCAGTCTTAAGCTTGCAAAATCGGCATTAGATTTAAAATCTTTTCTTAAGGCATGTTTTTATTTTAAGACATTTTTATGTTATGCTGCGCTTTCATATTTTTTGGTCTTTTATGGCATCATCTTCTGTTTTTAGCTTTATTGTGCTCCTTTACTAAATATTCATGATGCCTTTGCCTCTTAGGTCTTTTATAATTGTGTATTCATTTTGTATTGTAAAGCACTATGTTGCTTTTTTTTAAAGTCCCATGCCCATTAAGTTTTTATTCTTCCACCTTGATTGATTACTTTGCAACCCAGCGTGAGAAGATTCTTAACTATTTGGACTTCTGATGATGTTTCTATGCTCTGTCTCTATGTCTCTGCCAGCAGTAGTGATGAATTTCTGCCATGTCTACCTGCCACAATCACATCAGTAGCAGCACTGATGACATGCCCACCTGCAGTTATAACGTCAGCTCTGGGCAGCAGTGCTTGAGGAGATGACATTTCTTAACACTGCAAGTTTTCTAATGAGTGATGATAATGATTGTACTCACATTTCTACCTTTGGACAGTCATGAGGGAAGTGATGTCATTAATTACCACATGCTGTGATGAGACATTCAATCAAGACAGGCTAATTGAAAGAAAAGTGAAGACAGTCCCCATCTTGAGGTAGTAACCTCAAGGAGCGTGTCTGGACTCCTAACAGAGTGGAGCTCTCTGCTGCCTGGTGGTGGAGGTGTCATAGTAAGAAGTATCTTAACTCTACATTACATTTCTGCAGCATATTCCACATATCTGTTGCAAATTCATATTTTCTCTACTTCTGTGTCAATGAGACACTGATCCTGATTGATGAAACTGTATGTCGCCATTTGAATCCATTGCAACGCTGCTGTGAATCCAAGCTTTAGTTAGCTACATCCATCCTTTACAAAGGATCATGCCAATGGCATGCTGAAAGCTTTGCACATGTACATGGCTTTCAATTCTCAAAATATTTTTAGCAGAGTGTTCCTTTAACACAGGGCTGTCGGACCTCTGGTCTCTGGGCCACGTATGGCCCACGAGACTATTTGATCCAGCCTACAAGGCAATTCAGAAATACAAAGAAGCAATTACTTTTTCCATTGGTAAAGAAAATAACATCAAATTGTAGACTGACACATTTTTCCAAGTTGTCCCTGAGGGCAACAAATATGTAGTGGTTGATATCATGTCAGTGCATCATAGTGCCTGTCAATAAAATGTAAGCAGATGCAGAGTGCAAAGAGAAATCAACAATTTTTTTTTCTTTTTTCTTTTCTTTTTTTTGTGTGCCTAAGTTGGTTTGTGGAGACATGCTTGCCATGATGAAAAAGACTAATATCTAATCTCTCAAAAGTCATTAGAGCTCTAAAACATGCTTACATGGATAAGCCACAAGGACAAATGCACTTAGATAAATTTAATGTTCTTCTGTGGAGTTTGGGTGCCCAACAGGCAGCTTTCACAAGACCACATTGAGACAGAGACAGCGTTACGCCGGCAAGTCTTGTGGTGAGCGAGCTAATAGCTGAGAAGCTAAAACTTCATGCAGAAGGGTACTTTGTGAACGAGTGCCTTGTAGCTGCTGCAGAGGTGACAGCACCAGACAAACTAAAAATAAAAAGTGTCATTAGTCTGGAATAATTCATAGAGATGAAGGAAAACCTGTGATAGCAAGTGTCTGTGTGATCTGGCCTTCATGGTGGACACTATCAAGAACCTCTCAGAGCTGAACCTCAAGCTCCGGCCAGCTTCTCAGCTCTCTGAGAAAATTGCACTGCATTTTCCTGCTCTGCAAGAACAAAAGCCTGCTATGACATCTGAATAAGGTGCTGAGTATGAAAACTTCAGGCATTTGGTTAGAGATTTGAGGACGTGAGAAGTAAACAAAATGAGCTGAACATATTGGCTATGCTGTTTAATGTGGAGCCATCTGATTGCCGGACAACCTACAACACAAAATCATTCAGCAGGAAAGCAGGGACTAACTACTATGAGCAGTTCTTTTCAAATCTGACTCATGCTAAGACTCAGTTCTGGTCAAGACTAACTCTTGGAAAACCAGCTGCGAGTACCATCATCATCACCACTGCCATCTGACATCAGACGCCTCACCAAAGAGACACTATTGCAGCCATCACAGAGGTTAGCGTGCTATATATGTGTTAAATGATTTATCATAGCCAGGGACGCCGCCAAGGGGGGAAAAGGCTATGCTGATACAATTGCCCCCTCAAGTGAGCACCTCTGATCTCCCCCACTGCTTATGAATTATGGTCAGGTGCTGCCAATTCACCAGTGGGTTAAAATGGCTCTTGAAGGATTGAAAAATCCATGGTGAATTGATTCAGTTAGAGACAAAGAAGACACATCAATGAGAGATAGCAAACAAATGAAAAGTAGTCCTCCTGACCATCATCTGTACCCGTGGGCTGTAATGATATTTCCACCAGTAAGCAGCGATGACAACTTTGACGGCAGCAAAGAAGTTTCCATTGGTGACTATATTGTATCAGAGCTTATGAATGACGTTTCTGACTAGGACAAAGACGTCTCTATCTCATCACATTCCCATCTAAATGCAATCGGCATAAAGTAATACATTTAAATGAATTTAGATTTGGGCAGGGTTATAGATGTTCAATCTGTCAAGGCACTGTAGCTTTGACTTTTGTATGTGATTAATTTACATTCAAGATTCAGGTTGGAAGCTTATTCTGCAGCTACACTGTTTCACCCATTGGCTGTTTGCAGATGACGTCACATCACTCTTTTGTTGTGGCACGAACTGCAGATGGAGGGTCCGAAGTGATTTTCTGCATAGGAAACACAATAACACACAACGTAAAACGTTGTACGTCATTTTCGTTTGCTCAGATTGTTCAAACCAAGAAACCAGGAGGAGCTTTTATTGAGTAATCTAATGTTGTTCTTCATAAGGGTGAAAAATGCAAGAAATTGACTGAAGAAAGCAGGAAAAAATAGCTTAACTGTCTGTGGTCAAAAGGAGCCGAGTTGGCTAATGGTGGAAATGGTGTAACATTAGCTATAGTTTTAAATCTATGGCGATAGATTTAAAGTAATGGCTACAAGCAACACAACTTACACTTATTAAATCAGCCTTAATGGTTTCACATAAGACAGCTGAACATAAATAATGTACCCTGTCTTGTTTTGAGATGATCCACATCTTTAGTGGCGTTTTGCGAGTGGTTAACTTAGCAAACAACCATTAATGTAAACATCAACATTCAGCACTGCGGTGCTGAAAGTTTGCTGCTCAGTTAATCCACAGGAAAATAAAAACTACGCACCCTTGAAAAAACAAAACAACAGCCATCCCAGAGCACTTTGGTACCAAGGTTGTGGGCCCAACCGATAACAAGAAAGTTGTTTGCCTCAATACTTTTGTGTGCTTTCAGGTGTTTTCTAGAGTAGAATGACACCTGAATGAGCAGGAAAGTGGTTATATGTACTCCCTCAGTAGCAGCAAATTTTTCAGTTCAGCTGAAAAAATCCTCCTCACCATAACATAAGGGTCAGATCAAACACATGTCCTGATTTTCTGTGTGTACCTTTTTCCTCACAATTTCACATAAACTAGTCCGGTAAGAACTTTCCATCATCTCATCCATTGCAGTATTCACATGTGGCCCTCCATCTGAATTTAACGTCACGTGACTGCAAACAACCTATTGAAGGACTTCAAATGCAGAGTATGTTTCATATTCAAGAGAATGAGAGAGAAGTGGAAAACGGATAAGAAGATTCTTCTCAGAGTAAAATTGTTACTGCAAGGCTCTGTCATTCATATAATTTAAACACAAATTGGCAGTCGACTTAAACTATCACAAAAACAGATAAAGTAAGTAAACACATTCCTACACCCATAGCAACATCCACACATACACATACAAAGCATATCACTGGTACCCACTGTGCTGTATCCACAGATTTCAGAGTGTGTATCCTGGTAATGAAGCCCAGCCTTGACTGAGCAGTATACATGCACACTCAGCAAAAACCCCATCAACACTGTCTCTCAGTCTCTTATTTATGCCTGTTGTTGCTTACTCTTTCTTCTCTGTTCATGCTGGGATACACAAGCCATATTGCACATTATGCAGATGGCCAGTCTTTCCATGAATTTTGACCAAGACTCGTTGCCCTCGGATGATTTATTCCTTGTAGTCCAGTCTTTTATCTGCATTCCACTGATGTAAAACTTTTTCTCCATTCCTCTTCATTTGGACATGTTCACATTGGCTGATTCTTTTATGCTTTTACACATATTTCAAAATAACATGTTTTTTTTTTCTTTTCTTTTTCTGGCTCCTGATAGATGAAGTTGGATCAAACCAATCAGCTTGATTGACCCTCAGGTCGACACAACATGGTCCTCCTTTCTCTGTGCCATATGCAAATCATGGCAGGCCTTACTTGAAAGGGTGGCAGGGACACAACTAAAGCTGTGGGTGACTGCCAGAAACAGCCAGAAGGAGAATAATGTGCTAAAAACAGGCTGGCTTACAAACAACTATCAAACAGCGCATTATGGCTCCTGCATGATTGTGTGTGTTGAAAGTGCCGGAGCAGCTTTCTTACTGTCTCTTTATTGTGGAGAAAGACTTATTTCAATGGAAGTCAGTGAAACTTCAGCTGCTACAGCTTCAGCACCACTATCACAGGGTTTCAACCCTGGTTAAAAAGTAATGGTCACTGACTGATGTATGCAAGCAAGCAAAACGTTCTCTATGAAATACTGCATACTGTGGAAGCACAATGTGCTGCACAAAGCATGAGCTATCATGAAAGTCACACCCACAAAAACTGTGTGGATAGTGTAAAGATAAAACATTAGACACGAGTAAACACTATTAAAACATCTTGAAAAGAATGAAATAATTGAAACCAACAGTTGACCAACAAAAATAATGAGACATGAAAGCACAGATAAAAGAAGAACATGAATAAGAATGGCAAATCAGACTCAAATGGCACAGCAGAAAAGGAATGTCTCAGGCTAGTTTTGAAAGATGATAGCGGAGCACATCTAAAATTATTGGGTAGGATTCTAAAAGCCAAAGGCAGTTTCACCAGTTTTCGTGGAGACCTGGAAGCAAAGGGACAGCTTGTTCCAGATGAACTGAGAAGTGTAGCTGGTTAACAGTTACAAGCATAGAGATATTGGGGCGCCAGACCATTTTGGGTCTTAAAAATGAGTATTACACTTTTTAAATCAATGCTAGGATTTCCTGGAACCCAGTGTAACGACTTAAGCACAGGTGTTTTATGGTCATCTTTCGTTACTGCAGCAGAGTGCTTTTTGGATATTCCAATGAGCAGTGCTTTGGAGTGGTCTTGGCAAGTAGAAATAAAAGCATGGATGATTTTCTATGTGTCTTCCTGGGATAAGAAGCTCCTCCAGTATATTTTAAATGATAAAATGCTGTTTTAAGTATGCAGTTGAAACCACTATTACAAAAGGAGTGGGGATGGGATCAAGAAAAGAAGTGGAGCAGTTTAGACCCTGAATCACAGTTCCAAGATCATCAACATTGACTTGTGTAAAATGTAGGAGGCAGGGCGGGAGGGGCATGAGTGATTATAGGGATATTTGCCCTAATAGTCATTATGCTGTTGCGAAAGAAGGCAGCAAAATCCTTATCAGTGGAAATAAAATCACCTGGAATCGAAGTTCCTGAGTTATTGCGACATTTAGTAGAAAAGAGAACCCTTGTGTGTTTTACTGTTTATTATATTTCTAAAACATGCTTGCCTTGCTTTTCTTATAACTAATTAACAGATTTTTGTAAATATCAAGATGCTCTGGAAGCGAGGTTTTATGTAATTTATGCTCAGTCCTTCTGCAGTCCCTTGTCTTCCATCTTATTAATGTATGCATTAGCCAAGGACTTTTTATCAGACAACACTTTGATTGGAATAGGAGCAGTATAATCTAAAACCAGTTTAGTACCTTGATTAAAAGTGATTATCATGTCATCACAAGACCACATATCAGATGGTATAATATTATAGAATTTGCTAGCAAAGATATCAGCTGAGTTAGCAGACAGGGATCCTTTCTGGACAGTTTTGACAGTCACATTACAAGTAACATTAGGACTAAATCACAGTGATGCATGATGACAACAGCTCAACTAATGAACAACCATATATTTATGTCATGTGGCTGACTGGAAGGTGCAGAGAAGCATGACGTGAACACAGCACCACATATTGCATAACTGCACTGTGCACTGATGTGATGCTTCTGCAGACATATTACATATATATAACATATTTGTTCTACTGTCAGATGTCTGCAGGGATGTAATGAACTGGAGGAGAAACTTTTCATACAGAATAAAGAAGCTGTGGACCTCAGATACTGCAAGAATCGCTCATATTAAATTGCACATAAATTCAAACTGATTTATCATCGTTCCTGTGAGCACACGTTAAAGGTTAATTTTTGATGCATCTGCTGGTTGTAGAGCAATGAAATGATTTTACAAATTAAGCATTATTCTGCAATTTCTGTAGTACTTACTTTGATATTTCTCAAGAGTCATAGGTACATGGTCTTTTCACCACAACGTCAAAGCCCAAGTTTCACCAAAATACCAACAACTGGCTATGTGCTACATCATTTAAATGAGCCTCCAACCTGCTTGCACCTCTCTTCCCTGCTGTGCACTGTGCATTAAAATACCACACAGATGGCAAAGTGAATTTCAAGGTCAGGAAAGGACAGGGGCATCTGGGTAGAACATTTCTTAAACAACCGACTGAGGTGATTTGAGTGCTTGTCAGCAGTATTTACTGTGCTCTTTGCTTTCTTGATATTACTGTAGACACCTATTAAATTAACCTTAGATGCATAAACAGGCCAATGGCGTGTCTACGCAGGACGCAGTTCAGCTGTGCTTCACAGTCATCGGTCTCACGCGTGTCTGACAGAACAGATACACTCCTGTTTTAATCAATCCAGCTGTCTACACATGCTGTGAAACAGCTCACGTTTCACTTGTGCTGCACAGGCACAAATACACACTTTGTTCATCTTCAAAGCTCTTTTCCTCTGTTGTATATACAACCACAGTAATTGTGTGTTGGGTTGTGAGCAGTGCCAAAACACAGGTGACCTCCTCTCACCGCTGTGCCTGATCACATCCTGTGAAGACATACATGGTGAACTGATGCTGCTGCTCTGCTAGCATGCTGCTGGCACTACACCTCCTGTCCTGACATGGTGGAAATGTAAGTGGGGTGCATGTGAAATGTTGATCTACGTATCTTTTTGATCACTTAACCCACACAGCCTGACTCTACCTTCGTCCGTGGATGGATCTCCATTGAGATAGATGCCTCCACGACGACTGAGCGAACTCCGGGGAAACTGTGGTTCTGGAAAATGATTGTATAGGGACCTTGAGTTTGGATTGTTGTAAAACAAGTTTTCAAAGTCTGGTCTATGTATTTGATGAACCATTCACTAAAAAATATTGGTTTTAGATGACAGTAAACTTTATCCTGTAAACATAACGTGTCGGCAATAAAAACTGTCCGCAATGAAAGAAAGAAGCCTCTGTGTCACAGAAGTTTTAATCCACCACATAATTTATAATCCTCGTAACCGTTTCCTCTCCCTGTTGCAGAAAACACTGCCAGTTTACACTGCATCAACACAGTGCTTGTTTATCACGGCCTAAGATGCTCTCGTCTTCTCTCTCTCCATTTGTATTCACTCACTGACGCCTGCTCACCCTTTCCATCTTCATTTGTTTCTCTCATTCCTCTCTCTGCTCTTTCCCTCCTCCCCCAGTCACTTTGTGTCAGCAAGAAATCATTTTCATGAGAATAAAATATGCCTCCTCTATACACCAAACACTGGGACACTGAACATTAGAATAATTTGAATGTAACTGCTGCAAACTGCATAATGTCTCAGTTTGGATATTGTCTTACTTATCATGTTGTGGATTTGTATTCAACTATTCACCATCATGTTGTACCATCTGATGCTGAGAACACCAAACACAGTGTTACTGATATGGCTGTCATGTCATTACAGTGTCATTCTGGTAAGGGCTGTGTTTCAGGTTCACATAGCACATGCACACAAACACCAGGCACAATATACAGAATTATGCAAGTCTGCATAATATATATACAAGGCTCTATGTAATCTAAGTTAACATAACCTTAGGGAAGACGCAGTTTACACAGTCATAAATGTAATTGCAATCAAAATACAGAATGTTAGTTGTTTAGTTAATTAACCCGAGTACTCATAATGGCATTTTCTACTGTTGTTGGGAATTTGGTGCAGCAACACATTTCAAATAAAACAACAAAAAAGACTGCAAAAGTTGTGGAATGTTCCAAAAACACCTGTTTGAAACATTCCACAGGTAAACAGGTTCATTGGTAACAGGTGATAGTATCATGATTGGGTATGAAAGGGGCATCCTGGAAAGGCGTCAGTCATTCACAAGAAAGGATGGAGCGAGGTTCACCACTTGAACCATGAACACATGACTGGACAAAGGGTAGTACTACATGGCCTCAGGAGTACAGTTCATTTGAAAATGATTGTGTTCTGTTTTTATTTATGTTTACAGCGTCCAAATTGTTTATGGAGTCAGAGTTCTAAGTTAATTTGGCTGGTATAGTTTATTTGCTATACTTTAAACCACACATGTTCAAAGCTTTGCCAGCAGTTAAGCTTAAACACAGCACATCAGTTTTTCCTTGTAAAAGTATTTTTTGAAGGTCCAAACAAAATGCAAAGTCCTGTTCAGGCATGTTGCCACATTTTAGGGTGCAGATGAGGTGATTTAATTGACAATCTGTATTTTAGGGGATCATTTTTTGTTATTTAGTAAAACAAAATTAGATTTGTAAATCACACTGTTGTACAGAAGCCCAGGGGTCAGTTGCAAAAACTTAGTTTAAGACTTGTCTTGGCCTTGGACTGGTCTTAAACTGTCAGGTTACAGTAGTCTAATTAAGCCTGTATGTTGCATAAAGATCTGACTGCATTTGAGGTACTCTCTTCCCCTGGTTAAGCCTGAGGTGAGTGCTGTGTTGCTATGACAACAATCTCACAATCAAAAATGAAAAAAAAAGGACAAGAGAGGGGCAAATTTGACGTTGGTGAGAGTTCAACTTCTTTACGACAGACAGTGCTTGCTCTGTGCTGAAGATGGCAAATGTTTGTTTTTTGTAAAAAGCCCTAAGAAGAGGGTCTTCAGGGAGAGTAACAACCCATTAGAGAGATACAATGATCACAGACTGGTTTAGAGATTTCAGTTTCCTAGAGATACTCTTTCTGCTGGCTGGGGAACTTGAGGATGCCATAAACCCTCTAATAGCAAGAAACAATAGTGTCCCTGCCATTTCTAAAGTGTGTAGCTTTGCGATTCTATGCTACAGGGAGCTTCCTAAACTCTGTGGATGATGCTGTAGGACTTAACAAATCCACTGTATCGCAGTTCTTCCACAGGGTCCCCAGTGAACTCATCAAGATGCTTCTTTTATTCCCAACAAACATTGCAGGTCTGAATCAGCCTAAAGTACAGTGTCGTGTTGTAGCAGGATTTCTGACTATGGCAGGAGAAATAGATGGAACACATGTGAGGCATGACGCATGTAGATGCTGACGGCATACAAATACAATACACTACAAATTGTGTGGCTTGCTGGGCGGCATCAACCTACGATTGCAGGATCTTGCAGCTTTCAAACATTAGACAGGCATTTGAGCAGGGACTTTCGATGGTGCTCTAGGTGACTCTGGCTATCCCCTCAAACCCTGGCTCCTTGCCCCACACCTAAAGCCAACAAGTCAAAGTGAGGAAAGCCATGCTCCCTTCAAAACCAGACGTGCAGCTGAACACAGAGGAAGAGGAGGTTCCATTGCCTCCATGGACAGCTTCAGATGTCACCAGTGAGGGACTTCAAAATCATCTGTGCCTGTGTCGTCCTCTATAACATGGCAACCAGCCAAGTGGTCAAAACCATCATGTGTTTGGTAGCTATATCAAAACTGAAGAATTGCTGAATCGGTGCTGTCAAATTAAACTACTGTTTTAGTGAGAATGATCCTGTTCACTTCAGGGAACTAGCCCTTCCTGAGCCTGATGAGCCAGAGCATGGACATGAGGAGGCAGAGCCCACACAGGAAAATGAGCCAGAAATGGAGCAAGGAGCTGGTTGCCCTGTCTGTCAGGCACTGGTGGAGGATTATCTCCTCTGCATGACGGCCACAGACTATAGCCTCAATACAGCTCTTCCACAATCAACTCCATCCATGTTTGCATTTCTCATATTTGAGCTTGTAACTATAGGCCTATACCCACACAAGCAACAAAACACGCGCTTATCAATGAATGGCAAACTTTATTAACTTGTGTGTTTTGTGAATCATTTTTAAGATTTGGTTTGTTGCATGAAATTGTCGGTCTTCCAAAATAAAAACAATATGTATATGCTATATATGCTCCACTTTAAGATCCTGTACTGCCGCTCCAGGACCATGGCCAGGGTCACTTTTTCAGCACCATGGACAGCTCCTCTTGCACCAGTGGCTGTACTTGTGTCACCTTTAGGGGTGGCCATTGGTGCTGTCCTCATTGTCCAAAGCCAAAAATAAATGAATCAGATAAATGAAATAAGGTTGATGTCCATATTTAACATTTACATACATGTACACACACACATTTTACAAATTTATGTAAATGCAAGAACACAAATATTGGAGGTGAAGCAGAGTATATCTCACAGACCAGTGGCACAGGTCTTCACAATACAAAACATACAGCAGTTCTCAGGGTGTAAGTAGTACCGTCTCCTCAATATATGAATGCAGAGACAGCATAGTTTTTTGTCATTTAGGCTTGGTTTGACACAGGAATGCTTGTACATGCAGTATTTAGGCTATGTTACAAATGACAACATACATGTTATTTAATGTGGTATATCATTGAGTGACACACTGAGGTAATTGGGGATGTTACCTGCGGTGCTACTGTGTGTTGCTGACAGCAGAGGTGCATCAGGCGTTACTGAGGCGGTACGCCCTCCGCTCCTCTCTCTTGCCCTCCAGGAACTCCCCAAATCATAGGTCACTCTTCCCATAAATTTCAATGATGAGCCCAGTGGTCTTTTCAGCTGGATTTTCTCATTTCCAGGCTCCTCTTCTCCAATATTCTTAAAATGTGTCGAACATCTCTGATGGTTTTACAGACGGGTGTTGCTTCTGATTTCTGTTAACGTTTTTCACAGCATAGGTTCTCAGCAGGTATATAATGTGTCGATCTTCTGCCGCTAAATGTCACACTTGAATCGACCATTTTTTCTCTTCTGTGAAGTGTCTTATTTTAACCATAATGCATTGCACAACATCTAAGTCAGTCTTATATTTGTCACTCATAGAGAAGCTCTATGCAACAGGTAAAATTAAGTTCTTCTAAGAAGTCTGACAAAGTTACATTTAAGTCAAAGACTAGGTCTATTTTTATGCCACTGGCCCCAGTTCTGTCTGGCTGTGAGAATCGTCAGGTGTTTACACGCCTGCCGCTGTGGGACGGCGAGGACATCGAACTACATGTGGTGGATGTACTTAGACTTCACAGAAGACACTGGTTCATTCATCTGAGTTGTGATAGGACTCCATTATTCATCATCAGTGGGACTTATTTTTGCCTTTTAAGGATTCAAAAGAGAAACAACTGAATATACACTTGCTGCTACACCCACATACTTGTGGTCTTCAGTGACATCACTGGAGGCAGTTTATCTAACTTCACACAGCTCCCTCTGGAGCTCCAAAAGGCTTCACACAACTTTTTTTTTTTTTTTTTTTACATGTGCAGTAGAACTCATTCCTGTAAACAGACTCTGTGAAGCTCCCTTTTAATGAACTCAATCTGGAAAAGATGGATCACCTCTACAGTGGACAGGACACAATAAAATAAACATCTGTACAATGTAAGTTCATGTAAACATTCCTGCAATTAATAATACGTATATGAGACTTATTAAGTTTAATATCTCATTGAGACTGTGTTCTGTGTTGTAATATGAACCATAGGTGCTGTTGATTTGGAGCATCCTAATGTACATTTACGAAGGACATGTGGGACATGAGGTAGCTAATAACACTAATGAATAACACGTTTTTGCATAATCATGATATAAACTGCATTTTTTTATGCAGTCTTGAATCCACACACGTATACACACATGCGCGCACACACACAAACATTTACACAGTGTTGAGGGGTAAAAAAAATAACAGGAAGGTCTATAGGTCTAAGGAATATAAGGCACTCATGTTAATTTATCCACAAATGGCTTGTGCCAGAGAGTCATTGCAATCAGTCACTAAAGCAGCTGATTTCACTGATTAACACTACTTTAATGAGAGAAGGAAGTAATCAGTCAAATGAGCAGCAGCGATGTGAAGGTAGATGAGTTCCTGTAGACGGTCACATTGGGACACTGTTCAGAAGGTGATATTCACAGACAACCTCTATTAACTGAGGTGCCCCCCATAAAGGTCTAAAAAGGTCAAAAGACCCGCGCCTTCAGAAACTGCACTGAGAAATGTCTTCAATGATCTCTATGCACCATTTCTCATATGACATTTCCTATTAATCAATTATTGAATTAACCTGATCTTTTACTATATCAAGGATTTACCTCCGTTATTGTCTGTTATTTCGAACATTGTGTAATTTCCAAGCCACAGTAATAGTTTAAGAATCACTGGTTCTTCTTGTACTTTTGTACTTTTCAAGCCCACTTTATATGGAATTTGGGCTCTCATTCACATGTGCGCACGCGCGCACACACACACACACACACACAAAACTAAATTCTTGCCAAGAACATGTCAGTTGAAAATAAATCAGGTCTACCCTGGACAGACTTTATCCCTGCTAAGAACTGTTATTGTTGAAAGTGTACAGGAGCATAGGGATTTACTGATTGCCGCAAAGAAACACATTTATCCTCACCCTCCTCTCCACAGCGAGCACCTCAGTACTTCACGACATGAAAAAGTTAACTGCAGTAAGTTCACTCGCTGTATCTAGATATTCTGAAACTTTTGAGCTGACTTCAAGTATCAGTTAGCAGGAGATATTGCACAATGTGATCGTTGAATAACTTGGCTGTGCTTTTAGGTTTAGCAATGTAATATTAAAAGGACAATAAAGATTGCTGGACCTGCATTGACTGCTGTTGCTGTAAACACAAGATTTATATACTGTATTTTCACCCCATAGCTTTCATACTGCAACTGTGTTAGCAAGCAGTTGCCTGTTTATGCTTTCAATAGAAACAGAGCAGCATAGCGTTCAGCTGGAGCTATGTTTCTTGTCGCCTGATAGGCCGACTATGTGTCCTATACTCATGCCACTTTTAGCTCTGTTTTGCTCTCCACCAAGTCCTGAGAAGTCTAATCTCTTTAGCTGCTAAATGCTCCATTACATTAACTTACGTCTGCCTGCTGCTGTTGGAAAAATAAAAAGTAGAATATGAAAAAAATGGGGCGGCACGGTGGCGCAGCAGGTAGTGCATGTGCCTCACAGCAAGGAGGTCGCTGGTTCGATCGCCGGGTCGGGCAGGGCCTTCCTTCCCGTGCATGCGTGGGTTCTCTCCGGGCACTCCGGCTTCCTCCCACAGACCAAAAACATGCTCATTAGGTTAATTGGTGACTCTAAATTGTCCGTAGGTGTGAGTGTGAATGTGAATGGTTGTCTGTCTGTGTGTCTGTCTATGTTGCCCTGCGATCGGCTGGCGACCGGTTTAGGGCCCATTGCTGGCTGGGATAGGCTCCAGCCCCCCGCAACCCCGAAAGGGATATGTGGGTATAGAAGATGAATGAAAAAAATGAAATAATGAGCCGAAAGGCATTAAAGCATTCTATAAAGATAAGGCAAACTTAATGATAATTACCTGTGGGTTGTCATGCTTCTCACTTTAATCAGTCATTTGATCCATCTTTATCATAAAAATTTGATAGAGATCGTGATATTGCACAGAAATAGAAAGATAGAGATATTGTAATGATGTTATGTTGCTCTTTTAATCATTAATATTGTGATTATATTGTAAAGTGAAAATATGTCATCCTGACAGCCCTAATATGCACGTTCAGGTGTGGCACCCAGTCACATAACTGACATAATATTGGTTAATTGTCTTTTGTGAATTTGCATTGACATGTTTTAAGTAAATGCCAAGTGTAATTTCTTCAAGGCCATATATGACTGTAGCCTCAGCTGCAATCCTCAGTCCTTGGAGGAAACAAGCTGTTTGAGTGGTGGGGACTCGCTGAGAAATGCAGCCAAACGCAGAGGGTGATAATTTACTATTGCTCCACCTCAGCGATTAGTGTCTGAGGCTGCTCAAACTCCATAAAACCTTCCAATGACTTTCCAGAGACATGACTCTAGTCAACAAGCGCCTCTACATTCAGCCGACTTTCAGCTGCTCTCTCTCCACAATCTGTTTGCAGGTGGTTCAGCCTTCTTGCACAAAACTCCTGAAATCCTTCTCTTTCACCGGGTTCCACACAGAGGCCAGCTCGTCTGAAAGACTTTGAAAAGTCAGAATAAATTTCAGTTTTTCATTTTAAACTGGACAAAGTCAATTAGTGGTGTAATCAGCTGGTGAACATAAGCTGAAGTGGAATAAACAGTTTTCCACTTTGAGGCTCTGGGCCGGGCTATGCTCAGTTTTTCACTCTGTTTTCTTTGATGATTTTAATTGTATTTAACACTTGAAATCACCAGTCGTCCATATGCATATGTCACTGTCTGTTTTAATTAATCTACCACTGGTTGACGTTGCCAAATTGTCGCTCATGAAAGCTTTTCTTGTAATAAACACAATTTTGTTAACTTGTTTTTTGTCTGCTCAGACAAACTTGACAGAGGGACACAGTCAACTTTTTCAAAATCATGGTTACTTTCTGCACATCTTCTACAGCATGAACCAGTAAGAATGATTTTAATCTTCCAACACTGCACCAGCATTTAACTGTGACTGACCTTTCTGAGCTTTCCCACACACCAGTGAGCTGTTCTCCAGAATCTCTTTGGTTTGTTTAGTGATAAAATGTCTGTTTAAGGACTTTAATTTTTCTGCTGCATAAAGAATGACTCATAGTTTGCCAATGGACTCAGTTATATTTCTTGTATTTAAAAGACATAAATGGGGCTTTTCAAATACGCAGAGGAGGAGCAATACCGGTGGTGATAATATCCATGCTAACCACCTTGACACTTTGGCACCAGCCAGGTCCTTAGTGTTAATGAAGGTGTCTGAGACTTCCCATATTAAGCAGATTTTTCATACCTAATTAAAAGAGATAGAGATAAGAAGCAGTCACCATTAGGCTGCCATGCCGAAACAGACAATGAAGAGACCAGTCATGTAGCTGCTCACTAACTAGAGATCTATGAAGATACCTATCTACACAGATAAGCATAAACACTTAGAGTCCCATTTAAGCTCAGTTTTGATGTGATTTGGTGTAACAAACTGGAAGAGGTCGCTTTTAAGTGTGGAAATCTCACAGTCATCAGTCCAACTGAAATATATTATTGAGAGAAACAATGGCCCTCTAGATACACAAAGTAAGTAACAGCTATAGCAAACATTTAGCTCCATAATCCGTCTCGTCATTGGTCAAATGAGGTCCATGTTGTGCTTCATTTATACCTAAGAGAGTACATCTTCATATAAACGGAGAACTCAAAGAAAAACAAAGAATGCACAGCAGCAAGACTCCAAGCATAACAAGATAGTGATCCATGACGCTAGCTGTCCTGGTGCCAGCACAGCAAGAAATGCAGTCTATCATCCAGATAAAGCCATATCAGCCAGATAAAGATGTGTCACCCCAAGACATCATCCAGCAAGAATCAGTAGCAATTACAGCCCAGGGCTTTCAAACAGCATTTCAAGGATTACCTCCTAAAAACACAATAAAACTAAATGCATTTGTTCACATTTCAGACATGTGTGGCACTATATGCAAACAACAACAACAAAAAAAAAACAAAAACAAAAACATAAAGCACTCTGAAGCACTTCCTTATAGCTGTAAGAATGAATTTATTACAGTAGTATAATTAGCTGGAGAGGTAAGTATTCGACAGGCCAAGATACTAGCAGTGGGAAACCATCTTCCAGGGATTTGAACTTAATCCAGTTTCTCTCAAAGTAGCTCTGCATGCTTACACACCTCTTTGAAGTGTAAATGGAAAAGAATTGGATGCATAAAGTTTCTACAGTGACGAGTTTGAAAAAAAAAAAAAGGCCTGTAATGTTTTGCCTTGACACCCCTATTAATAGGAAAAAACACTGCAGGCCCTTTGGCTAAGAAACAAGAAAAGTGGGAAATATAAAATAATAAACACAAGCAGAAGTCATCTATCTGAGCTGAGGACATATTGATCATTATTTGTTGAATATGGAGCTACATAAGACCCTACAGCAGTTCTATCTGCAAAAGGCAGATACAGCAATCATTTAATCAATCTCGTAATGAGAATCCCACACACCAAACAGCAATTTGTCCACAGAGATATTTCCCCCGTATAGTCATACAAACCCAGTTAAAATATGCTCCCCTACCGCCATCGTCGCCTTAGTCTACCTCTGTCTTCCTCCGTCGTCACTGCTCCTTTTATGTGTCTCTCTCACTTTGTCTGCCACTGTTTCGCTCTCACTTTGCTTCTCTTCTCCCAGACTCAGTACAAAGGAACTCAGGCGGCTTTATTTCAGTTTTATGTGCCCAGTAAAGTAAATAGAATAATCTGGCTAAAGGAAAACCTAAAAGTTTGAATGCAGAGGAACATGTGTTGTTGGCTGAGTAAAAGAGCCAACTCATTATGAGTTCTTGGCAGAATTAGCCCAGAAGCATCCATTCCCTAAACCCTTAGCTATGGCAAAGGTCCCTGCGTAATATTATTTGGCGCCAAAAACTCCTACTTATACCCACTTATATAAACAAACCACAGCCACGACTAGTGACTGACAATATATTACCATTATTTGTTCAATGGATACGTGCCAAACTGAAGAATTCACAAATAGCATCAGTTTCATGTCCTGAATTTCAATGTCTTGTGTTGGAACACAAAGTTCTGCACATAGAGTGAATTCTTCAAACATCACAGAACTAACTATAGCAATGACATTTTCATATCAGGGTCTTTGTTAAAACCATCAGTCATGTGTGGTTCTGATCTGATGTGATGATACTCAATAAATACTTGCAGTTTGCATGTTTTGATATTCAGAGCTGATAAAACAGACTAGAGCTGAAAGCAAACAATTTGCACTTTGAATGCACATCATCCATCCTGATCTCAACACACTGATACTAAATGCTGCAACTGAATGCAACCCACAATTGCACTCGTGGTTTCAATGCTTGGGGACTGGATTGTTTAATTATAATCATATGATATCTAATTTTTGACTCAAAATGCAGTGTTTGTACTGTTTCACAGCACAAAGGAAATAATGCTTATTAAGAGTTCACAAGGTCCAGTGACCAAAACCATAACATGATTGGAAGTTCTACGTTGTGAAAATAAGGCTTATTGTACAGCAAAGAACAACTACAGGTCACAATAATTCAAGGTTTAAAGATATGTGGTTGTATCTTTCCCTATTGTTACAGTTCATGCTGGTCTCTGACCAACGCGGAGCAGACAGAGGCCACTGGTAAATCAAATGTAATCAATTATACATCATTACTTGACGACTAGTAGGTGGTGAAAATAACCATTTAATTCCATAGGTAGCTGCCGCTGCCATCATCCTCATGGATGGTTGACATATAGCATGTGTGGGTCTTTGGTGGTAATGGATTGGTGGGTAGGGGTGTTTCTGGCACCTTGAAATATAAATGTGAGAAAATAAATAATAAAAAGTGTGAGAGGGAAACCATGGTGACATGATTGTCTCAGTTCAGTGGCAAAGCCAGTTATCTCACAGACACACGTATACCCAGGCATCCCATGATCCTTTGGCCTGGAGAAGGCAGCGTTCAGGTTGACAGAGGTTTGTATCAGTGTTAGAAAATAGATTTGCTCCCTGGTCGTGAGACTTTATCTCTCATTTCCGCTTTGTGTCTCCCACCTCTGAGTCCTTCTCTTCCTCTTTGGATATAAATTGATCAGTGCCTGGCCAGAAGGCAACAAGTCGCACTTTGGATTATGGTGATGTTAGACTTAGGGAAATCAAAATATGATCTTCTCTGTCTGTTTGCTTTTCATTTTGTTCTCACACCTATGAGGTTTCGTGACTGCATCTTGGACGGATGTGACATATATTGTGGTGACAAAATCTGTCAACAGACAGACATATAGGCACCTGACAGTGTGCTCAAAACTGCTTCTGTGGTCGTTCCTGCTACAATAGCTTTACAACTTTAGCTTAATACAACTTTGCCGTGATGACACACACACACACACACACACACACACACACACACACACATATCTGGGTCTCAGAAACTGTAACAGCTACAGTTCCTGGGCAGATAGGTTGGAAATGTCACCCATTACTGAGCCCAAAAAATTATGCCAACTGGCTTGATGGTGGCACTATAACAATGAACTACAACCTTGGCCGACAACTTCCGAACCCTAAGAAACAAAATTATTATTTTTTCTGTGGATCCAAACAAATCTACATCTGTAAGTCATGCCCATTTACTCTCAGTAAGTGAATTTTGTCTATTCATTCACTTCTCCTACAAATGTTAAGCAATTTGCATTAAACTGGCCACACAGCATATCTGGACCACTCCAAAACAATTATTTTTTGGGGGGATTTTTGATATTCCACATGGTTTTAAAATCATACATTTTTAAATCTGCCTTTAAGTTCAATGTCACATCAACACTCATAAATCAAAACTGGCTTGAGCTATTGTAACCAAACTCACGGCATGTGTTCAGATGCTAGGTCTACGTTTCACTACATAGTCCTGGGATATGTTGCCACTAGCAGGTGCCACAAATACAAAAGTTTATTTCTCATAATTAGCTGTGCAGATTTGAGTGACAAATTTCTTTGTCCACATGTTCTATGGTGGTGTTAAACTTATTGTGTAAAGTTTGGTCATGATTTTTGAAAGGGGGATTGGTTTATAAGTGTAAACTCTTTCATCTCATCTCTTTCATCAGCTTAGATTTGTTTCAGCACATCCACTGACATGTGACAAACATTTGCTTCACTGCAGCCTATGGTCAATTCAGAAGCCAGTCACTATATATTTTTTGATCAATTAACATCCATATGTCCACAAGTCTCCATTCAACTGCTACCAACATTGACAGACATGACAGAATTTTCTCAACAACATTTTGACTGTTGTTAGCAACCTTGTTTTTTTTTTTTTTTTTTCAATTATTAAGTGTCCCATGTTGGGCACTTACCTCTGAAGAGCATCTATCTTGTCAGCTGTGATTCCTTTCAGCAGCTCCTCTAGCAGGTCTGAGCTGTCAGAAGGAGGAACGGGTGGTTTGACAGCAGGTGTGTGAGTGAACCAGCCAATCAGAAGACCCAGGACAAAAAGCCCCACCCCTGCAAGGAAGTACCTATGAAGAATGAGTGAGCAGTCAGAAATGAATCAAGACATTTTGTTATGTCCACTTATGTCCACAAGGGTTTTTTTTTTTTTTTTTTTTTTTGAGTTTTCAATATTAAATCACATGTTTGTTTAGTAAAAGATGTGGAGGAAAAAAAGGCCAGTAAGATGCTCTGGAAAAAGCTAGAAAGCAGACCTTGAGTTCAGGTTTTTTCATCAGTCTAGTGTTTCCAAGGTCAAGAGATGATACATATAACAGACTTTCTTAAGAAATATTTCCTGTTAAATTGGGGACACACTGACCAGCACAGTCCGTCACATACTTCTAGCACCTAAAAGTTAAGATGGTGCTTGTGCTTAATAAGCAGTCTGACATTCCATTCGACAGGCTGCCATTACCTTTTCATAGCAGCTGAGTCAGTGTTGGTACTAGTGGCTCAGTGCATTAGGGCACTATTCAGACCTTGCCTTCAAGCATCCTGCAGTGGTCCTTATCTAGATAACATGCAACTTTTCCATCCAAGCAGGTGCTGTGTCATATGAGACAGGTGTCTGGGAAAGTTGTCAGGGTACTCAGGCCTCATTCTTACCCTATGTGGTGCAATCCTTTAATAGCAGTGAAAGGGGTAATAAAAATACAGTACATACTGGCTAAATGATGATATGCGAAAAAAGGCACAATCAAGCACAAGTGCCAGGGTAGATGATTAATGTATGTGGTTGCTGCAGTGAGGAGACAAAGGCACTTTCAGTTAGTTCCACTCTGAACGTAATTTACATTAAGGAAAAGGAAATATCTATATGTAAAGACACTTATATGTATAAACTGGTGAACAATGAAGGGCAGGACATTCATTTAAACAGCACATCCATCCAGCACATCTTATCAAACACAATTAATATTCTATATGTCCATCATGATTCATCCCAAATGTGTGGATTTAGGTCCAAGTTAATCCACAACTGCCTGTTCAGTGTGGCAGGATTCATGACAATCACAAGGCTGATCGCCCCCATTTTAATCAAAAGCAGAATATGGAGGAACCAAGCTGTGTGAGATGACATCAACATGGTGGCATGAACTGTTGTTAATTCACAATTATGTTTTACAGCTTCATAGTCTTTTTTTTTTTTTCTTTTCTTTTTTTTTTTTTAAGACCGTCTTGTTCTTAAGTGTTAATCCAGAAAATTGTCCACTTTGGAGGGTTTGGCGACAGCAGCAAAACTAACTCTACTGCAGCAGATGACTGAAATAGAAACAAGTTGTAAATTAATGAAAATGACCTACATAACCTGTAGCAAGGAAAACCTGACTTGAGTTCTACGAAAGTTCTTCAGCAGTTCTTGAATTACCTGAGCAGGAAGCAGTGGAGTCGTCGCTGGCCTTTATGGCCAGGGGCCCTGGTGAAGTGGGAGATGTAGTTGGGATCTTCCTGCAGTCGTTCAAATCGTCCATGTGGTGAAACTGAGACAGAAGGCTGTATGGGTTCCATTAGCTCAGGGTCAGGGTCAGGGCCGGGGTCTGAACACCCTGAAAGTGATAGCAGTGTGTTATGGGTTAAATTGATCTGCACTGTTGAAAATACACTCACATACAGGCAAATAATCATGTTAAGCTAATAAAATGTTAATATGGTTTGGATGGATGGGATTTTTTGGCAATCCAAAGTTGATATATTCCATATGAATGAATGAATGAATGAATGAATGAATGCACAAAAGCAATTTTCAGGTTTCAGTCGTTTGGAGGTCATTTTTTGCACCGTCTTTAGCAAAAACTCTTGCAGCATTCTAAAGAGAAGGACACATCACATTTTTACCCTGACAGACCAATCCAAAGCAGTCAGCAGAATTTTTTTTTTTTTTGATTTTGTAGAGTAGAGTAGAAGAGAGCATCTGAGTGAAAATTGACCCACAAACATAGACTCTATATAAAGCTCTACCATATTAGACACTTGCTCATTTTTATGGTATCGTTGATCTGCTGATCTGAGGGTCGGTGGGTTGGTTGGTCAGTCCACCAACCTCCGGAAGGATTACCATGAAACTTGGTTCACATATTTATGTTCATCATAGGGTATCTAGTGCCATCATCAGTTAAAAGTTTTTGTTCAGTATTTTTGGTGAAAGATGAACACGGTAAACATGATACATGCAAAATATCACCATGTTGGCATTGTTGTTGTGTTTGTATGTCAACATTAGCACGAGCTTAAAGCCATGCTATGTCTAAGTACAGCCTCATAGAGTCGCTAGCATGGCTGTATACTTTAAAATGATGATTTCAGCAAGACTCTGCATTATGCTGAGATCACAATGGTGTCTAAACAAAATGTGTTGCATCAAGGTCACATCAGTTTCAATTTTATGATCATCGTGCATGATCAAGAGAAAACAAAAAATAAAAATAATTGCATGCCTTAGTGGCATGCTTGCCACTAAGGACTCTTCTATCACAGAGAGTTGGGTTTGTTTATAACTTACTAACAACAGATATCGACTGTAATGGTTAAAATAAACTGTATGGGAAATGGAATAAAAACTTAATGCTTAGTTTTGAAAGTCTCAGCCCATTTCTTTGAGAAGGCATTTGTGAGGATACAAAACTGCCACTGATATGAAACTCCAGGCACAATTCAAAACTGAGGCCTTCAAAGCTGAGGAACTCAAGTCTAGCTTTAGGGTACTTATTAAGTTTCTCACTCTTGCAACTGCTGGCAGTGGCAAACTTCTCACATTAAATACAGCATTTATGCACAGTGACAGGTTGTTTCAAATTATGTGTAAAAGTTTCGGTGCAAAACCCCTTTTAAGATCATCAAAAGCATGAGAAAGAAACTTGTTTTGGCAAGGTGGAAAAAAAAAACTACCAACTTCAAGGAAAATTAAACAAGGAACACTGAATCATGTGATTATTGTAAGCATGTTTAAGTTAAACATGTGCCAGAAAAGTTCATAAACATGCATAATGAACCGGGCATGAGAACACTGTGTAAACAAGATTATCCTTATTACATTTAGGCACATCCCAGCAGAGCATGTCAAAATACAGAAGTACATGATATAAATGAGATTTAACAGTTTTAAACAGGTGATGTGAGTCATATTTTTTACTCAAATTCCTATTTGGTTTCACAGTTAACAGCTGTGACATTCTCATTAATGTGAGAACATTTTTAATAAATAATTCACAAACTCATCATGTTAACTGTCCTGATATCAATCAGACTGTGTTCATTTACCTTTAATGTTACCTGTAATTATCCTCTTAGTAGAGCAAACCAACCACCTGCATAAACACATTGTGTTTCTTTAAGTGAGATCAGTTGCATGACATGACATACCACAATATGAACCTTTATGTTTTATGAGTTGTTAAATGTCTGCTGCATCACAATCACTTGTTCACAATGGATTTTAGATCAGACAGCAGTTGTAAATAATGCATTAATTTGTCTTTGGCTGCTAGGCCAGTTGATGTCTGTAACGGCCACCACCGTTCTTGTGTGTGTTTGTGTGTGTGTTCTCGTGCCCTGCATGTATCTGAGTGGTTGCAGGTGAGTGGGTGTGGAAACAGACCTCCTCCTCCGGAAGAGGATGGCTATTGGGGAGGAGCCAGTCCAATCCCCTGCAAGCGATTATCTCCTGCTGGCTACAAGAGATGTCTCAGCCCGGCAGTGGGTGGCTGGCCTATCTCATGACCAGTCCTCGGATTCAATTGTTTTGTGACAGATTTGTCAGAGCTCTGCTCCTTGCATCTTTGTGGCAACCAGACTCGAACTGACCTAAGTTTTAGACGGGGACTGATTTCACACCCACACTTAGTTATATTGTTTGTTAGCCTCAAAAGGCTCAGAGGTATTCTATTTCCTTTTGTATTTTTGTTCTCATTTTCTACTTGTACTGTAGGCCTCATTTAAGAGGGTTTTATTTTCATTTCGTTTTGTTTGTGATTCAGGTAAGCCCTCCTTCTTGAGAGTTCTCTTTTGGTTATGATTATTTCATTTATCTGAAAAGCACCCAAATTGCTCTTTTCATTGTCTGGAAATTCACCTTTTGTACTCAAACAACTTAATACCACTTGGGTTTAAAAAAAATAACTATTTTAACCAATTACATCCGGTTATTTTTTGTTACTTCCTTTCCCCTAGCGAGCTGGGTCGTAGCAATGTCGTAGCAGAATTTGGAATCTGCTGGCAAGACTGTTGATGAGAGCATTCCAACCTTAACCAGCAAAAAGGTTATAGGAAATTGTGAGTGTGTATCAGTTCAAGCAAAGCCTACCTGATCTCTGGCAGTCTATATGTTGCATCTGCATGCGGTCCATGCTGGGTCCTGGTTCCTGCAGCTCCTCCTTGTCCAGGTCCCAGTCAAGATCCAAAGCTCCAGAGCAGTGCAGAACCTCACCAACCATTGGGCCACCCTGGGCGTCACACACCTTCCTGTATGCCATGATGTCACCTGGATTTACAAATGCATCAAATTGTCATTCACACAGTTTCAGCAGTTTTTATTTCTATACTTAACATTAGTCCCTTTTCAGCTGAAATCCCAAAGATCCAAAAAAAAAAACATAAAAATGTTCCTAAGGTAAGGGCTATTAGATACATTGCATTTGATTGATCAATGCAATGTGTTGCCAGTTGACATCCATTGCATTTGGTCAGATGTTGAGCCTGGTTTTGCTGGAACTCTTTTGCTGGACAACCCTGAGGTTTTTCCCAGAGGTTCATTCAAAGTAATGAGGCTCTGGCCTTTTTGTTCTCACACAGTGCTAATGGTGCTTTGAACATGATCCATATACATGGAACACAGCTGAAAACAAGTACACTATCAATGTATCCGCAATAGAGAGAATTCTTCTCTACTTTCAGAGGTTTTAACAAAAAGGTGAAGGACATAAATGATGGAACAACTGTTAACTTGTTCTGTAAAGGTATAAATAATTCATTCAAATTTAACAGATCCTACCAGGCAGTCCATTCCAAAGGATTGCTTACCGACTTTTCCTCATCAGCATAATGCACGTTGACATTTGCGATCCATACTGAGACCTCTCTGTAGCTAATCCAGGCAGTGTATGTAGAAAGCCTAGTATAAACCACCAGGGTCAGATTAAGACTGCTCATTTGACTCAAGGTAATGGATGTTGCATTAGTGTTGGATATAGAAGAAAATGTGATAAATGTGGTTAAAAGCTGCTTAGGCTAAGTGACTGACCACGGCCACTCAGCACACAATTATGAAGACTAAAAGCACTGCAGGGTGGTGCGATGCATTTACACACATTAATGTGACTGAGAGAACACAAGTTGCACCGAGACATCAAGCTAAGTACTTGATCTGAGCGTGTGTTTGTGCGTGTGTGTGTGTGTGCAGCAGGAATTCATGGCCGTACGGGTGTGTTGAGTATGTGTATGTGATCTGGGAGATGGTGAAGGTATGTGTGTGTGAATGGGTTTATTTGTGCATGTGTGTGGTTGTGTTTTGCACAGGTAAACCAGTTCTGGGTTCAATACAGCTCCTAAACAGCATCATTAAGTCTCACCAGGGCTATGATCATGCATTAAGACTGTATATGTGTGTGGGTGTGTGTGTGTGTGTGTGTGTGTGTGTGTGTGCGCGTGTGTCCGTGCATGTGTGTGACATCTGACTGGAGATCAGCTATATAAAACCTCCCAGCTCGTGTCTTGGAATGTCATCAAGTTTAACAATCCTTTTTACATGCTCCATCATCAAAGTCCACCATGAATGGCCAAATGAACTGCTGGATCAATAACCACTTGAGTTTAAAAAAATAAATATAAAAAGTTAAATAAAATCAAAGACCCCAAAATTGTAGTCAAATATAAGACCATTATTCTGTAAAAATGTCACTTTAATAGATGGTTTATTCAGATGATTACAGGTTCAAACCACCTGCAGTCAGAGCAAAAATCAGGAAAAAAAAGTACCATGAGCAGAAAATGATGCAAATTCATATAAAGAGGTTAGATACTTATTTGTCTTTGAGTGAAATGCCATTGAATACAGCCAGCAGCAAAGTCCAGGACACCAGGATCAGTGTTCACATCCTGTGTACTGTCCCGCGCATGGTTAGGTTTAGGCTGTTTATGTAACCACAACAATGATGAATCATTAAACCGTTACTCATGCAGGAATGGCTACATTGGGAAAACAAATGAAACATAGCTGGTAAATAGGTTACAAATATGTTCAGTATGGACATTTTGCAACTTTGCAGACACATATTTTTTCTTCTGTAACTGTTTCAGTTGTTGCACCATACCATTCCATACAACTACACAAGAATATAATAAATTGTGATACTGTTGATCAATTAGTTACAATTCCAGATCAATTCAGCTCTGAATGTGTCACAGATGTCTGACTGATTGCTGAATTGTCCTTGTTTAGACAGAATAGCCACTTTTGATTTAGAAAGCAGAATCGAGGAGAAATTGAGTTAGAAATGGGAGAAAAGGGAGAGAGAGATACACAGACAAGAGGCAATTAGAGGAAGAATCCTGAAGAGGAGGGAAGAGAGAGGCAGTGAGCAGAAAAAGACAGAGCCACAAAACAAAATAGTTGAAAACAGGAAGGCAGGAAAGAAGAGGCAGAGTTGTTATAGATGAAGGAGAGAGGGTAAAAAGCAGAGGGAAGAGGTCTGGGAGTTCTGTGGCATCAATCTTCAATGCTCCACCACACTTTCATTACTTCTAGCTCAATGCAGATGAAGGATCCTCTCAGTAAAACAGAACAAAAGTTCATTTAACTGCTGACCTCCTGTTACAGCCACACACACTTCAGTGGGAATTTAGCCTGATACCTATCACTGCTGGAGAGTGAAAGCCTTGAAACTAGACTCTCTTTCTTTTTTCTTGTATGCACATGCTATTTGACTTTGGAAGTCAATGTGCTATTTCGTTTTCAGAGAAGCATTTCACTGCAGATGGCACTGGAGTCTTGTGAAGTGTGCACAATAAGATTGGAAGGCCTTCGCTAATTTGACTTTCTCCATCCAAGTGCAAACACTTTTGCCACATTCAATCCATATGTGTTAGCAACAAACCATATATGATATTTATATATTTATATATTTTTGGTTTTGCAAACAAATCATATTAAAAAACAAATCAACAAATAAATGATTCCACTAAAACGTCCACTGTTAACAATAAACAAGCCACACTGTTGCACTGGGTGATGTGTTCCATTTCAACTGCTGTAATATATCTTAACTCAATCCTATACACCATCCTGCTGCCCCTGATAATCAGTAGAACAATGAATACATATAAATCTGCATCTGAAAATAGTCCTGTTTTTACAGTGTTTGTAAAAACTACAGTAACCAGCTGTTTCAAGAAATTACTGTCTATTTTAAAACATGAACTATATACTTGTCGCTCGTTTTTTAAAAATGTATGTCTTGAATAGAAACATAGATAAGGAGTGGAGAAGTACTATGAAATGGACCAATACATTGCTGTGTGGGTTTTGGTGTCTTTCTAGGATTTGCTGACAACAGGAAACTTTTAAATAACAAAACCTTTAACACTTAAACACTGTGGTGTGCCCACAGCAAGGAGGAAAAGCCAGGATTTGGGGGATGAGGTGAATGTCGTGCATCCAAATGTAACGCCAGGGATCAGAGTTTGTGTACCATCATCAAACAGTTCGTTTTCTTTTTCTCATTCTAACCTACTTTTCAGTGTTGAAGGGAAAAAAGGAGAGAAAAAGAGAAAACATTGTCATTGAACTTAATTTGGGTTTTTGTTGAATATCAAATATTCTGCCTTGTTTTGCGTTAAAATTGTAAATGAAATCTACTCCACCCCTCATAAGGTCTGGACTGTGGAGAAGCTCTGCTCAATATGTCACTCTATGACTGACAGCTGACATTTTTGTGCTTCTCAGCTCTCAACTATAAAAGGTGACTCATAGGCTCTCATAACCTGTGGTGGCCAGTGACAGAGACCCCTTCACTAAAGGTGAAGTTGCATCTGCAGGTACTCGTCACAAACTCCAGCTTGTTTTTCTGGGCAGGTCCTCCAAGAATCTGCAGACTCATTAATAACAGTGACACGTTAAACTCATCTCTGTAACACTGAATGCTGGTGACATTAATACTAGCTATCCAGTGTTACCAAAATGATTACATAAGAAATTTCTTCCTTGTTTTTGCATGAATGGCGAATGCATAATATTACGTACCTAATCTGTCCATCATGGTCCTCTACTTCTACCTTCTTCTATCAGCTTTGAAACATTTCTCTCGTGCAGAATGTGAGAAATATTAACATTCCATCAAAAATCAAAGGATTACAGTGTTGGATCTTTACTGCATATCTCATGATGATCTACTGCAATTTAAAATAAAACAGTCATAGACTGTTAATCCCATAATCTAACCTTTATATTCAATATGTCATGGATGACAGTATAATGTTAAGAAGCGGCAGTAGATCTTCTTGAAAGATTTGCTGTAGGTACATCAGAACATAGTTGTGTGACAAAACAACAGAAAAATCTTTGTTTGCTTCCACAAATGTTTGTCAAGTGATGGTAGAGGAGAATATCCTACACTGGAGGGGGAGTCCAGGTCAATGCAACTACAATGGATTTCTAACTTAACATTTTTCTTTTATTGCAACATCCAATTATCCAGATGGCCTAAGTTTCTGTTTGTGGGAATTTGAGAGAACCCTGAAGAAAAAAGGTACAATCTAAGCCTTGCGGTTAATATCCCTGGGTCTGATCTTTGCATGAAACAGCAGTGTGAGCATGCATTGCTGTCATCTACCACTGTGTCATTTTTAATACTACACTGCAGAGAGCTGCCATAGGTCATTTCTACATTCTAAGTACTTTTCTGAGGAACTTTTCATCAAAACAGACCAAAAAAGGCCTATGTTTACAATAAAACAATAAGCTCAAATCTTGTGAATGTGTACTTGTTAACGTTAATGCTCACAATGACATTGCTATCACACCGATGTTTAGCCTAATGTTTATTAGTATGTTAGCATGTTAAATTTTACTAATTAGCATAACTAATAATATAACCTTCTCTGAAAAAGTAATTTGCAACCAACAAGCTAACCGATTTATCAGCCAAATCTGCAATCGGCTGACGTTATCCACTTAAGACAGTGTTTGTTAGGCTAATTAGCAATTTGTCTGTCTTAGCAAGCAAGCTAACATTTGCCAGCTAAACCACAATATCACCATATATTTTACGTGCTTTGCTGTATGTTAGCTTTGTCTTTGCTTGTGTTGCACTCTGTGTTGTGGTGGGTGTTTTGTGACGTTAGCGGACTCCATTTTAAAGCTAACGTTAGCTAGTGTTGTACTCTGTTGGCACTGTATGGGAGTGAAATTAAGAGAAGCAAGGCTCGAAGAGCATGCATGAATGTCAAATGCTTTGGATTTCCCTGGAAAGAAAAAAAGTATTTGACATAGAAACCAAAAGATTCGGGGATGTTCTAATTTTTTTATTTTTTATTTTTTTAAGACACATTACAATTCATTCACACATTGGCATTACAAAGTGACTAATTCATGCAATTTATTTCACTATTTATTTTCGCTATTACATTTTGCACATTTAAGTCTGGACTAGTTCTCAACTAAGATATTTATCAGTCTTTACTGCTGCTCCACTGCCGACTTGTCATTTCTAGTTAGATGTTGTTGATAGTTGATGTCTGTGACTGAAGCATCACCATACTTTAAAGCTGTTTTGAATAAATCATGGAGATGGGGGCGACTTTTGTGGCTGTTGTCTTGGCTGGATGGGTCACTCAACTTTTAAGGCTGCATCCTTCAACGTGATTTTGAGATTAAAAGAAAAATGTTAAGTGCTATTTTTCTGATGTGACTTTTATCAAGGTGAGAGTCCCATCATTTCAGAGGACTTGGATAAAAGTGCTACATTTGCTACAACTCAAAAGCATTTCTGTTTAAAAAATAATTTTGAATACAAAAACCTCAGATAGAGCAGCTGTTAAGTTGTCTGCACTATTGTGAATACAATACATTTTCACTTTCATTGAGGATCCTTAAAGACATACTCCCCTAACCTGTCATTTCAAACCGATGATTAGTTTTATAGACAACATTAAATCTCCATCTTTTAAACTCATTTCTATCACCATTGTGATTCAGTGGTGGAAGACTGGAGGCTCTGACTTGTTACCAGTGTAGCTGTGGAAATCCAGATTTTGCATGGAATAAAACTATATGCTGTTGACACAAATACGTATTCTTGAACAAACTGTATGAACATTTTTGTTTGCAACTTTTTGCTAATTTACTTTTGTGACTGAGCATCACTAGCATGTTCCTGGCTGGCTAGCATGTTAGCAGTTACCTCACCAGCTACAGTAGTTTACCAGCTGGCCATCAAGTACTCCTCAAAAAAAAAAAAAAAAAAAAGTACACTACTAGAACATGTACAGGAACTACTTACAACTGTGCCACCTTCTGGCTTGAGTATAGTTGGTCACACAACAAGACAGCTGTGAGAAACTTGAGAGCTAGCCACAATTTCATCAATCTGTCCATAATTTTGCAGATTTTATACTCAAGTTGTTTTTTTTTAACCTACTGCTGTACATATAATATAGTGGATATAGTGTTTTAGTAGACAGTAGGTGTATTGCGTTGTACATTGATACTGTATCAATATGCAAATTATAAAGGAAATGCAGAGCTGCCACAGTGAGAAAAAAATTGCCTAATCATTTATGTAATTTATTTGATGAGTTATAACTACGTCCATTATAAGCAACTGTAGATCGAAGTAGGCTTTTTTTTTTCCTTTTTTTTTTTTTTTAAGTACAAGTCATTTACAGAGGTAAGCCTCAGAACAAATTCTGCATAACAAATAAAAAGTGTGATGCAACAGCTCCTCTGTTTGACCTTCACAGCTCTCCATAATCAGCAACAGCTCTGTGGCTTTGAAGACGTGAGGAATAACAGGATTGGTATACGAGGACAGTCCCCCTTCAAATAATTCCTCTGATATTCAGAACTTGTACACGTAGACGCACACGCAAGAAGACAAATGCAGGCTTGAGGAACAAAGTTGTCTTTGATCTCGTCTCTTTCAGCTCCAAACAGATTGACAGATCATCTGCTATATCTGGTATCTTTCACTGCTCTACAGTAGGTTCACCTCTCATTCATAAATTACTGCAACACCGGTGTGCTGGTGAGGCTGTCGAACATGTTTAGTGTGATCAGGGCAGAGAGACAAAGAGCAAGAGAGGGAGAATATTTCCCCAAACACTCCTCCTCACCAATCATTTCATTTGACACGACCTTGTCAGCTGCCATAGTTACAGATCACGAAGCGAGCTGTCAGTCATAGCTTTTCCTCCCTCTCTGGCACACAGAAGCGCCAGGAGGGCAGAGGGAAAAGCTCGCAAAGACCACAAATTATTTATAATCCCACGTAAATTATACATGAAGACAACCTCAAAGTTACTGTTAAATGTATATTTTCATGTCCATAAATAAAACACAGTCAGATTATACAATAACCCTCAGTGCCCTGATGAGTCCCTCAGTGATAGTCAAAGATAATGGAAGAAATGGTAAAAACCACTTGGGACAAATAAGAAAAGCAAGCAGCAGTGTAATGAAATGACTGAGCGTCTCTATGGAGACTTGGTTCACATTTTATGACAGTCAGTGGCAAATGAGGTGCAATCATATGCTTGCAGGAAGCCGAAGCTTTATCCCATGTGTGGGAGTGTGAAAGTGCAAACTTATTTGCAAAATGACATGTTACTGGGAGTGTGTGATACAAGTCAGCTTTTAGGAATAAATGAGTTTGGTGGCATTGTTTGATGGACATTCACTCATGGTATTGTGTGTCTCTTCACAGTGTAAACAGGAGTGAAATATACCTGTCAGTCTTTTTAAGTGTGAGGTAGGTGACTTTGTTTTTAACCAATAAATCAACTGAACACTCACTTCTTGTTTTTAAGCAAAACATTGAACAAAAAATAGATGAAATAATAACAAAAAATGACCACATGCAAATGCACTCTACATTGAGGTTTTAATAATATGTTTTTGATTTGGTGTATGCGTTCCCACAGGCAGTTTACAGTATTTGGTTAAAAGTGCAGATTACATCCTGAAGGCAACAACCCACATGTCCTCATATATTACATGATCTGAACTCGGATCATCTGAACTCTAGCATTTGACTTCCTGCTCATCTCCTTCCACAACCCTGCCACCTAAAAATGACGTTAATACTAAATGTTTTTTTTTGTTTGTTTTTTTGTTTTTTTTTTTCTGATTAATTTATGAGGGAATGTAATTCCTCCATGAATTATGTTCACTGACTCTCTTTTTCCTCTGTTTTTGGTCTCCACCAACTCCTGAGGAAAACATCTGGGGAAATATTTGTCGCTTTCGCTGTTAAATTCTCCATCATGCTCACCAGCTTGCTAATTGTGTTTGTCTGCTGTTAGGTATTGAGGAGGGAGTGTACAGCGGGGTTTTAGAGCTTTTTCACCAGAAACATCTGCCTGCTGAAAGCAACACTTTGAGAGCAGTGAGAGTGAACTGAAAGAATGAAGTTGTGGGGATGGACAGCTAAACAATGTACTGAAACTTGTGATTGAGTTTATGTAAATCTTTTGAAGACGTGTTATTTTTTGTCATCATCCATTTACAAAGATGCACTAAGATATTTGCTCCTTGTACTGCTGGCATGGCTGCAACCATGGCTAGAGTTGCCTGCAGATTTTCAAATGACTTTTACCTGACTGTCGATAAATTCTAAAAATTGACCATTATAACGTTAAATGTACTACCAAATAGTGCTAAAATATATTGACATTATATATATTGACATTTAGATGGACTAAATTGCATCCAAAACAACAAACAAACAACAAAAATCTTCTCAGTACTCGGTATGTGTGACTGTGACTGGAAATTGAAAATAATAATACTAATTAGATAGAAATGCAAATAACTTGTTTATACTATGTCACCTGACTTCCCAAAGGCTTTCTGTCAGAAAGCCTTGAAGGCAACCCTCAAATAACCACCCAAACTGTCTTACAAGGCAGACTATCAATTTCCATGTACATAGATGTGTGTCCAAATATAAAAAAATTTTAAGTAAACACCATGCACTCCAGGCTGAGAGTGAGTCACTGCACTCACTGAAGCACCATGCACAACTCCACTCCACTTTCTGCATGTTTAACAACCATAAATATACATTTACAGCTCATGCAGATCAAGCCACACATGCTTTGCGGCTGTATGACAGCCTTGTTGCCCCCAACCTTCTCTGTCATCACTCATTTTAAACATCATTATAGCAGCACAGCTGTTGACTGCTGCTCAACATATTATGAGCTGGGATCAAATTTTATACTTGCTCCATTCTCTGACAACAGAAAATAGAAAAATAAATCAAAAGTACGACCCTGAGATGCCAATTCACACAGAACTATTATTATCACATAACAAATTCACAGAGGATTTCGATCACAGATGACCTCCGCAATTATTACAAATTACTGAAGGTACCCACATAATACTAACCTCATGGGAATAGAGCTTTTCAGAATATGTTCTTTACAAACTTGCCTTCTTATGTTGATTTAAAAAAAAAAAAAAAAAAAAAAAAAAGTTGATTGTACACTATTCCTTCTTACATAAAATAAATGAGTTTTCATCACTATGTTTGGTTTCTATAGCAAATTGGTTGTCTTCTTATGGAGACTGCAAAGCTCTGTATTTGTAGTTTTCTTTCTTTACCAAGAACATTCAGGTGTCTTCCCCTGTACCCTAATCATGCTGTCATAACACCTGCACCAACTATAATTTTCCTAACAGCATGTTTACATAAAATAATACGATTCTGAATTAATGCAAATTTTGTGATTTTAAAAAAGTTACTACAAAATTGTCAGAGTTTATCCAGAACCTGAACTAATATTAAATCATTTTTATGAATTAATCACTTGATTGGTTCTAAATTACATTGCTATAACAAGATAGACAAGTGGCAATCACAGTTTGAGAGTGAACTGTTTCAAAAATAAAGATTATGAGTGTGTGGAACCATCAGACAGACTCTTCTATTCAGCACATGAGGTGCCAAAGAACACATTAATGCTCCACTCACCGTTCCGCAGTGGGCTGTGGTACCTAACAGGCAGTCTGTTCGTTTAAAATCTGTCATGTGCCTGTCTGGTGTGTGCAAAGAGACAGAATCAACATGCAGCTTATTAGAATCCATCTAATAGTACAGCCAAAGGTAGACTGTTCATTTCTGCATGACATATAACCTGCATCTCACAGGCCAATATCCATCCGTAACAACAGCATCAACATCTGCCCAGTGCCATGTAGCTGTGAGAGTTTGTTACAGGCTGCAGGGCCATCAGAGAAAAACCTTTATTTTTATAGTGTTCATGAATTAAAGATGGCTTCCCCTGGGGTGTTGAGGGAGAGTGGAGGCTTTATGGATCTTGCTCTCTCTCTCTCTCTCTCTCCTCTGCATTAAATCTTCTGAATACCACAGGCCATGTCTCAGGATGTTAGACACGGAAAACAATAACAGGCAAACATTCTTATCTGGCTGTTTGTTTGTATTTCTTCCTCTCAATACCGGGTTTCTTTCTTGTTTTCTCCCGCTTCTTGCCCTCGCTTTCACTCTCGCTACATTCCCGGCTCTGAAAGTTTGAGCCAGTCCATTAAAAACTGCATTACCCACAAGTCAACAGGTTATGTAGTCCATTATGGCTTAAGGTCAGGTTTTCTTGCTCTATGGTGGGTGGATCTTGGAAATGAGATGAGGCAGATGCGGATGAGTGGCATAATGGATAAATTCTGCTTGAGGAAGCATCAAAACACACTCTAAATTTGCAATAATAACATCCTTCACAGTGTTTTTATCGTAAAAAAAATAGGCAGGACCTTGATGTTTTACTTTTGAAAAAACAATCAAATGGATAAGAATTTGGCCAATGCTGGTTTCCACATATCAGGAAGGTATAAGGGATTCTGAGCCTTGTTTGATCTTGAGAACAGCAAAGAAAGGACTGGTGTTGACAGATTAGCAGTTGACAGAAACAATAGCGTGTAGTTATTCTTATCTTGACCTAGTCACAAACACATGAAAAATATTGCTGTAGAGACCTCTTTGAACAGAGATCAAAAAGAGGTCTGTGCACCTTTTATCAAATGACGAACACCTGAATCATCTCCATGACAGCTCGGTGAAATATATCCTTTGAAGACAGTGACGTGGTTAAAAGCTGAGGAAAAGTTAGTCAGTGAAGCCAGAGAACTTCTGCACTCAACAAACATGCAAGTTTGATTATCCAGTGTGGGCCAATAAACTACATGTGTGGTATTAGCTAGCTAAACTTATATCGTATTATTCATCTTGCTAACTATTCCTTGTACTTCAAGCTGCAACCCACTTATGCTCAGTGATAAGAGATGAGAGCATATGAGTAGCAACAACCTGCAGCCTGTGGTGTGAGTTGTTGTTAGTACTGAATAGTCGCTGTAGCAGCAGAGTTGTTCACAATCTAAAATCACTTTTATGGTAACCTGAGTCTGATTAGATTCTATGGTAAGATTTCCACATATCATTTTTTGGGAGAGCAAACTTACAAAAAAAGGGAATGCAATCACCAAAATTGTCACCCTGTTTTCCTTTTCAGATCTCATGATGACAAGTACACGTCCTTCTATCATTCACAGCTTCTCTCTACACTTCTTCAGGAACAGGGCCTGGTTCAAGAAAACCTCTTTCAACATGAAATGAAATGTGAAGTAGTTCATTTACTATTTGGAGTATTTATACTGGGAAAGAACTTTTAAAATTTGCACATTTAAAGCACTGGAAACTGCCCATCCTCTTTGCTGATCATCCAAAGCATTTAATATCCTCCTGACTACCAGGAAAAAAAAAACAAAACAAAACATTGTCCAATTACATTTTTTTTTTAAATTCCCCAATCTTTGCAAGGTAATTAGAATACAGAAAACATTTTTTTTTTTTTTTAGGACATTTTTTTAAACACTTAAATACTATGCTAAAATACAGTTAAAATAATTCAGACAATGTTTTAATGTGTTATTAAGAGACTAATATGAAATATGGCAACAACATTTCAAGCCAAAATTTGCTCAATAAAAAGTATTATACACTTACTTTTCCTCTTTCCATAAAATGCACTTGCACTGATGGATGCCATTTTCCTTAATGAGAAACAGAAAGGTACCAAAGCCCCACCCCTTCACATTTGGTATCACTGAAAAGCTCTAAATGTCCTCTGTATATAGCAAAAGGAGTTAATTTAGAAGTTTGCAGTAGGTGGGAGATATCCAGGTTTACCAATGTCCTCCACAGAGGACAAATTTGAACTTCTGGTAGTCAGGAGGATTTGATGACTCTTGCTTCTCATACAATGGAAGACACACAAGCGCGACAAGGAACACAATTCAGGGGGACCAAATTGAGTAACAAATCCATGAATGTGAAGGTTCATCAGACACCAAAACACTGAGGACACTGCACAGCCATGGTAGTGGTCAGATGGGATTTAACTCGGGAAAATATCATGATGCCAGTCATTTTATCTTTCATTGCAACAAACGGGAGGTAAACAGTAGAAATACAGACAAATGAAAAGGCTGCATTTGTTTTATGCATGACTAGTGTTGATCTTAACATGGCTTAACAGTGACTGCACATCAAGGTCAATTAACTGAAGCACACACACACAGGAAGTAATGAGCAACAACAGTTGCTGAACGCAGCAAATAAACAAATGCAGTATGGACCGGTCACATCTGGTTCATACTGACTCAGTTTAGTAAGGTCAGCATTGTGTATTGACTCAGACTGGGCAGGGGCATTTCAAGGTATTGCTACTAAAAGTCCATATTTGGGTCTCGTGATGACAACTGAACCACCTCCATCTGCTGATGATGTAGCTGGAACCTCAAGGAAAAGCTCAGAACTTGGCTTTGAGTCAAATTTATTTCGTCAAGCTTTTTTCTGTGAAGTTGGAATATTCACTCAGTGGCCACATGTTCCTCTGAAGCAAACTATGTCACTTAAAGTAAGCACCTATGGTACATTATTCTGTTTTAACAGATGTTCACAGATGGATGCACTGTCAGTGGATTTCACTGGATCCCCCCCCCCCCATTTTAGTTGAAAAACTCATAGCTAGAAACTTACAAAATATTTGATAAACTATTCACAAAATCCTATGCGGCATTCACCTCTAACTTAGTTAATGTGTCTTTTCAAAGACCCTAGACCTGATGACAGCTATCAGAAGTGTCTTTGTGAATTACCAGCTGTTAACATGCCACATGCTGGGAATATGTAATAATCAAGAAGATGGCATTTTTGCGAGTGATGCCACATCCTGAACAAAACCCTCAGGGGACTGGTGAATGTGAGGTGATTGAAAATTATGTAAATATGAATTAAGCTTGAAGACTTAGCGTGAAGCAGCAAAAAAGTCAATCAATATGGCCTCCCTCTATACCAATAAACTATCTGCATTAGCTTTCTGCTCCATCTGTAACTTCATGTGAGGTTACTTTAAGTATTATACAAGTGGGTGAAACATGCACATGGCTGACTGTTTCGACAGGCAGAGGCTCTTATATGTATGACAATGATGCGATCCAAATACAGCACATTCGCTTTCCTTTTGAGACATTCTTGCTGACAATGACACGTCTCCCAAGGGCCAATGTACAGTAATTACAAACCTGTGCTCATCCACAAAACTACACACACACACACACACACACACAGGTCGTTTTTTAACTGTCTGTTTCTGACAGCTGCCATCAGCCACTTCTGCTCCTTTTATCTGACAACAGCATCGTGCATGGCCAAGGGGAGATCTACACCCACACAAACATACACATTCACAGGCGTAAACACCTCCATCTCCCCATCCCGCAAACCCTAAACACCTCTCCTGTTTGATCTCTCCCATCCATCCCCCTGTTTAATCCCCTCTTCTCCCTTGGCCTCCACCAAATGAAATGCAAATAGCCCAGCATAACCTGGGGCGTCATTTATCTAAATTAGAGCGCCGAGCGTGGATCCCCATGGGGCGCCCATATGCTAGCACAGTTAGCGTCATTAGCTTCATTAGCACGTGTCAGACCATTAATTACACATCAAGCCTATCAGTTAGCTGGGGCTTGGGGTTCCCATCCATTCTGGAGTCCATTTTGCAGGAAGGGAAAAAAAAAAAAGATGAGCTGTTATCAGTGTGAGTGCCGGAAAAATACTGTCTCTCAGCACGTCTTGCTATGCGGGAATCACTTGAAAAGGACAAAAATCCTCTATGGAATGTAGTACAAGACCAAGCACCAAAACATAATACGCTAATCACAGCGATCACCATTTAATTTAAGGCTTCGTTCTTTGGGATACCATCTGTTAAAGCATTTGTTGTTAGACGTGACCTCGGGCTGTCTATGTTATAGACAGTGAGGGAGGAATCCAAAGATAGAAGCCTACCAACTGGTCAAAACATTCAAGTATTTAACTTCAAAATTATGAATAATATTTGGAGCTCCTTTCATCTCATTTGATTAAGAAGTTTAATGTGTTCAGGGTGTAAAGATGCTATTATACTGCAGTTTTTCTGACTGTGAGAGGGAGTGCTGGACAGACAGACATGCAGGAAACAACAAACATGTCTCTCAGTTAGGTGTTACTTTAACTTTTGTGTTAAAACCTCTAACATAATCTGTCATTATCAAAAACAGTGTTACTCTAACACAAGTCAAGAAGAGGCACAAAGTCAAGAAACTTCCCATCTTTATATCCTAACAACTTCCTTGAGAATGATTTTAAATCAGGTCCAGACCAGAGACCAGACCAGATCCATCCATACCTCTTAAATACCTAGAAAATATTCATTCCTGTCTGGAGGTAAAGATTTTTCAAACATGCTTGTTTGTGTTTGGGCACAGGAATTGCAAGCAAGACACTTTTCATACTTTTATTAAATTATTTAGAATTTTCACTCAGGTCAAGAATTATTTCCATTTACCTTATTGTTGTACATCAAGAGGTACAAGGTAGAACCTGAAGCTTATGGTAAGATATTTCTGTTGATTGTACAGATCTACTTATTCTTGGTTTGTTTGTTTTTTTTGTTTTTTTGGGTTTTTTTTTTCCAGTTCTTTGAACTGCTGTTTATGCTTGCTTCTGTGTTATATGCATTAGTAGATATTGTTTGTGTTATTTGATTGCATGTTTTGTTTCCTTTTTGATGAGTAACAAAGTCATTTTTAAATGAGGGGAGCCCTTTAGGCTTCCTTCCTCCCCCAAATGTATCAGTATTCTCATTATTGTGCAATAAACTAAAGGGAACTTGAACTTAGTAACGTCAATTACATGCATCTCTATCAAAAGTTTGCAAACAGTGACTAATGTTAACCATTCTAAACTAGTTGTCATACCAGACAAAGAAGGTTGCAGGAGCAAAAGCTCACAGTGTGTTGAGCTGAGCGGTTGTGCAGTTTACAGCTGATGAATTGCATCTTATGAATTCCAATTACCAGGAGACAATTTGTACAAAGTTCTTATGGACAGATGTGTCAGATCTTAAACTATCGCTGTGGGGGGAGAAAAAAAAAAAACATCCTGCAGACTGTCAAATGCTTGTACTCAATTCATTAACAACATTTCAGTCCTCAAACCTTCATCCGGTGAAATCCATACAAACAACAACAAACATGGTTTCTTCGCTGAGCTGCTGGGTGACTGACTCCCTTTATACACTGATACATGGCACAGTTAGAATTCAATCAGGCAGAATTCTCTGCCTCTGATTGGCTTACCCTGATATTGACTCTAACCCGAAGCAGTCTCACCCCTCATGCCTAAATCTAACCAACCCAACCAACAAAGAACTGTCTTGGGAAATATCTATGAGCAAATGATGATCACAAGAAGGGAAACCATGAACCAACAGTTGCAAAGTTCCTCTACCCAAATCAAACTCACAGCTTTTGTGAAGGACCAGTTACTTTGTTTCCCCAACAACAAGTACACAGACTTGTACTTTATGAGACTACATTGTAGAAAATCAGCCTTTGGAGCTCCTAAAAGAAAAGAAAAGAAAAGAAAAGAAAAGAAAAAGAAAAAAGAAAGAAAGAAATATTCGGGATTGTGAACTTAGTTCCAGATTCAAAATTGTGACCTATGAATGTAGCTCATTTAATCTGTATGAACAGAACTTTGACAACATTGTACACTGTCATGTCTTACTGGGATGCTTGAATAGAACAGAGCCATTGTTAATGTTAATAGTACCACTGGTGCTTTTCCAACTATAAGGAGTCTGCTGTGAAAAGAGCCAACTGGCTGGTTATAGATTCAGATTTTTGCATACTGATTGTCTGAATGTCTGGCTGGAAATATTGTTGACAGAAACACATTATCCTGGAACAAGAGTGAAAGACTGCTTGGCTTTGTGTGAAGACATGCTCTGGCAGTTAGGGGACATTCTTTGCCCTGAGGTGAGCCTTTCAGAAAGCACTTAGGGCCCTTTCAGACTGACAACAGCCCTCTGGCAAAACAACACAAGGGCCTGCATCGGTCTGGGTGGGCTGCCTATTGTACTGATGAGAACATAAAACATGAACTGAAAAGTTCAGTTTAAAGGTTTATCACACACAGCAGGAGCACTTTGTGGTTGACACTCCTTTGAGTTGGCAGGAGTAAACAAAGAGCAAAAAGCAAAATTTGTACAATGCATGCCACATGGTACACTGTGAATTTTGCCCGCATAATTAATTCAGGCATGATGATGCACTGCGCTGTGGCAAAAGCTGAGGTTGTTTATTGGACTACTTCTTGCCAGAACTCTCTGATTGTCTGCAATTGTCTTAATAAATGAGGAACCAAACCTTTTTGGAACAATGCTTTTGATGGTTAGGATGAAGCCCCAAGGACCAGTGCCGAGCTATTTGGCAATTTTGGCATAGTGGCCACTCTGGGTATTGCAGCTTCTTACACTAAGTGATGCACACTGGCCCAAAAAGCATTTTCCCCACACACCCCATGTGTGCTATCGGCCAGAGAAGGACTTAAGTGCACATGCTCTATGGGCCCAATAATACAGTAGTATGAGGAAACCTGCCTTCTTGTTGCTCTCGCAGGCTGACATATTGACTCGCTGGCAGCATTTTGGCTAACTGGCTGGCTGGCTGGCAGGATATCTGGCTGTGGGAGCCAAAACTGGAATCAACTGGAATGTAAGACAGAAATGGCTAATGGAATTAAAATTCTGTGTATGCAGGAACAGTAATTAATCACATGATGTTCTGTGCTGTAACAGTACAGTCAACACCTGTCTGTTGATGAAAGCCCAAGGGTACGTTGGAAAAGCGCTGTTTTCTGAATAAGGTCCTGTTTGCCTCAGTAAATGTTGTCCCTATTTCTTGACAGCTGCATGTTAAGCATAGCTCTCAAAGGCCATGAATTCCAAGTCAAATGACGTGTGTAAAGTGTCACTCATCAGCCATTATTATATATTTTGCTCTGTGACATTAAAAGTGAAATAAGCGGCTGTACTTGAGTTACACATTTAAGCAAATTTACCACGACAGGCAGCTGAAGTTTGGAGAAAATACTTTCATACCAACATGAGAATTGTGAAACTTAAACACACCTGACATTATGACTGACAGTGAACTAGGTAGACATACACCTGAGTAAACACTCCATCCCTCCTTCTATGATACGAACAGGATTTCTAAGCACATCTTAGAAGTCCTGTTTGTAATTACCATATTTTAACAAAACTGTTACGGGGAAATCAGACAGGCAAATTGTAGTTGTTTTACTCATGCATCCTGTGACTCACAGATGATGAACTTCTACTACTTCTACTACCTTCTCTGAAGCCCTCTGTACACAAATACACAATTACCTCTGAATATAGCCTGGATCGTGCTGCCGAACAGCTATTGCACATCACTCATTATCGCCGGCCACTATCTCTCTCTCTCTCTCTCTCTCTCACACACACACACACACACACACACAAAGAACTGTCACCTTGCCCCTCCTTAAATTGACACTGTCACACTATGAGTTGACAATGGCAGGTATATATCTATATATAGGGATTGTCATAAATACATACAATAGATACTTGCAGCAGAACAGATTCCGATAATGCACATAGACACAAAGTTAGTGAAAAGTAATGATGGTGAGTTTATAGTGGGCGGACAGATGAGTGTTTGGTCACTGTTTTTAGGACAGCTTGATCACTGCGTACTGTATGATTTTATTTCCTGAACGCTGACTGACCCAGTCTGGAACAGATCCAGTCGAACAGTCTGATCATGCTGATACACCCAAATCAGTTTCATGATCTGCTCCACAATCATGATGTGTGTCTTCATATTTAGCCATTCTATGTTAGGCATGGGCTGGGTCTTTTTTTTGCTCTATCCACACAGTAGGGCGTGATATATTTGATTTAACGGTTGTTATTTCTGTTAGTCAACTTATGACAACCTGTACAGCTTCATCACTTTCATCCATGCATGTTACCTTTTTTTGTAGGAATTTTTGGCAGACTACAGACACTGCAACACATCATGGAGAAAAAAACAAAAAAACAAAAAAACAAAAAAAAAGCATGTAAGCCTACAAAGGCAAAAAAAAAAAAAAAACATGACAAGCATTCATCTTTTTACGTGCTCAGAAGAAAACAAATTAACTGGATGGAGCGTTTGTTCAGTTGCATCGTTCTACAACACAAGTGCATCCATCTTACGCCGACTCCTTGCTGCTGGTGCCTTCTCTAGTTTTCTTTTTCCTTTTTTTTTTCTTCACAGTTGCATCAGCAGCAAGGTAGTCAGGCTGTTTTTAAGGCTGTGGGTGTAATTATATTTAGCCACGGTGCTCTTAACCAGCAGCTAAACCACTAGGTGAGATAACTGGTGACCTTCACCATTTGTACCTGACACACACACACACACACACACACACACACACACACACACCGCCTCATTACACAGTTGCATACATGTATCACATTGATGGCAGACACAAACATGTGGATATACATACACTATGCAACCATATATGTATGTTTCGTGTCTTCATCTTCAGCTTCAGGCTCAATTATTCAACATCTCACATCGTACTGCGGGCCAAGTTTACCTGCCAATCCTTCAGGCTGTGTGTGTGTGCCCATGTATGAATGTGTTTCAGTGTGTGTGTGTGTGTGTGTGTGTGTGTGTGTGTGTCTACCTGGCAGAGTTCTCGGCCAGCCTCAGAGAACAGATGGTCCTCCAGCAGGTAATAATGACCCAAGACAAACTCTTAAATTGATTATGCCTTTGTGAGAGCAGAGATACAAAGTATCACTGCCACAGACAGACAAAGGCAGAGAGGGGGGAACAGTGCGTCTCTAAGCTGAGATTCAGGGTAAGTATATGATGTATTAATGGAGAAAAGCTGAAGGAAAATAGTAAAAAGCCTCAAGACAATCAATTTCCTCAAGATTGCGACCTTGTTAAGCTCAATGAAAGTATTCAATCAACAGCAATGGAAAACGGTTTTGCTGGTTGGTTTGGTTGAATATCATTATTGCCAAGGTCATTTATTTGTTTCCATCCCCTTATGACAACAAATAAATGATATTAGGTTTATATAACATGGTTTCTTTCAACATGAGTCTTATTATCATAGTTTGAGCTATCGCCTCTATTACAGAAAATTGAACAAACTACAGTAATGAGGTCTGGGAAAATAGTGTCACTAAAAAAAAAGAGTGTGATGGAGCAAAAAACACAAGCTGTCAGTTGATCAGACAAACAAGCCAGCAGTTTATCTAGATTATCTAAACCACCTTGTTTGGCTTTGTTTGTCCAATACATGAGCAATTACTTATCTCATGACCAGCATTCTTCAGTTATTTTATATACTGACTCAGATTAGAGAAAGCTTACTTTTTTACAGTCTAAATCGTTAACATCTTTCTGAGATTTTCCAATCCATCTGTAATTTCCTCAGTGTATTATTGGAGTAACTTTGATTTTTTTGGATTTTTGTCACATTCCCCTACAGCTGTGTGACATCTCTACAGTGGAACTTTGTTGCCTTCTGCAAACAAATATTTGCTGTGATGCCTGTTTTTAGTCACATGTAGTATTTGGTTTATGCTGTCATCACCCACCTACTGCAGTCAACAATCATCTAAATCACTGGGGCTAAATGAATGCAACCAAATTATCACCCATCACCCTTAATATTATAATAATAATGCCTTGTTGTAAAAGTTGTAAAAGTGGATTGTGCACAAGTACCATAGGTCAAAGTTGAACCAGGATGTCAGTGTGTAAGCTGATGCTTATTAGACACGATGAGAGGTGATAATTTTTTCTTCATGTCTCCTTTCTCTTCCAAATGACCTGGCTCCCCTGATTGTCTGACTGCATGTGTTTCTTGCAGGATTGTCTTTGCATTTCCAGATCTTACCTTAACTCTGAGAACAGAACATTATTATTGTTGACAGAACAAATGCTAAGCTCCAAGCTTTAATAAATCCGAATTATCCTTCAAAGCACAATAAAAACTTGTTCACAACTGAGATGTGTTAACTGTAACTGTCACAGTGGATTCATCGTTCTTCCTTCTCAGCTATATGATTTTAATTTGACATTCGGAAAGCTGATGTATTCACATCATTCCAGCTCGTAGAAACGGGGATGTTTTTGTGAAATTTCAAACATCTCTGCAAAATTTGCTTGACAGCTGAAAGGAAAACACTGTTGCTTACAGCAAGAAAGAAACAAGGACAGAGAGATTCTGAGAGAGAAGATGCAAAAATTAAGTAACAGCAAGGCTGATAGAGGGGGGCAAGGAGAGACATGGCTGAACGTCAAAATCTCAGTCAACCCTGAGATAATGAGTAATTTAGATATGAATACACAAAGTATCCAGTGCAAAATGAGGCAAACACACAGCAGACACAATGCCCTTCCTACAGGGCCTATCGGTCGCCTTTGGCACAGAATGCAGTGCCTGGGCTGAGTGGTCGTATCATGGCCAACGGCTCAATAAAGAGGCTGGGATGATGCATGCTGATGAAGAGACAACATTATAAATAAGCACTAAATGTAACAAGGTGAAGATGATACCTATTTCAGGCTTAAAAACTTAAAAATGCTGATTCATGGACTGATCAGTACGATCTGTGCTGTCCATTTACAAAATCATGCACGGAACTCTGGCAATTCAATGCAGTCATGTTTCAGAGCTTTAAAAAGGCTTTTCAGACTTCAGCGTGGATCTTGCCAAAGGGGGCAGCAGTTCACACTGTGATTTTCATTTTGCCAATGGGCTTGAAAGTATTTCTGTAATCATTTGATTCACTTGATAAATGCACAAACTACCCTTGGTGTTGGTGATTTGCTTGCACTCTTTGCTTGGCATGTCAAATCTGTGTATGTTCATATGGAGATCTGGGGCAACACACAGTGGCAGCCAATGACGTCAAAACATCCACGCCTGTTGCTTAATATGAAACCCTCAAAAAATATCCACTCACTGCGTCATGTTGGCGAACAGGGTGGAGCATTAAGCAGCTAAGGACCCAGATATTTCTTTTAGGAGTTGGTATGGCATGTCAATGTTTTGTTCACAGATTGCTTCTGCTGCATTATAGCAGGATTCATGCTGATTTAATAGTGGCATGCTAACACACTGAAGTAGGATGGCTTCAGCATGTTAGCATTGTCATTGTGAGCATGTTAGCATGCCGATGTTGGCATAAAGTACAGCTTCACAGAGCGTCTAATGGAGCTGTAGGCTCTTAGTCTGTATATTTAAATATCAGTCCTATTTATCATGATACATTTTATTGCTAAGATTTTAAGATGCGTTGACATTGCTTGAATGCAGTTTATCAGTGTAGGGAACATGAATGGTCATGCAAACTAAATGCAAACAAGCCAGAGTGTAGCCATATTATCTACAGTCAGGGAGTTAATATCAGACTGTGCAGGGATGATATTGTGGCTGATCTTAATCTTGTTATAGATGTGTTTTCAATTCTCTTTCAATAACGTAACCCTATTAGACCAGGAGCGCTATTTCACAGCCTTGATTGATTTCATTCGCACCAGAAGCACACACTACAAGCCAACACAACAGTGATAATGGATATAATGGCCTTCCCGGGTGTTGTCAGGGTCACATGGGGCACATCAGCAGCAGCAGCAGCAGCAGCAGCAGTCTAAACAGCCTTATGTTGGCATGCTCAGATACTTAGGATCAATCTGTAATGGCACCAAGCAACAGCCTCCGCCTTACTTCCTCACTTCCTCACTTCCTGACCTTCCTTTGCTCAGAGTCCTCTCCTTAATCACTTCTCCACTGGAAGTCCTTGTAAGGATTTTTTTTTTTTTTTTTTTGGCAAAGTTAAGAACTGTCTGAAAGTATTCTGAGAATGTTTGTGATTATGGCCGCAGGGCTAGGTGGGAAGATATCAGCGGAGGAGAGATGTTTCATAACATCAAATCTGAGGCCAGAGGGATGTGAAGGTTTTATTTTTTCATACTCTCTACTACTACATAGATCTGTTAACTGTCATGCCTCCCATTTCCAATTTTAGTCTGTTTCTTCTCTTATTTTCATTATAAAGTTGGCTGTTACTCTGTGTGCATATTTTACACTGTAATGTGTTTTAACCACACATATACACAGACACGCACACACAATAGTCAGATTAAAATGCACTTGTTGTGTGCAATCATGCAAACAAACAGACACACAGTGATATGTAATGCTTCCTTTTGACTCCCAGGAGGCTTTAATCTGAGCGAAGCTTGACAAGGGGAGAGGCAGATGAAAAAGGCGCACTCTCTCACAGCTGGAGAGCTGACCTTTCACATGCATGCAGACATATGCACACACACACTAAGCAATAAATCATGTGAGAGACATTTAAAAACATGTAGCTCTTACAACCATTACTACAACATCATGAGAGCGATGTGATGTAAAATGCCTCAGCCAGTTCTTTGATTTTTTTAACCACACACGCGCACACAGTACACACATAAAGTATCCTACTCTTCATTTAACATACGCCTGGATAAGAGAATATGCAGGCATCAAGGCAATTAACCGTACAAATATTTGTTTGAGTCCGAAACGATGGACAAATTGAGTTTTGATAAAACTGTTTCTACTTACAGATTTGCATCAGTCAAATACAAACAGGTAGGAGGTATCTGAGCATCGGCAGCCTGTGTCCAAGGACAAGGGGCACCGGCAAATCACGGTTACACATGATGGAGTTGAATTTAGATGAAAAAGAAAACAGCCACAAGGCACTTGACCAACATTAATGCATTTGACTTAATGCAGAAAGAACTGACTGAAACATTACATGCAAACGTTTGCTGGCCAGGAACATCACCAGTGTTTTCCCTCAGCATAGCTCAGGCAGTGGCTTAGCTGGCGGGTTTAGAGACAGCCATTGGTGATCCTGTATAGCACCAAATGTAGGATTGGGTGTTGAAACTGATATGGGAGTAATATAATAAGTATCAGGGGGTCCCCCTTCCGTAACAATAGTTAGATGGTTAAATGAGAAAAGACCAAATACAAAACAGATTTAGAGCATGATCCACTAATGGATCAATCCACACTTTTTTTTTTTCAATCACAGTAGGTTAAAAATCCAAACGCAGTTTGCAAAGAAAAGCAATGCATTATATCTGATTTCATTTGTAATATGTTGTGGCCCCATCTAAAGGTTCTCATTTGTGTCTATGTGTGCTCCATGCATTTATGTTCAACAGAATATACCTTTGACAAAAAAAAAAGTTAATTTAATGTAATGTAATCTAGTCTAATGTAACCTAATCTACGAGGTCATAGCTTCAAAGCATTACTTCACAAACTCGAATGTTCCCTAGAGACTAATATATTTATATTATAAACACTTTAACTCTCGTTGTTGGGTGTCTGGATTATATCTTTGCCTTAATTTGAAAAACAAACTGGTTTTCCAGTCGACAGTCACTGCTACAAAGTCCTGATTTCTTAAGGACGGCTCTCAGTCACATGCAAATGAAAATTCTTCTTTTCAATCAGCATTAACTATTGTGTTGTAGGCAGTTCAACCGTTCACTTTTCAACATACAATCCTTGTTCTTTCCCACCAGAGTGGCCTTGAGCTCTAAACTAACCTCTTAGAGAAGTGACAACTGACAAGTCCTCACTTTGGAGAGTTTTGTCTTCAGACAGTTTGAGAAAGATGAAGTGATCAGTGTGAGTATCAGGGTTTTTGAAAAAATATGAGGCGCCGGTTGATTAAATGAACAGAGTCAGAGAATGAGTGGGAGAGGGGAGGATTTGAGCTGGCGGTTCAGAGAGATGTGGGATGCTAGGATGCTTAACAAGTTTTGAGGATCAAGCACTGTGCATCCACAGTCACTCGTTACAGGATCTGAAAGGCCAGACTCATGAATTCTTCTAAAAACTTTCTTTGAATGCAGGCTTTAGATCAGCATTTCTCCCACACTTGTGTCTTGGCAGAGTGGAAAGGCCTCTGAAGCAGCACTTACACCACAGCAAACTCTCCACTGAAACCAATCCTAATGAAATTCTCTGATAATGCATCTGTATCACATAACTCTAAACTGCCCACTGAAACCAGTACAAATGAAATTCTATGAATCAACATTTAAACTGTATGGCACTAACACCGCCCACTGAATCCAATACTAATGAAATCATCTGAAACAACATTCTGACCAATAACTCTCTATTGTGGGATGTCAGTTCTTCTAGACAGCATGGCTCTTCCCGTCTGTTCAACTGGAAGCACTGCAGTGGACTCTCAACTGCATTATTTTGTCTTTTAATTTGAAGATCTTAATGAACAGACACACAAAAGTTTACCCAGCATTACCAAAGCGACAGGACAGGCAAAAAATTGAGCACTTTCAAAAGAGTTGCACATTGCTTCATAAAGTTGGACTATGTATTCTGTTTTTTAATTAACAGTGGCCACAAGTGTCAATTGCAAGATAACAGCATGCTGAATTTCTATTTCGCTTCCAAGATTCATTTCAGCCGGTTGCTTTAAAGACATCACTTTAGGTAGAGTAGAATATGACAACAAGAGAGAAACAACAAGCATGCCAATGTTAGCACTCCCGCATCATTAGCTGCCACAAGGTAGTGCCATATCAGAACAACAGAACAAGTCAGTCTGTAGCAGCAAAAACCCAGAGTGTCTTGAATAAAGCAAGGATATGTGTTATGGCTTTTGATTTCAACTTTTCATTCATGGAGGGAATTTTTTTTTTTTTTGCAGTACATTTAATTCATTTACTGCATTTAAAGTAGTTCGAAACTTTCTAGTTATATTTTTAAATATCCATAAAAATACAGTTTAGTCTGCAGTTCAATTTGTCTGTTCCTGATAAAAAAAAAATAATAATTAAAAAAAAAAATAGGAGAGCAGCTGAGAGCAAAACTGGGTCTGTGTCCTTCATCAAATGCAAGAGGTATTATCACTCTCTGTTCATTTGTATTTTCAATATTTATTGTACTGCATATATTTATAATCCCCCTTTTTCTAAATGTTTTCTAGCTACTTGAAAAGTTGCATAAATACCTGAGTGCATAACATTTCATGAACAATTAAAGCTCTGTGTTTGTACCTTTCCATAAGTACACTCAGAGCTGTGCAGCCAAAGGCTTTCCCCTACATTAAAACCATACATGACACAGCTTTGTCATAGATGAGACAGAATGCTGACTTTACATTATTGTTGCAGTGAAATAATAGTGAATAATGTAACTAGCTTTTGACTGCTGCGGAACATGTGTTTAAAATTATATTACACATGTGCATCTGCGCTATCAGTTTCTATTAGTCTAACAATAAACGCATCATGTGCAGGAGATCCAAGCAGCATCAGTCACTGACCATGATTGTGTTGGTCTGACCCATTTCCCTGACAGGAAAGAGCTGGCATCCGCAGCCAGCCTGCTGAGCTGCGGGGCAGTTGGCTGCTGGTGAGACGGCTCTGTCTGGTAATGTGTTGGCTGGGCCACTGTTAACTTGGGCTGGGATCTGTCTCCACGGCCATCTGGACTGCTGCTCCATCTAGTTCTCCCACTTTGATCTCTTCATCTCCATCTGTCTCACTGACTTGACCCACTGACTGACTTTGTACACATCCATCTGACTGGCTGGCTTTAGATCTTCTGACTGACTGACTGATTGACTGACTGACTGAATATATGTTTTTCTGTATGTCAATCTCACTGACTGACTAATCAAATGGCTTATCTGTCTTAATCAATGTTTTATCACTGTGCTCTTGGGAGAGCACCATCTCCATGAGGCAAAGTCAGTTCAGTGACCACACATGGACACTATCAAACTCCATCAGTATTAATAGCTTATGTGAAACTTTTCTACACACTGTATCATGCCTGCTTTTTATTGGACTGTATTTGATTAATAAAAGCAATGTAACTATGAAACATGAGAGATGAAACCTTGCAGTTGGCGTGCATTTGCTCCTCAAAATTAATGACAGTGTGCAGAAAGGATAAATGCTTTTTTTTCTCTCTCTAAATGCAGAGAAATATGTGTGAGCTTTAGCAAGACATGATAAAAATAATGAAAGGAGACAGATTGAATCCAAAAGTCCACACTTTTAGAGTTTGTCCAGATCCACAACTCATTAAGTTTCCAAGGAGTCTCAAGCACACTTTCTGTTCAGAATCTACTAAGGGGGCAGATTTAATTGTATTTCAGTCAGAAATATCATTAACTTTCTCACCTCTGATAAAAAAAAACTCCATGCTGGTGCCTCCCTAGACCTTCTGACTACACTGTCTCCCATGCAGTGGATGAGTCAGTCCCAAATGAGACTATATGCAATGTTACACAGTTTTCTGGGCTTTTCGTCAATGCATGTTTTGTGTCTGTTTCTGTCTCAGTTTCATGACTGTTTTGTCAACAATACAGGGGTTGATCACTGAGGAAGATGGCCTGGGACAGAATCATCATAACAACAAAGAAGATCTCTCTTTTCACATTGCTGTCATTAATTCTCCATGGCCTTAATTAACTGTGACAAAACTGTAATTTATATATGTGCAGGATCCCTAGAGGACAGGAGGAAGAGGAGAGGAAGGAGAGTGATAGTGAGGTCGAAAAATGAGAGGCGACAAACATGTGGAGAGGATGGATTATTTGTGTGTTGGGTTGGTGGTAAACAGGATGGCAAAAGCACATTGACTGAGGACTTTTTCCTTTGGAAACTCCATAATGAAGTAATCAACCTCACTGTGAGTGTGATAAATTTGGCCTGGACACTGTGATTTATCACTGGCTTTAGAAAACCAAATACAGCAAATTAAATTATAGTGCAGGGAAGTTCACTTCCTCCCTTCTATGCTTTATTGGTTACCCATAATAAACCATTAGGCAGTAACAAGGAAACAAAATATGACACAACATGGAAAATCCATTTAAATTGATGAACAAATTAATATATGTTGGAGGGAAGTGAGTGTTGGTACTTTGTTTCATGCAGCAACACGGTTGTTCAGTTAATTTGCTGTTTCAGTGTAATTAACATGGGAATGATAAACACTCATCTTTGTACATTATCCTTATATTCAATTAAGAGGCTATTTAGAATCTGGTCAGAGGAAATGCCAGTCTGATTAATGAATGCACGCAATGCCACTGATCATCAGCGTCATCCAGTTTATGTGTGGTGATAATGTGCATATCATTATGTGCATGTAAGTGGCATAGCTAATGTACTGCTGATGCAATCAATAAAACCACAACCACACGAGTATGTAAAAATGATCAATTCAGGGGGTCAAATCATGTCATATCAATCTTTCATATTACTCATTTCACATCTTCAGTACTTTGTTTAGCCCTCCATCATCTCTCTGTGAGGTAATTGAGACCACTGTGGCCTTATGGCCTCACTTCCTGTTTGGCTATCTCCCATCATCCCTCAGGTTTTCTTTATGACAGATGAGTTTGAGAAATACCTTAAGCCCTTAATCTCGCCCCTTTTTATCATAGCAGCAGAAATCCTCTGTGAGGCATTGATTGGATGGTCCACAATTCATCTTGGTGGTAATTGGAACAAACACTGTTTAATGCCAGAGAAGACCAATAGCTGGCAGAGTAGAAAGCTCCTCTCTCCACCCCAGAAGTACAATAAGATTCATACAATTGATTTGTGCATTGGTTAAAAGGGCACAATTATATTGTACAGAGGAAACCAGGTCCATGCTATGTTAAATACTAACTGAAAAGATGTTGCTGGCGATTTAGCTGCCAAATGTTCCACTATGTCTCCAACATTCTCTTCCTGCTGTTTAGTGCTGAGCAGGTAGTGTACAGCAGGTGTGTGTGACTGAAAATGAGGTAAAGAACAAGGAACCTAAATGAGTATTAGTCATTTGATCCATTGTCAGTACAAACGTATTGTTTAGTGTAGCATTTAGCATTATTACTTGAAGAACTTATTATGCAGATTGCCCATGTCAAAGTGTTATGCAATGCACTGTATGTTGTATAAAAGTGGATTCTTATTATTGATGCATGATACAACATGTAAGCAGGGCTAGAAGCAATAAGTTACATTAACTCCTGTTACTGTAGTAAAGTTGTATTTTGTTTGCTTGGATTTTTGAGTATTTCTAAAACAAAGGGCATTTTATTTTTACTTTATGTATTTTTTTGTGTTGTAGTTGTCTACATTTCAAGTTGCATCTGTTACAGAGTAAAAACAAAAGTCACATGAAAAAGTCCTGATGAACTGTGTGACAATGGAACAGGAGAAAGGTGTTAAATCAGTAGCTGCAGCAGAGAAGAAGCTGCAGCAGAGCTCCATGTCCAGAGAGGAGACTGATACATGTTCTGAGTGTTTACGTTCACAGTTCAGTGTGAGTGTCAGAGAGGTATGAGGGCTACAGTCGCAACTGAGCTGGGGCTTGTTGTCACTGAGCATTATATATGCACTGTATTCTGGGTTATGTACCCTTAAAGACGGTTGCATCTACTTCAATTAATGACTGATTTAATGCCCCACTCGGCCAGCTCGCTAAGCAACCTAAATCAAACGCACCCAAGATGTTGCATGACCAACAGGTGCATGCTGGGTCTGGCTAATGTGTTGAATGCAAAAATGTTCACCGAGCATCCCCTGCGGTGACTTTTGTGCTCACTTAAGAACTTCTACCTTCACTTGGGTGGGTGAAAACGTTCTGCTGTTTGTGTCAATGCCTTACACAGTTGACAATACAGGTCATTCAGCTTTTTTGAAAACTTTGAAAAGCACAGTGGGACAGAGAGGCTGAGTGGACTGTTTCTATGATGTATTGAGAATGGACATGTTGAAGCGAAAGCAGACTGTGGGGGACTCCCAGAATGACGTCCAGATAGGTGAAAACAATAACAAGCTGATTACTGTAACTCTCTCTAGAGGAGAATATGGGCAACCACTGCATTGTCTAGCAACATATTGTTTGTGTGTCAGTGTCAGGCTATTTAATTTATTTGGCTTAATAATGCCTACTGCAGGAGATACAAAGTGTATCTGTAAGCTCTGCAGAACACACAGTTACAAAATTAAAGGCATTGTACTTAAAGTTTACCCAGTGTCATGGTGTTATTGAGGTATTAGATCAAATGACATCAGACTGCCATATCCACACTGATGCACTGGGATTTAGGACCTTTTTGGTCCCTTTCTATTTCCTCCCTTGACTGTTTTTCATTGCAGTTTTTAATTTTTAAATGACTGAAGATGGAGAATAAACTATTCAGATCTGAATCACATGATCTCATTTAACCGATTTTAATACAGTATGGCGTCACCGAGTTCCAGTACTTTAGGCTCTATTCGGCTCACCAACTGGAATATTAAAGGGCTCCACCTTCCAATGCAGCTGTGTGTTTGCACACCTAAAATTAGAAAAGATTTTTCTACAAGAGATCAACCTCCACATAAATGAAACCACTAAACTTGAGAGAGGCTGGATTGGACAGATATTGTATTCCAAATACTGGTTGGATCCAGGAGCAGCCATACTGATCAAAAAGGGAATCCCTTCTCCTTCAATCCCAGCTTTTGCAGATAATAATAGCAGATACATAACTCCTGCTGGTAAACTTTTTAGCTGATGTGCATGGTTCAAACTGGGAGACCCCACATTTTCTCACCCAATTTATAACCAAATTACCAGATCTCCAAACATACCATGTGGTTGTGGGAGGTGACTTCAAATGCATACTGCAGCCAGGCCTGGACATACCGTTTTTCCTACTCAGTTGAGATGAAACCACACCCACTTCCCCATGTCAAATCCTCTGGGGCCGTACTGGGAAACACAGTGCACTAAATTTTATGAAATGAACATTACTGTTAATCAGGGTGTAGAGTTATGGGAAAGGTTCATTTGAGGACAATGTCTGAGTCAAGCACACAGGATTCTCTGGTTGTGTCTGTGTTTTACTTGCAGTTGGTTTGTAAAACAAACAGCCAACGGTGGTGCTGATTCAGCAGATTACAAGCTGTTGTCTGGGCTAGACAGAGTGTACAGGCCAGGTCCAGCCCACCTGAGATGAAGGCAAATAAGTGCTTGTGGAGGGGCAGCCAGGCTGCAACCTGCCCTGTGGCAAGCCCAGAGACAGTCCATCAGCAAAGAGCAGCTCCGAAGGAGAAGTGACCCCAAGAGGAGCAGCAGCAGATCAGGCACGAGGAATTGCAACAGCTAAAGAGGTCTGTGTGTCAGACATGTAAACACTGCTATTTCCCGGGATTCTCTTGTAATTTACCCTTCACACCTGGTGACCTCCCATTTAAATTTTTCTTGCAAATCTCCTGTAAATTTCTAAACTTGTAATGTCAGTGGAAGGTCAAACCTCCAGGCTGATTTGATGTGTTTGCTAAATTCCTCTCTGGTGCAGCAGGTGACAGTACGTAGAACTGTAGCGATGAGAAGTTATTCACTCAAACAGCACCTGCCATTAGAACAAGGAGTAGAAGAGGATGGATGGATGAAGGTGAGAGAGATGGAGTAGCCTAACGCACCAAATGGAAGGAGGCTTAAGCATACTTGATGGAGAGCAACGTCAGTCAAAGTCATGCTTTTTGGAAAATATTCCACACAGATTTTAGTATATCACACAGAGGAAAGAGCAACAACTCTGCTGAGCAGAGAAACATACAAGAAACATACTGGCACAAACTGCCAGTATCACAGCATTGTCACTTCTGCCCATTGCCCAGATCAGCTAGATATGTATTTACCCAATAGTTTAGCACTGCAGCACGACTTAGTGACTCCCTGTTGCTGTTCAGTCATAAATTTAATGTTTACAAATGACTTTCCTAGATATTAACTCAACCCCGGGTATGTTATACTCTACAATCTGGGAATTCTCCAAAGCTTATGACAAGAGAAAATGTACAAAACATCTTTCAGAACTGTCTACTCAGATAACAGAAGCAGACATTTTCCACACTTCACCTGAATTATATATGACTAGGGCTGCAATTGACAACCTGCCAATTAGACATGCTGAACAGCTTTTATTTAAATCAAGACATACATTTTATGAACATCTTATGCTATCCAACCAACTTATACGAGCAGTGGCTAGCAGAACTATTCCAGGGATCCATGTGGCACATGCTAAACTATTAATGACCGCCAACAAAAATCTTCATACTGTGGATGCCACTGAAGATACCTCTGAGGTTCATGCCTTCCTTGACAAAATAAACATTCAGACACTTGACCTAGATGCCCAAATTAGCACTGAAGCTAGTATAACATGCCAAGAAGTTATTCAAGCTCTTAATTTGATGCAAAGCAGCAAAGATGTGTTAGATGTGTTTCCCCCAGAGAGTAGACCTTTTTCCTGAAAATCATGTTATGCTCATAATACCAAGAAACAGTGTTTGAACAAAAGTTATCTGAAACCATAACACTGGCAATCATTTTTGGTTCCATCAAAAAGGGCAGACATCCCCTGGACTGTGGTGCTTTTCGTTCTATAAGCATTCTACAACTGTAAAACTTTCACCTAGATCCTCTCTCTGTGTGCTTTCATGTTTGTGTATGTATTTACAGTAAAAACTTTAAATGAAGTCTAAAAAGAGATGTCTGTTGTAGCCATTGTGGTGTCCGTAGACTTTGCTCATTTGTGTGTAGTTGTCTGAGTTTGGTGTTAGGTGTGGCTGGTGTGACACTATTTCATTGTCTTTCAGTGCAATTTTTTTGTGTAGCCTAAATATGAACATTTTTTACACAAGGACTTTTACTTCAGCACTGTAACAGTACTTTTACTCGTGTATAATCTTCCAGTGCTCTTTCCATCCCTGCCTGAAAGCATGTATTTTAATGTTGTAATGGCTGTTGGCGTGGCTAATTTGATTTGTGTAATTTAATTTTATCTAACATTGCATCTTACTTTCTAAACCGATATAGTGACACCACCACAGACTTCCAGTGAGTCATCAGTGATGATTGATAGGGAGTATTACTCGTCAGTCTACCTTTAAGTGGTATATTAATTACATGCACTTTTCACAAGTTATGTGAAAAATATTGTTAAATTTGTTAATTTGTCACAGCATTTTAATGATGAGTAAAGTTATGAAATCAAGGACTTACAAAACACACTCAATCTTGTGTACCTTGCTTTAGAAAAAAAAGACTGTCTTTGGAGATTTGATATTTATGCAAATAACAAAATATCAACAGATTTCAATTTTTGTTGGATACAGAATCAAATTGGGATGACAGCATAGCCATATGAGGCCTTTTACACTTACTTTATGTTATACAAGACACGTAGTTCAATGGGGTCACACATTCAGCAAGACAGCATTCTCAGTGCCGACGTATACAAAAAGAAAGGAGCATCTTATTGCAATGCAGGATTGAAACCTTGTACAACTACAGTATTGTTTCTCTTCATCCACTGTGAAATCAGGGCCCTCTGGAGATCCTGCAGGCTATCCACACAGATCATGACCCCATCTTCACCACCAAGGCCTTAAAGCAGGTGTGTGTGTGTGTGTGTGTGTGTGTGTGTGTGTGTGTGTGTGTATACACCTAAGTAAATCAAAGTGGGTCTGGACCTTGCTTAACCCTGATAAATTCAACACTCCCTTGCGCAACAGAATGCCGAGCAGAGAGCAGGCGGCCTGACAAAGGATTAAAAATGTCAGTGTGGTGCAAACGTAATTACATCTGCTCGTGCAAGGACATCATCCCCTCGAGATTTAGATACCCCACGAAGCTCGGTGTCACCATAAAACCACTTAAAATGTTTTGAACCTGGAAAACAATACTGGAATTGATCGTTAGATATATGAGCAAAGAGCTTGATAAAGGCAACTTATTGAAATTCATTCAACACCAGTTAGGTTTATATGTATGTAGTTGGCACATCAGTGCTGTCCACCACATTGAGATAAATCACTTTAGCAGCCCCACAAGAATGTTGTGCAGTGCATTATGGTGAACAGCATGTACAGACGTGGATGGCAGGCATTCCTTATTTATGTATTTCCCTCTAAGACAGTATGTAGCATAATAAAATGACATAATAAAATGATGGCTGCTAAATAATACAGGTAGATTCACACAGGGTTAAATAAAGGTCACTAATTGTACAAGTATCGAACCTTGCTCTGTATTTTGAAGGCATAAATAAGGCATAAACAAACGAGCCAGCGGATGTTTAATGTGGCTACACTGGGATTTTTTCTGTGATAAATGGGCTTTGAATAATGCATGCAGGTACAAAAGAGGAGCTACAACCTTCAGGTTTGCCATCTGGTGTCCCACGGTGGATACTGAGCAGCAAACACAGGAGAAGAATTCACTGTCACCTCCGTCAGATGGTGAAGGTATGTGAACTAACTGTTTATCCTCAGCGCAAGATTAATGAAAGAACTTTTAATATATAATTATAGCTTGTAATTTCAGCATTTTTATGGACCAGTGGAGGTATCATGCACCATGTTGATGGGTTTGCTCATTGCGATCCAAGCCTTTCGTTTTTATTCATGTGTCCAGGTGAGCATAGAGCCATTGAACTCAGGTGGGACCAACTGACTGGCCTGAGCTGAGCAGCGTATGTTAATGATTAAATCCACTATTGTCTGTTCTCTATTTGCCCGTTGGAGATTTAATGAAACCTTACACTTTCCACACAGTGTAAGAGCATAAGCAGACAGAGAAAATACACGTTGCACAATGTGATTATTTCTTGTTGAATAAAGGGAACGATATACTGACACAACAGGATTATCTACACATTATCATCAGTATTTTCTGTGTAATTTGTAAGTTTTATCCATTCAAATATTAAAGATAATGAGAAAAGTATTGTGGTTGATAGATGTTTTGTAATCAGTGTAGTGTGACATTATACTGCGTTTGCCCTCATGCTGTAAATATATGTTAATATCATCTATCCACCAATGATAAAAAAAAGGGTTAAATAATGCACTATATTGACTAAACATTATAAGTAATAGAAACATAAACTGGAGTCAGTGGTCTGCTGAACTGAGGAAGCAGTGCATTCGAGAGGAATGAGTGCATCTTCATGGATATCTGGTGATATTCTATAATGAATCCAATCCTTCTAACAAGTATTGTGTGTATCGAACACCTGCTGCTACATCTTATTCATATGTGCTATAGAGCTCCAGTATTGCCCCGCATATATCTATCTATCTAGTTTTTTTTTTTTTTTTTTTTTTTCATTTTACATTTCCATGTATTGTTATAGATGCATGTCTTTGGCATGAATGAAAGCTTTAGGCTGAGAGCCAGAGCTGTAGGGAGCAGAGTGTAGGGACACTGGAACCTACTGAAAGACATACTAGCATATTGATGCTTCTGATCATTTCATTTGTTAAGAATGAAAAAGGTAAAGAAGAAAAGAATATTGTTAGCCATATCCTTTAAAGCTAATAAAGCGCTGCACAATGACATCTGAACACCCATTTCCAATGGTGGAATGAGGGGGTGCAATTTTTGTAAGTATTCAAAACAGACACTTCGGCAATCACACTGACTTTATGCAGCCACTGACCAGATGTGTGTGTGACTAAGACCAAAAGGAGGCTATGAAAGCAGCATGTGGCTTTACAATACAGGTCAAAACACTGACCTTTAGACACGGTTGGACAACACACCATATGATCTAGTTTGAAGCAAATTGAGGCCTTTACAATACTTGCACATTTCAATAATGTGTGTCAAACACATTATTGAAATGTGCATGACAACACTTGGCTTGGCTCACCTGGGCACCCATGAAACCAGACATGACACTATGGCCCTTTATGGCTTAACTTGGTCAAACAGGAATTTGTTGTGGAAACCTTCATAACAACTATGTTGATCTATCACTTAACCACAACTGCTGTGGTTCAGACACACATAGATTCACTTACAATGGCCCAGTCAAACCTATACCTCAACTATAGGCTGGTCAATACCAGTTTTACTGTATATTGGGCGAACTAAAACCAACAGTACCAACTGACTGCAGAGTCAAAACTAGATGGCTGTGTGAAGCAGCAATCCACCCTGACCAGGCTCGCCTAGTCTTGTTAAGCCTAAATGTCTAACTGATCACCACCAATGACTCCTTCCCTCTATTCTCCAATGCCATTCAACCAGAAAACGAGCACAATGTATAGATAAAAAGCCACAAAATGGCTGCTTCTGATCCAAGCAGCCTGGGCTGTGGACAGTGAATCATCTGCTCTCACGGCACCCCAAACCTGACATTTTCTAATCATTTGGATGCACAAGGAAAATGAAGGACCCATTTTGGATTTGCACAGGTTCACTATGGATCACGCACCGGCTGCTGTTCTTGTTAGCACTAAGCCCACGGCCAAAATACATTTCTGAAAGCCCCCTGTATTTGCGAGAAAAACCTGTGGGGGTTCTCAACCTAACACCTTGACATGGCATTGATGGGGAGGAAATGGCATATCTACCTGTGCAAGAAACAGGACCTTGGATTTGCCCTGAAAATACACTTTTAGAGGCAATCTGCTTTCCACAAAAAGGGGTCAAGCCAGGCAGAGAGATAAATAAATTGCTTTGCTTCTGCTAGGCTGTATACTCTGCCTTGATCCAACCAGGTCATAGAAAGCATATACGTTCCTCTTCACATGCATGGGTCAAAAAAGAGAAAAAAAAGCCACAGAGGACTTGAGAGAGCTATTGAAAGCAGAGCAGAGAAGAGAAAGGGAGAAAAAAAAGAGCAAAGCCAGTAATCAGAGAAGGAAAAGTGAGGAGAGAAGTGGGGGATGAGGGAAAAAGAAGAAAAGAAGGGAAGATCACAGTAAAGGACAAGGAAGGATAAAGCTTATAACAGGACTATAAAAGCATGCTAAATTCTGGAGAACGATTCTGATCTGAGGATAGTGGAATGGAACAGCAGTGTGATAAGAGCAGCTCGCAAGTGGAGCTTTCACGCCTATATGCTTGCAGCTGCCGTTACTCAACTGCATAGAAAAATACCCTTTCTTTAAAAAAAAAAAAAAGAAAAAAAAAAAAAAAACAGCAAAAGCAAATCTGGATGATATACATGCTGGTGTTGCTTTGCTTTTTGAGTTACTGTGCTGCCATGACAATATTTCTCTCCATTCACTTTTTGAATCTGTTTGCACTACTTTTATATTACTCATCGGTGTGTGAACATCTGATTCAGTTCTTTCGGAAATGTCATTAGTGCATAACCCTTTGTAATAGATTCATAATGAACGGGGGTGTGGTTAGAGGCTAGGAGAGATGGCTGCAGCTGATTCCATTTGCCTTTTGCAAAGAGCAGCAGTTGCTGACTGAATGAGGATTAGGTAGAAATGATGGGATTTTGATGCTGAAAAGCCCAGCTGAGAAGCATCGCAGCATGAGACCATGAAGCATAGCGGGAGAGGAGACGCAGGCCGGTTTTCAGCGCCTCGAGCAGACAATGTCACATCTCCCACACAAAATAGCAGCATTGATTATTGCAGAATATGGAGCCAGGAACCCTGAAATTCTCCTATACGATGCTGGAATGAGGCATGCTGTCTAGTAATACCCAGCTAATGTCAACAAATTGACAGGCCAAGTCTCTATGCTTTTTCTTGGAGCCTCTGTCGTTTCACCATTTTTTTTTTCTCTCCTCTCTTGCTGTAACTTTGTGTCTTAAGAACATGAGGCTTTCACAGTTGTATTTTTTAAAATATTTTTAATACTGAAGGGAATATCGTATGCAGTCATGTCAAGAATAATCAAAAAATGTGAGTGGAACAAAAACAAGTAATAAGATGTACAGAAAGCATGAACAGAATATTTTCAAGCATATGGTTTTTTTTTTTTTTTTTTTTTTGGAACCCACATGCCCACAGGAGTTTTGAGTTATTCTGGCTGATTGGAGGTATGCTCAGGCTGAACGTGGGTGGAGCTATGCTTAGAATTATGATGTCACCAGTCTCTATGTAAAGCTAAGAGTTTAATATTGTCCTGCCTAAACAAGTGCAACAAACATGTCAATTAAACATGTTAGAGGAGAGGAGTAATTAAAGTCACCGGTGTGGCACACACACACACACACACACACACACACACACACACACACACACACAGCTATATTAGACTATATCAGACAAGCTAACAGGTGATTTTTAAAGGGGAGCAAACAGACTTCACTTTATCCTGTTTTTTTTTTTTTTCCATCACCTTTTCATCGATGCTGTTGGATCTAAAATGCTTCTACACATTATGTTTCAGATAGATTGGTGTCACAATTATACATCTAGCACACTATACTAGTTTTCCCCAGTCTGCATTAATGGAGAAAAAAAAAAAAAAAAACAACTGTCTAGTTAAGAGCAAAACTTAAAAACTTAACTTAAAACAATGATTCACAGCAAAAGACGAACCCCCCCTGCTGGAGAGCAAGACTGACTGTTGTGCCTATACACTGAGTTTGGACAGATCATTAACAACCTTTTTTTTTTTCTTTTTTTTTTTTCCCTTTTCTCCCCACAGTTGGGCAGTAGTTCAAGTTTAAAATAAAAAGTGACAGTTCTACCACAAGTTTAGCCATACATGTTGGACAGACGTTTGCAGGGATTTACCCTTCTCTCTCAGTCCTCCTGTTTAAATATGTCCCATATCTCCTGTATTCTTCACCTTTCAAAAAGAAAAAAAAAAAAGCTAAATTCCCCTCCAATACAGCAGGTGGCAGTATGTAGAACATTAGGTCTAACATGTAGTGATAAGAATCAATTTACTCCAAGGGCAACCACCAATAAGAACAAGAAGAAGGACGAACATGAGGGGGATGGAGTACCTGCCCGAAAGGCTAAAAGTTTGTGTCTCGCCAATAGGAGGAGACTTACCTGTACTAAATGAAGAGAACACTGATTAAAGTCATGCTTTTTGTCAAACATACAACAATGACCATATTTATACCATCTCTGACATCCATTTTCATCATCAATCTCTGCTACCAATTGTCTCTCTTGCCAGCAGCCTCTCTCACAATTACAACTGCAGCATAATATGTAAGTGATGTGCCATTTTGTGTTTTCATTGATATAATGCAGGGATGTTCACAGCATTTCACTTTCAACCTGGTATCTGATTCTGACCACCTAATGTCACTTAATGTATGTAATGAATTAGTTAACTCAATCCTTGTTGCACTGATATTTTAAAGCAAGTGGTTGTCTAGTGGTGATTTTAAGATTCACTGTGTGTGCACTTGTCTAAATGTAAGGGGTGTGGGTGGTGCTAAGGGTGGTGGAATGGTCCAGGGCCAAGTGCCGGAAAATTTCTCTTAATTTCAAATCCCAACGTTGACAGGTAAGATCTAAAGCTGGAGTTATGCTTCTATGGAGATATGTATTTAAGAACCTACAGAGAGGGTGTTACTGCTAACCTTGAGTTGCAGAGGCTGATTTGTAGATCAAACAAGACCTGTGTATGTTTGCTTACATACAGTGACAAGAAGCATAATTGCAGCTTTACAGCAGAAAGCGGTGCAGTAGAAAACTTTGCCTGGTACCACTGCACCAACAGGCAAATGGCTTATTACAGAGAAGCAAAATCAAGCAAAACCTCATTCATTGTACATTTCATTGCAGAGGAGATTCGGTGTGTGTCACAGAAAAGCAGTGTACATTAAAAGCACATATGCATGCGTACCCAGTGTACTAAACCATCCCATCCAATTAACTCACAACCACAACAAAGCAAAGCTATTCAAATGACAGCAGAAAATCAATATTTTGTTTGATTTTAACAATGTTATTGTTGAAGCATATCTAATGCAAAGTAGAATATCCCAATAGGACCACACAAAACTACAAACAAAATATGAACAAAAAAGCAACATCACCAACTTCTCACTCAACAATTCAAACAACCAGATATGTTGTGCAAGGTGATCTAAGTGTAAGTCTGAGATTCTGATGAGGGAAGCCATGTGGAGCTTTGTATGTAACACACCAAACTGATATGACAAATTTAGGAATTCATTGGAAGAGTGGTCAGTCAGTTTTTCTGTGACAAAAAGCCTTTTTTCCTTCCTTCATAAACAATGTCAACTTTGATTGTCCACTCAAGACTTGATGAGAAGGCTTCACAAAACCATCCAGCAGGCAAAATAGCAACAGGTGATGTGTTTGATGATGACTGGGGTTCAGTGGTTTACCTACACGGCTTGGATATGTTGTGCAATAAGAGGGTGGTGCAGATGGTGGAGCCGTCTGCTGTTATAACTCAATTAGTTGATAAGGACACTCACCATCACCTACCTTTCCTGTCAGTGGCTGTTGCCATAGTGATACAAGGAAATGGGAATTCTCTTGGCGTGTGAGCAAACAGGTGTGTTAATCTTTGAGAACAAGCCAGTGACAGCTCTGTAACCGCTTAGACCTCTTAAAATGTCACACAGTGGGTAACAAGTGTGTTCCACAACAATGATATCAGCCCAATTTAATTCTTAAAAGTGAAGAAAATATATTTATAGCCTTATGGGACAAAACAGGTTTCCCTGAAACCAATACTAATGGCATTCATGGAACTTGTATACAGATCAAGTGAATCCATCCATCCATTAGCTGTCCCTCACGGGTGGTGCTGGAGCCAATCCCAGCTGACATCTCAATTAAAACTAATAGTAACAAACGGAAAGAGGATCTGTATCATTTGACAAAAAACCTGCATGAATTCTTTTTTACTTCAGGAAAAAAGCAACAAGCTGTAAACCCACACTGACATTAGCCAATTATCATCGAGCAAACAGCAAATAGTTGCATCCGTACATGCTGCAGGCATGAAGCAACACAAGGGTTCATTGTGAGTTTTTGGCCACCTCATTAATGTAAGTCCTATGGTCACTGTACCCCTAGCTCTGTTTGGTCTCCACCAACTCAACTCCACCATATCCATCCCTTTAGTTGGTAAATGCTCCATGCTCACCAGCTTCACTACCTAGGCAGATAGAGATTATCGGTTGATTAAGGCAGCTTTAAAATTCTTTGTTGATACTTAACATTCTCTTGCCAGAAGTTACATGCTATAACTCCTCCTCTGAAATCATATTGCTTTTGATGAAACAAGAGCAATCTCCAAGCAGCTGTTAGGATTCAATAAAGATCACTTGTTGCTAGAAAACAATAAATAAATGTGATTGATTTTCGAGGTTTATCTCAGTAGCAGTTGCTTTATGTTTATTGCTACCCACAATGACACACAAAAACTAAGGCCTGCATTTGCTAAAAGATGTTTGCCTCTCACAATAAGAGCATGGAAAATCTACCATAATGTCAGATGCCGACCATGTAAAAAAGACTCTGGTGTGTCTTAATATGATTAAATTATTCTTCAAAGATGCCTTAATGCGGCACCGCAGTGGGACACGCCATGTGCGAAATCTACAAGGAATGCGATGACTGTTTTCAAGCCTTATCACAAGGCAATACACAGAAATGCACAGTTAGAACTGAACTGTGTGTATCTTTAGGAGGTAACACAGGATGTCTCCAGTGAGTTTAATCGGGATTGTGTAAAGGAATCTTGAGTTGTAAGCAAACATGCGAGTAAGGGCCACAGCAATCAATCAATGTAACACCAGATTTTGGTTCATACTTGCCCCCAAATGAAATTACTGAAATTCTGTCCTTTAGGTTTTGAAGCACATGTTTTTGGTGTTTTTGGTGCCCCCTGTGGGTCAGGTTCAAAATGCTCCAGGAGGGCTATTCTCAATCATGGCCTGAAGATATGCAACCAGATTTATGATGATTGGTCAAATCACTAATAAGTGATAGCCCCGCTCTGTGCAAAGTCTTTGGGCAAATGGTGGACATGTTATTTGACAGATCTTGCTCATTAATAATAGAAAGCTGTATCTTAGTTCTGCAATGCTGTATACCCATTTTGGTGTCAAAATCCAAAAGGTAGATGTTGTATTACTTTTTGTGAGTTCCTTCTGAGTTTCATGTTTGTAGCTCATTCCAGTTTATGGCAATTTGAGCTGCTGTTGCAGACCAATAATAATGATAAACTGGTATACACACAGCCCTTTCGAGACTTGAGAGCTAAAAGTTGATTAAAAAAAATGGAAATAATATGTCAGACATTTTATAAGAACAATAATAAACCACACATTGACTGAGAGACAGTGATGGGGATGACCTAAAACCTATTATGTTTAATTGTCTGGATAAAGGGTTTGGCATAGAATTTCCACAGACAGATCTCTAATTCTACTATGATTTTTTTCCTTATCAAGGTAGAAATTTAAGTGTCCCTGCCTAGTAATAGCCTTTTCCTCAACTAATGATGTGAGTATTACAGTGGTCTTAGCAAGTGAGTCTGCCTATCTCGGGTGTATGATGAGGAAGGACTCATCCAGAGGAGCCAAAGCCTGCAGCAAATCCTCTGTCTAATTCTCTGCCCAGCATGAATCCTATTCCCTCCAGCCTTCCTCTGGTCCTCTAGGGGGATCTGGATCAGCATCTAATGAACCGCCTTCAATTACCCCTTCCTCCACTATTTGCCCTCTACAGTTAACTTGAGAACACGATCAAGTACCTCTGCCTTACACTTCCTATGGACCCTTGGGCCCTCAGAAGGTTTAACTAACTTTACCATGAACACACAAAATCCCAGAGAGCTGTCCAGGGACACAGCAACAATCTAAAAAGGACAAAATTATAACACCACTCTCGTTTTAAACTTAACAGGCTTAAATTATTTTCTGTTGAGTATGATCTCTCAAAATTTTGGGACATGAGCATGATTTCTAAAAATGCTAATAATGTGCTTCATGCACAAATAGTGAGAAATTGTAATTTCCCACCATGAAAGGATTACGTCAAGGAGACATGACCAGCAACAGGCAGCAGTTTGACATTGAAATAACACAGTAGAGACTAGATGTGTAGAAGTTGTGAAAATGTTACGTGTTTTGCATAAGTTTCACCTTTTCTTACCCTATGCTTTACCCAAAGGTGCCAATTTTGTGGGAGCCCATGGTTAACTGTGAGCACTCATAGGGAACTCACACTGTGGGGAAAACTATAACTTCATCCAATGGTGACAAATAGAGGAATGGATGCTGTCGAAGCAGCAAGTTTTAAATGTAAGCCACACTTGTGTCCATCACAATATACAAGTCCTTTGATGCTGCATCAAATGTACTTTCTGCTGAATGGCATTACTATTTTCTTGTTTAAAGACAATCTAATGTACCACAATGAACACATGGCTGTGTGTGTGTGTGTGTGTGTGTGTGTTTTAATTCTATTGGTGTATTAAGGCTGAATGCATACTTGGTGAAATCCACAAAATTTGATGAGTGTCTCATTTTGTTTGGTATTTATATTATTTACTATGTGGTAGATCGGACTGGTTGGTCAACCATTCTTATATGGTCGATAAACTCCATTTGACCACACTACAGTTCAGCTGGAATTTATCATATTCTATCTACCATAGGTGCATCCAAGAGCAAACTTCTGCAGCGTTTGTTTGGATTTCAGCTGTGTCGATCTCCTCCACTCTCCTGGTTGTTTTAATGGGTGTAAGTAGGTATCTTCATTTGAATAAAGATGGCATTTAGAAACTTAATACAGCCTATAAAGCTCTGATTAGTTGATTGTTTCTCTAGCCTCCATATTTGGGAACAACACCCGACTGATTTGAACTGCTGCCAAATCCTTGATGCAGGAGGTGATTCAGAGGTCTGAAACCTGACTAGTTTGGAATTTGGCACCTGTGGTTTTACCAAAATGTCTAAGTTGCCTAAACACAACACGTTAGCATTTCCATTCCAAACACTTTTTCAATTTTAGAACTGTGGGTAAAAATGGGCAATGCAAGTCAAAAGTGAGAAGTTTTTCTATTTGACATCAGCAGCCTGGAATCAAGGACTTGTCTAATGTGTCTTGGAACTACTTTGATTTTAGAATTTTAGGTATTTCCAATCAAAATTTCAGTCTGTGCAGCAGTTACATTTCAAAATGCATTAATACGTAGTGGAACTCAATGTTACATTTTTTGCACTGCCGCCATTGTTGTGTCCCTCAGGACATTATATGTGGTCAGCTAACCTTTGAAACTCTGGGGAGCTCTAGTCCCATCAAGCAGCTGTCCCTGTAGAGGTTAGATAACAGATGATTTCATAACCTCCCATGTTCCTCCAATAATGTGGCAAATCTTAACCCTCACAGAATCTTTATTAGTCCGTCTGTTGGTTTCACACCACTGAAGATGTGACCTTGATTGTCATGGCTGTCCAGAAATGGTTCGGAATCATTTTCCTGCACATTCTGACCGGCCCAAAGTGCCCGCCGTCCTTCCTCAAATCCATTTGTTCTCGTGGAATGTAATTATTGCTGCATCTCAGAAATCAATTCTCCTTACCTTAGGTTAGATATGACTCAAATACACACACACACACACACACACACACACTAGTTTTTCATCACTTTGGGGGACATTACATAGACTTACATTCATTTTCTGGAGACTTACTCTAACCATACCAACCATTACTGCCTAACCCCAACCTTTACCCTAACCTAAACCTAACCTTAACCCAAGTTTTCACCCTAAAATGTAATGATTTCTGTTCAAGGGACTTGCATTTTGTCCCCATAAGGAAGGTAAGTCACCACATTGTGACTTTGCGAACAGATTTATGTCCCCACAAAGTGAGTAATACATGGACACACACACACACACACACACACACACACACACACACACACACACACTTTTTGGAGACATTACATAGACTTACATTCATTCCCTGGAGATTTAGTCTAACCATAACCATAACCACTACTTGCAGATGGGTCACATGTCCATATGTTTGCTAATCTAAGTGCAACTGCTAATTTCTTATTTCAGATTTTTATTCTCCAGTTCTTTGTGTTAGGGCAAACTGCAATTATATCATTGTATTATACAGAAATTGCTACCATGAAAACTGTTTCAGCTATATCTTTCAGCACTTTTGTTATTCAGATTAACAGTGATGTTCACAGTACATTGATAGTTAAATACTGATAGATGGCTATTTGTAGTAGCTATGATACAAAATCTAGGCCTGTTATAGTTGGGTATAATTTAAATCTGTAACTGAGCAACAGTGTAATTACTGCTGATACTACCCTACATCATTAACATCAGCAGAGAATCACCAAACAGCAGATGTACTCATTGACGCTAAGTGAAAACAAATTTCATTTTCTGGTTTTGTTTGCAACTTTGACGTTTACCCAACTTTTCCAATGCATAGCTAATACAAAGAAAGTAAGTCAACACATGCTCCAATACTTTTCATTCAGCAAATAGCATTCTGGGCTACTGAGGAAAATTTGGCAACAAGCATGAACAACAGATGGGTCATTATTAACACCAAGCTGTTTGTAGTAAAACATGGTCTTGAACATTCAGAGATGTGGTCTTCCATGAGAACAACCAAGGATGAAGTTTGCCTTCTCCCTTTGACCTGGATCTCACGGTATGTTATGGCCAGAAACAATGTTCAGTATCCGTGAACATGCACAGTTCTCTTCCAAATATCGACAAGCAGCATCAGCACCAGTACTGGTGTTCCACCTGACCAATTCTGGGCCTTCAAATCACTCAGCTACAAAAGCAAATGCTGTTTTTTAATTGAATTCACAGATCCATTCTTATAATTTCTGTATACAAGTGTAACTGATAACTACAAGTGATATTATACAACAAGTTCTATTACCTTAGAAACGGCAGAATGCTATCACATGACGATTATTCTTCTGACATTTCCTGATCTAACACCTGCAATATATTGTTGAGAGCTATTTGTGATATTCTTTGTTTTACTGTCAACCAATCCCATGAAAAGACTAAAATCAACCATGAATGTTTCCTACAAACAGATATTGACTGTGTAGTCAAAGCCTGAAAAGTTATTCCTCTGAGCCATAAATTATATAAAACATCCAAACGAGCCACCCCGTTGCACTCAGTGACATATTCCTTTATTATTATAGACATGGGCACTGGAGTTTATTTTCAGTCAGTTTCATATACAACACCTTGCTGCTGCAAATAGCCCTTAACCAATACACTATTTACTCCTACAATTACCAGCTGCTTTAGGCAATTACTGAACCTTTTGAAAAATATGAAAGAATATATATCAGTGACCCATCAAGAATTACCTCTTCAGTTGGAGCCAATGGGTTGAGACCACTGTGACGGCCACAGGGCTGCAGCACAGGATCCTCCTCCTCCTCACAACTGAGAAGACAGAAAACAATATCGTGGCTGTGGTAACTTTCCACAATTGTAAAATCTTGTCATACTGGACTTCTGCATTTAATACCATTATCTCACCGGCACCTGAGTAGATAAGTTGCATTGTTTTAACAAAGTGCTGTTTTTGGTCTGAATGGCTGAAAAAGTCCATTTAACTTACGCAACTGAGGCAAACTTATTTTACTTTCAGGAAAGGATGCCTTCAGGGTTATTAGAAACCAACATTGATTGTTGGTAGAATACATAATATATCTTTTCAAATGCTGTCCTTAATTCCTACATTTTCTCTACTTAAAGTGTCACTGAACACCAGACTGCTGCCTTGGTTGAATGTTTGGGTGTGTGGTCAGAAGTGTGTTCTGTTGAACCTGTCACTTTTAAAAATTAGCCATTCTATCAATATATCCCTTTAACATGGATATTCTGCTCTGCTAGTATATCTTTAACCTCCAACCTCTCACTCTTTCTTCATTAGCATATAAGGTATTATGATTGTTAGAGCACATGGAAATTAAACATCTAATTTTGGGTTAATTAATGGAATTAGTGTATGAGGAACATGAGGTTATTAATGTGCTAATTTAATCCTGTCAATTATATGGGATTATTTATTTATTTAATTTTTTTTTAATTTTATTTTTTTTATTTTTTTGAGTGCCATAGTAAGACAGACAAAGACAGGGAGAGGGAGAGAGGGGTAGTGAAGTGGAAAATGCAGTGTCAGCCTCGCAGTGTTTCAATCAGTGGATCTGAGGACTTGTCTCTGGAATGCTTGATAATAAACTAATTATGATAAAGTCAGACACCTGTTTCAGTCTCTACATTTCACCGTGTCCCCAATGCAAGAAAGATTCAAGTATCTCTGTCTTATTCAGACATTTTGAATATGGTTTGAGTTGATATAGTATACTGGATATTCATATTGACAGAAAACAGTGACACTTCAAAAACCCATGTAAACAACTACAAAGTGATCATCTGTTTAGCACATTTTTAGCCTTTTGTTTTTTAGTCTGATTGAAGTGTTACAGCACATTCAGGGGAAGTCAGGTTTGAATACTTTATTTGAAAACTAAGCAGTGACAGTGGAGTGAAAACATGCAGCAGAAATCGATTGGACAGATTAGTGATTTGGCTGATGCCTTTCCATAGTCCAGTCGGTATGATTAGTGGTTTAAAGTCACATCTTTCAAAGCAGATTCAGTGAAATTAGAGAAGGTTCCAGCAAATGTAGACAAGATTAATGGATTCTCTACTTCAGCAATATCTATATGTCTCTTTCTCTTTTATTATTCTACCATGCTGCATTCATCTTTCGCTGCCTGCTGCATTCAAGCACACTATCTTCTTAATGCAATCTGGCTTTTTATTTTCGGTCAGTTGTCATTACTCAGAGTGGACGTGTTCCTGCTCTCGATGCCGAATGAGGAAACTTTACAGAAGCATGGTCAACTCTGTCTTAGTGACTGTCTCTCTTTAGTTTGCCATGCCAACTCATTGCATCCTGTATTGTTAACACCCATGTTGATGGTACATCGCAGCATACTGGTGTGTTACCGCTTCCTAGTGATCAATGAAATAGTTTGAAACACTGAGCAGGACTATGTATTACATCATCAACAAGCACACCTGTGCATACACTGCTAGAAGTCAAACACTGTACAGTTACTGCTAATTCAAAGCAATCACTGCTGCTGTTTCACATAAAAAGCTTATCAATGGCGAATTACATGGATGGTTTCATTGTGAAGCAACCACAGGAAATGCATTGTTTTTGTCACCAACTTTTACTGGTGCTACATCATGTACTCAAATGACTATGCCAGAAGAAACAATGTGCAGTGCACTGGTTATATATAGAGCTGCAGGTGGCAGCGTCTTACTGTGGTTCAAGGGAACAAGCACACCTCAATCACATCATCAAGATCAAACAACACCTCTTATTATGCCTTCCCCTCGGATGGAATCCACTCTCCCCATAAGCCCATCACAAAATCTGACTGTGGTTGCTCATGGCATGGCACTGTGTAAGTGTTCCCAACCCTGTTATTGACCTGAGACTTGAGATCCACTGCAATTCTCATTTGTCAGTCTTTCACATTTTAAGGTGTGTCTGCTGACTTTCATTTCCTTTGTTTCCCCTCAGCACCATGTGAAACACATCACAGAGCTGTTTGTCTATGCACATACATTGCTAAAACTGAGTAAAGAAATGCTGTTGGAGATCAGCACTGCCACATACTCACTTTTAGCACAGTATCCTTACTTTCTCTGTTACAGAAAGCAGTTTTCAAACACAGTTGATGGCAGCAGTGTCTGGCATACCTCTTTGCACCTACGAGCTTGTCTTAATCCTGCGGATTCCGCTGTAATGACAATGAAGCACCTCTCTGCAGCAGGTGAAGTCCTGTGTTTTCGGATCTGTTTTCCCCACAGAGTCCCACAGCAGCGCTCATTTAGCAGCCTGATGCATTGTAATTAAAGAGTATCGTTGGATAGAATTACCGGTGCCCGGTTAATTCCTGCATTCTGTTGTCTTTTGGAGAGACTGCTAATGAGTCTATTAGTCTCCTGTGAGGGACGGGGTGGCATGGGGTGGAGGGATAAGGATACACCAGATGTTTGTTGACATGGAGTGAAGTGAGTAAGTGAGTTTTTATTTGTATGCATGTCTGGGGTGTTTGGGCAAATGTGTATGCAGTCACTGTCACGTTCAAAGACAGTACGTTTTTTTAGCCCATTATAATATCTTGTAGACTTTCAAGCTGCAGTTGGAGAGGGTGACACAGAATCTCTCAGTGCCTTCAAGTGGCCAAATGTTAAAGACAGAGCTCTTGAGCAATTTCCAAAAAAACAAACAGGAGACACAACATTTAATTTTATTTTAAAGCAGAATTAATTGATTTTTTTTTTTTTTTTTTTTTTTTTGGCCACTCTAGAGCAGCTCATTTGTAGTAATTGTCAAATACCCTGTATGTACATGCATATTTGGCCAATAAAGTTCAACATCTAAAGACACCTCACTTTATTTTAATTTATTTTTTAAGTCCCTGAGCCTGTGCAGTAATTAGATGGAAACATGTTGCTGCATCAAAATTCAGAATAAGCAGATATTTACAAAAATCAATGAGGTTGATGAGGTGAAACATTAAATATATTGTCTTGTCAACTGAGTATATTTCAAAAGGGATGAAAAATCTTGACATTGTTTTATTTTATGTTTTACACCATGTCTCAACTCTTTTGCAATCAGGGTTGCAACTGAAAAGCAGATAAAGCAGCATTAAGTGCTTTCATAGGCCACTTGGGAGCAGTGGATCATGCTGAAAAAAACTGATGTGTGCGTGTTGTGGCTGGAAACAAGGCTGATATGAATGCGTTTGCTGGATGGAAAAAACAAAACAATGAGATGAAAGGTGCAAAAAACCTTTACAGACTTGAGGAAAATTGCAGAGCTGACAACTTTTACCTTAAAGTCATTTGACCCATTGTAATATAAAAATAATTAGTGCAGCTTTAAAGGTTTAGCTGTAACACAAAAATGTTCAGTTTCATGAGCCACAGACACCAGTGAAATTGAGAAGTCAGCCAGAGTCTTCTCAGCAACAAAGGCAAACTTGTTGCTGCTCATTTCTCTTGATTTTACCTCATGCTGAATAAATATGAAGTCATCATTCAGTTCCATTTGACTGCACTCATTTTCGAATCTCATTTCACACTTTCATGTCAAAACAGATGCTGAGAATAATGCCAAATCTATTCAGTAACCTGTGATTTCTCTCCAACAAGTCTGTAATATTAAGGCATAAACAGCCACCCTTCACTGCTATTGTAAAAACAAAGCAGTGAAAAAAGCATTATAGCATTATGGGATGTATGCTACATTGTGAAAGCGTGGTGTCAGCCCATTGTTGTGATGGGCATTGATTGAAGTGAAAAGCCAGAGCCATTATTCAAAGCCATCCAGCACTCAATTAACACTCAATTTGCATTATGGCAGAACTCTACTGCCGCCCCTTGATTAATACGTCTCCTTCTCCCTTGCCAGTCAATCATGAATCATCCTCTCTGCCACAGGACAACGTTACACACCCCTGCTGAGAGAAAGAGGGAAGGAGGGAGGGATGAGGGAAAGGGAAGAAAATGTTTAGGAAGAATAGGACAGGAAGTGGAGGAGTGAAGTCTGTGCTGACAGAGGAAGATGAGAGGACTCAAAAGAAGAAGAGGTGGAGAAAGACGGGGGAGGGAAGGCTGGCAGGAATGACAGAGGGAAGGAGAAATAATGACAGAAAGGGATACGGCGGGGGAAAGAAGTAAAATATGATAGAGATAAGACTGGATATGGGGGCAATGGGAGTCTATTGAGGGGTGGGGGGATGGATGGAAACCATGAAAGATGGACATAAGAGAATCAAAAGAAATAGGGGAAAGGCAGGAGGCAAGGAGGATGATGGAGGAGAAGGCATGACTAAAGAGAGGGGGAGATCATGGATACTGAATATAAAACACCGAAGTGAGGGAGTGAAGACAACACTAGATAGAATGTCTGAAGCGTGGTATTCTGCTGAAAAATGGGGGTTTATGCCCATCGTGTTTGAAGTATGTTGCTGCCCCAAGTGAATGAGTTCAAAAAACTCGGGGTCTCATTCACAAGTGAGTGTAAGAAGGAGCAGGAGATTAAGATGCGAATTAGTGCAGTGTCAGCAGTAATGCTTGCATATTACCAGACTGGAGAAGGCGCTGAGCCTCAAGGGAAAGCTCTTGATTTACCAGTCAATCTGTATTCCAACCCTCACCTATGATCATGGGGTAGCAACCAAATGAGATGACAGGATGGCTTGGCTGGAGAAATGGTGAGGAGCTAAGACATGAAAGGAGTTCGGGGTAGAACTGATGCTGGGTTTCGTTTGAATTTTATCGATTCCAGTTTTGCTTATTGATTCCAGTGGTTAGTCAGTCATCTGATTTGGATGCCCACTGAACACCTCCCTTTGGAGGTATTCTGCTTACGTTGTACTGGGAGGTCACCCTTCAGTAAACTCAGAACATGCTGGGGGTATTCAAAACCCAATCAGGCCTAGGCGTGCCTCCAGAAGACGTATAGGAAATGGCTGAAAAAGAAGGATGTCAGCTCTACTTAGCCTGCTGCGACTGAGTCTCAGACAGGCAGCATGAACTGTGTAGACGAATGGTTTAATAATAAGATCCTTAAAACCGGATGGGCTACAACAGTGCTGCAGGCAGTAATTGTAAATAAAAATAAAAATGATGGACCACTGCTCAAACACTGGACTACTTTCAATAACAAATAAATAACAATAACAATGTTTTCGACATCCAAAGATTTTCAAAAATGTATGATGATGATGATGATTGCAACCACAGTACACAAAAACAACTCTGCAAGGAAGTCTTTTTTTTTTTTTTTTGCATCCAAGTAGTTTCAGTTCTTCAAACACAAAGCATAAAAAAAAAAAAAAAAAAAAAAAACAGATTTGTGCTATTAATCATTATTAGTATTACTGGGTATGTTAAAATACTGTCAGCACTTGGAGGTGCTATTTCCCAGTGTATGTGCATCAGCAATGCGTAAATATAAATAACCTTGCTTTACTTGCCACTACAAAACCATCCAAAACTCCTGTGATGAAATAAATATTCAGGAAATTCATTTGGTGTTTCAATTATATTGAATCTAGTCAATTAGAGAGCAAAGAGACAGACACAGGAAAGCACTTAAAAGCCCTCCAACCAAATTACATTTGCAACTAGAAGGGCACTCATAGAGTGCAGTCCTCCACCAAGGCCAATAGTCCACTCTTCTACGATATGCAAATCTGCAAGCACAACCAATATGTATGTCTGGATAGGTCCAAAACTATTCCAATTTCACATTTGGATGTGAGTAAGAGTATTAGTATTAGTTTGACAAAAAAAGTTTTGTTGTAACTGTATCGCTTCTCACTGTACCCAAGTGCTCCGTAACAACGCTTTCTGCTTGAAGTTTGAGCAACTATTGGCTATCCCAGAGGAGTACTAGTACCTGTGAAGTTGGAATATGGGGGTCACTGTATTCCTACAACTTGCTTTCTTCTGTCACAACTGAATATTACTACTATCAACTGGATTTTAAGATGTATTTATTCCGACAAGGCCAAATGACTTTTCCCGCAATATTAATTAAATGAAAAGTAATTTCTGCATCTGCCTCATAATTCGGATCCACTCCAAAATTAAAATGGGTTTTTCTAAAGAAAATCAGGCCAATGCTTTTTTCCATAGGCCTGCTGACAAACAGACAAACAAACCAAACACACAATCACCAGCAGAGGTAATTTAAGGTAGCTATCTAGCTTTATTCTTTTTTCTTTTTTTTCCTCTTTTCCGAGTAGGTGAGATAAGCAATGATGAGATGAGATGAGCAATTTATATGCAGCAAAGTCCTCACTTCTATGAACAATACCCTTCTCTTTACTCTATTAAACACTACTGCAGTGTAACATAACAGGAACTGTAACTGTACTGACTTTCAAATCTATGAATCACATCACTTCTAAGTGGACTCCGATGCAGTTTGATTGTGCTCTGAAAGTTGACAGACGAACAACAGTCCTTTACTATAGTTAATATGTGATTTGAGCATGAACTCAAATGCTTAACCACTATTAAATCCATCTGCAGTCCGTTGTGCTTGTATCCTACTTTGTTAACTTTCGCAGTTCACACATGTGTGCCCTTTCCCAGAGAACAGGATTTGAACACACTATAGCACACGGCCAATTAAACTACACACCATGTTAAGTAATTTGATATACAGCATTACCCACATTTGAATTATATTTTTCCACCATGATTATCATGTACATGTAATGATCACATCCCTATGGTGGTGTTAGTGATGTACCCATATTCTCTTGATAAGGATGCTAGATTTTCAGAAAGGGATTTTATCCTTTTCAGAGACTGTACTACAACTGTTCCTTTCTCAAGACTATCAGTGAGAAGAATGGAATCAGATTTCCATGTCACTGCTATGCATTTCCTGACTGCACATAAAGCAATTTCCATAAATGTCATTTGGGAATTAGTTGAAGATCTGCTGACACTTGTGAAATTCCCCAGTATGCAAAGTTCAGGATCTAATACCAAGGTAACTCCTATGTTCTTGGTCAAGGCATTGCAGAAGTCACACCAAAATGACCTCACCTTTATGTGAAGCCAGGTACAGTGAACAAAGGAGCCGACCTCTATACAGCATCTGAAGCACATTTCTGGCAATTCAGGTTTGATTTATGTAATTTCTGTGGGGTGAGGTACAGTTGATGGAGGAAATTATAGAGAACTGTCTGTACAGAGCATTAATAATAGCTGACAAACTGTCTTGACATAAACCTGAACAGAGCTGTCTGTGCTCTGGATTTGTGCAAACCTGGCTTTGGAGTACATTTTCAAAATAAATTTGTATACATTTCCCTCATCATCAGAAAACACAGGTAAAGGCATTCCATAGCCCAGGTTGGTTCTAAAGAGAAAGAACTTAACTGAAGATATTAAAGGAACATGTTGTTGGACAAGTCGTGTTCCTCTTCAATTGTTCACAGGCCATGAGAAGTCCTTTTTGAAATCAGTCTTCCAAATGTCGAATCCTTTTTTGGTGCCAAGTCTCCAGTATTTTGTTATTTGGAGTCATGGGAATGAATTTTTGTTTCAGAGCCGTTTTTGTTTTTCAGTCCAAGAATTCTATCAGTCTAACACCATATTTTAATCAAATGGTTAAAAATAGGATTTTCCACCCTGTATGATAGTTATGCATTTATTTTAATACCTTTTACCTTTTCTTTAGGGGGGATGCAATCCAACAGATGGGATGCAGTTGGAGTCCAAAAAAAAAATAAAGAAATAAATAGCATTTGAGCTGCCAAAAAGTACTTTTTAAAACTGGGTAGTTGATGGCTTCCTAATCTACAATCTCGCGTCAGTTTTTCCATAGATACCTTGGGTCCATACAAGTCCATATAAACTGTGTAAAAGGTTTGTTGAGGGCTTGAAAAAAAGTATGAGGTAGTGGAATGGGTAAAGACTTAAAAAGATATTGTAAACTCTGTAGCATTCTTACACAGTGAACTCTGCCAATTAGAGTAATGGGCAAACTATTATTATTACTATTACTATTATTACTATTATTAAGGTCATTATCTACAGTTTTTCCACGATATTTCACACCATTGAGAAGCCACTTGAATCAGCTTGTTTGTTAAAACTGAAATAAAAACCTGTTGGTGGAATTATTTCTTCTTTTTTTCCCCCCAATTCACCTTTTATCCTGCAATAACATCATAAGCGTTCAGAAGAACCTGTAATTCAGTGAGGGAGTTAACATGGTCTGTTGACTATAAAATTGTATCATCAGCCAGGAGATTAATTTTATGATTAATCTGATCTATGTTGTAACCCTTAATATCAGGATCATACCTAATTGCTTTGGCTAGGGGCTCAACAACCAAGACGAAGAGTCCTGGAGACAACAGGCAGCCCTGTCAACTCGATCTGTTCAAGGCAAACAGTGTTGAGATCTGTACATTAGTGTTAATTTGGCCAAGGGTTCATGACCAAGGGTTTTTATTCAACCAATAAACAACTGGCCAAACCCAAATTTGGCCAAAACGTTCAATAAATATGGCCGTTCCAACCTGTTAAAGGCATTTTTCTTAGATTTTGTTAGGTGGATAATATTTAAAAGCCTACATAGAATTTTAGGTGAAGTTTAAAAATAAAGCCTATGTTTGTATTTATTCATTTTGGAAAAGTGGCCAAGGCTGTTAGCATGGGTTTCAGACAGTGTTTCCCAACCACTGTGCCGCGGCACATAAGTGTGCCGTGAGAAATCATCAGGTGTGCCGTGGAAGATTATCCAATTTCACCTGAGTGAAATTAAATTTTAGAGCACCACTCAGGTGAAATCTTCCTGTGTGTCTTTCTTCAATTCCTGCAAGAATAGCAGCTTTGTGTTCAACTAAACAGGCCCAGATTTCAGACTACATTTTCATTATATTTCAATAAATATACTTTTTGTGACATTTTTGTTCGGTGGTGTGTCTTGTGATTTTTCTATTGAAAAATATGTGCCACGGCTCAAAAAGGTTGGGACACTGGTCTAAGAGATCACTGATTCAGATTCATCACGATTCAGGGAGAGTTTGAATTTTAGATGCTAAATTAATTACATCCATGATGACACTTTATTTGAAGGGGTGTACATGGGATTGATATGAAAGTGTCATAACAATGGCTCCTGGCACCCTGAGGCTGAGTCAGCTATTGTTGATAGGAGCAATATCTGCATGGCTAACCAAGCCATCTGCATGGCCAGCCAAGCTAACTAGCTAATGGTAGCTACAGTTAGCTTGCTTAGGCAGCAAGTAAAGCTATCTGACCATCATGAAACTCCTTAAATTACCTCTGTAGTGCAACTCCCTGTTGTTAATCCGTCCTCTTTCTGTCATGGAGGCCATGTTTTGGAGGCCAAGACTGCTGAGCCCAGCACAATTACCAGTTGTTACAGCTATCTTTCTTTAGCAACAAGCAAAGCTACTATCTGTCCATCGGGACACTTTGTATATCAGCTTGGTAAAATTAATGCAATCCCTGCCACAATTAGAGTGGTCTCATGACAGGCAATGTCAAAACCAGCCACACATAACAGCTCAATCTTGTTAACACATGAAGCTGAATAGTTTCTTAAGTTTGACAATGAGGCCTGTTATGGCATGTGTATGACGCAGTCTTGGTTAAAGTTGTCCTAACAAAGACATCTGAACAAACAACAATATGTGACCAAGTGACACTTAATGAGAACAGTCAAACTGTTATAATGGGGCCAGAAAAAACAGGAAGTGAACCCAAAATGCAGACCAAACAAAAAGGCAGGGCGGAAGCAGTTCAAATAATTTATCTACACAATAAGGCAACCAGGGACTTACCAGTAGGTGAAGCAGGTGAGAGTCAAACCCAGGCAAGATGTAAACAAGCAAAAATGCAATGAAAGAAAGGAATGGAGTCCAATAGTCAAAAACAAAAGCAAGGCCTACGGGAACAACAAGGCATAGATCCAACAAACAGGTAATCCAGGAGAATACTCTTTCAACGTGACCGGAAACAGGAACGCCACAAACAAGAAGACCCAACAAGGACAAAGGGATGCACACTGACTTATATCGACAGGGGAGGAGAAAAAATTAGACACAGGTGAATCAGACAATCACACGGGAGGGAAAACACAAGAAGTAAAGTTCAATGTGATACATGAGGTAAAATTTCAAAATAAAACAGGAAATAGCGCAACTAAACAGCCCAGAAAATGACATAAACAGTCATTAAAGGTCCTTTGTGTTCATGACATGTGTCATGTTCATGGGTATGATGGTGCCATATCCTCTCCTGCTGAATTATTAGATTGTAATCATGCCAAGGCCTTTACAATTTCAGATTCTTCTTATGTTTTTGGCAAATTTCTGCAGTTCCGTAGTGGACTGAAATCCATCAATCTTTATCATCTGGCAATTCATAAAATACATATAAATGTGTATAAAGTTGTTTAAATGTGTCATTAATTTCTCTCGGTTTATATGAGATGGAACCCATCTAAGTTTGAATTAGGTTAATTGTCCTTGAGCTTTCTGCTGCTCTCAGTTACAAGGGCAAAATGTTGTGTGCCTTCTCTCCCAGTTCAGAATATCTATGTTTAGTTCTTAGAATGGCTTTTCAATTTGATGTGTTTAGTGTATTATATTTGAGCCTTTTTTTTTTCTTTTTTTTTTTTTCTTTTTTTTTTTACCAGCAATTGGTAACATTCCTCTGAAACTGCTCTCCTGTTGGAACTCCTTTACCAATTTCATGATTTGCTTCCAGTTCTTCTATTTGTGACATCATTTCTTTTTGATACCATTTGTATGAAAGATTTTTTGTGGTCGCCTCCTACAACATACAACAAGTTATGCGAACAACAAGTTCGCATAACTATTACACTCAAAGTGAGCGGCTATTTCAATTTATTATTATTATTATTAATTTATTTTAATAATTCATTTTATTTCCAATCATGAGAATACATGCTAAGGTATAAGCAAGTGTTAGAATATATATTATAATAGTATCTATTTCACACCAGTGCCCATACCAACCCCATTTTTTCATCTAGGCAAACCCTCCTGTTTTATGTTGAGCATTTCATCTGAAGTATGTGAGAAAACAGCCTTATATGTCAAGCTCAGCAGTGGGGAGACGATCTACCTGACAACAAATTAATGAAAATGTCACTGACTTATACCTCCATCTCTGTGTTTCATAAACGCTCCACTGAGCATATTAACATACTGGACAAGATGCTTTCACTCTTCTCCCTAACTGCCCTCATTCATGTCCTCTGCAGTAACCTCCCTTCATTCTTCTTTCTCCTCCTCTAATCTTGTGCATGCATGTCCGTTCTCACAGTCTGAACCCTGCACGCTTGTTTGATTAAAAGTAAAACAGGGCGTGTACAAGGCTTTGAATGATCTTTTACTTTATCTTGACATAACAGAGCCATGGCCCTGTGAAGCCAGGGACAGGGGGTTAATGGGAGCCATGACAGCCAAAGCCATTCCATCAGCAGTGGTAGTCTGCCGAAAAGGTCAACCTCCAGTCCACATAGCCAACCAAACGGAAATGTCAGAGTTTGGCGAGGAGAAAGTAAGGAAAGGCCTTTTGTTTGAAGTAAGGTGAATGTATATTTCATATCTGCGCTGAGTTCAAGTCAAATTATTAGTGACAATATTTTTACAAAATCACACAAACAAACAAAATTGGTCACATGGAGGTTCACTTGCTAAGCAATGGCCCCAAACCTATTCTGTTTGAAAAGGAAATGGAATGGAAATGCCACTCAACTTGCTGTGCAGTCATGATGTAGGCACCACAATCCACAGTCAGAGGAAGAATGTACTCCAAATTTCCTCTGTTGTCTTTGAAAAGTTGGCTTCTGGTGTGAAGACACACACAAATTCTTGTTTCCCAACTGATGTGACTGCAATTTACTATGATGTATAATGTACTATGATAACTGAGAGGCCATCACACAAATGAAGAAACTGCTGTCAATGCAAATCATGAAACCAATTTACCAATACATACTCACTATATAGAAAGAGACCACAAATAGTCCAGGTTGTACACTACACAACTGCAGCAAGTCACAATATAACAAAATTTCCAGAGGATGCTAAAAACTTGATGACACCTTTGCAGAGAGTATTCCTAATACAGCTAATCATCATTGATGTTGGAAAATATACTGTATATATTTTGGTATTAGCATTCTGATTGCATGACTCCAATTTTATGGGACAAATACCACTAAACACGCCATTGTGGTTGCAGTTTTATTATTTTGCTGTATTTTAAATCTAAACCTCATTCTAAAAATATCAGGAACACTTTTACATGTTGTTGTTTCTAATATTTGATATCTTTCTGATGTATTCTGCCAATCTGTACGCAAAGACTAGTTTCCAGTACAGTAAACAATAAAGTTGAACTGTACTGCATTGTGCTGTATTTACATCTAGCATATTAATGCTAAGTTGTGTCAGCAACCATTGTTGTGTTCTAACTTCTGTTTATAATGCAGTGAATTCAGGGTTTATTTTGACCAAACCAGAGTTGGTGATGGTTGGAACAGTAAATGGCGAACAAAGGTGGAGAGTTTTATTTGGTTTCTTTTGAATTTGAATGAAGTGTGTTTTCAATTATAATTAATGTTTCTGTACATGGAGTCTGATGGCTTTGGTGAGACCAATACAACAGCCGTTTCTGGTTAAACAAAAAGTATCTTACTATTTAACAAAAAGCTCTGTCTCCGTAAGAATCCTTGCCATAATGTTGTCAGACACTTAGAAAAGCAATGTGACTGTCAGTGGCAAAAACAAGCACTTTTAGTGGACATACATCGATGGTGCACAAACGCCTGGAGGGATTACATTGCATCCTGTTTTGTGGCTGCAGGCTGCAGCAGTTTGTTCAATACTGCACAAATTTCAAAAGTCATTTAGACCCAAAAACATGGCAAAACAGGATCCATTTTGAAAAAAAATATCAGTTGCCCTTTAAAGTAGGGTTTTAGCTTGTGTTTCTCAATTTGTTTGTGTTTTGTTTGTAATAATTATGATGAATGAAGAAGTGGTGAGAGGAATTCCACATTAACTTTTTTTTTTTTTTCTCGCTACAAAGTCTCAAAAATGTTTTGAAACAGCTTCATCCAAGGTTGGAGTCAGTGTTAAGTTTAGAAGTTAGTTAATGTGTTTCTGTTCATATTTTGCTCTGCCTATCCATTTAGCTCATTAAATGTTACCTTCAATGTTACCTCCCTCCACTTCCCTCCATCCTCGTTTGTGAACAACTGAGCCTAATATATTTACAAAAATCAGTGAAGTTGATGAAGTAAAGCATTAAATATTTTGTCTTTATACTGTTTTCAAATGAGTGTATGTCAAAAAGGATTGCCTGATTATCGCCTTCTATTTTATCTATGTTTTACACAACATCCCAAATTTTTGGAATCAAAGTTGTATCCAGACTTTTCTGACACATGTAGCCATTTTCTTTTTGATGTTCAGTCTGACTTGTTTGTACTTAACGAAAATCAGAAAAAGCTCTGTTTGTGTCTAATACATCTCCTCAAGTGTACTTCACTACCGAATATATTGAATGCAGTTTTTGTCTTAAAAATAAAAAATGTGCACTTGTTAGCATTCTAGACATTCACCCTTAAAATAGCTTAGCTTTCAGACCATAGAATTCCTGAGTTGTTTCTGCGTTACTGCTATACCAATAAGAGCTGCTTTTTTTTTTTTTTTTTTTAAATAAGACAAAACTGTGAATATTCAGGATTTGCTTTGAGACAACTGTGTTGTTTGTTTCTCCTGGGTCTCCTCGGTTGCATGTTAGCTCAATTGAACATTTTAAGTTTGAAGGTGTACTAGTGCTGTAATAAAGGCCAGGTGTCTCTCTGTCTGACACCCAATGCCACCTGGGATACACTTCAATCGCCTGCAAAAGTGAGCTTCTGTTTACAGTTAAACAAGCTAATGCATGCAGCAGGCACTGTCAGAAACGTGGGTCTGAGTGTGGTAATGGTATTTACTGTTGCTCTCCCTGAATTTTAACAGATATAAAAGGAAACGTTGCATCATAATCCTGTGGTGGGTATACTGGACTGTAGAGTAGCTTGTAGATGCAGTGAAACCAGTTGGGATTACCAGAAAGGTTCAAAGCTTTCACACTCTCAGAGAAAGAAAAGAAATAATGTTGAATGCAGGCTTCCTGCTGTATGAGTGTCTCTCTTCAGACGAGTCCTCTTTCTCCCTATTCTCCCTCCATTAGGTCTTTCCCTGGTCATCTCACCACACCAATGTCCATTTCCTACATTTGCTGAGTCATGAAAATTTCATTGGCCCGTATCTATCCTCAAGGATGCATTTGGGTGGAAGACCCAGGGGATGTCAGCAACTGCAACTGTGATTGCCTGGAACTCAGACAGACAGACAATTGGACGAATAGATGCTTTGCTGTTTCGAATGTCTAAACTTAGCATCATGCCTGTCCAGGGACACTGCAGGCAAACGCAAAAAGCCTGCAACCCATTAGCCTGGAGGAGCTGCGGATCCATCAAGAAAGCCCGGTAGCAGCTTGGAGCACCTGTGAAATATAGCCTTTGATCCTTAACAATGTCCTTAATAGTGTTTGTCTAAAAACACCTTTGTCTCTAAGGATAATAGATTTACCAATAGCCCACTTTACAGTGCAGGCAGCTATGGATCTCTCTCTTAGAGAGTGATTTCTCTGGCAATCAGAACATTTAATCAGAGTTCAAGAAGCCGCAGAGGCTGTCCTCTGATTCTGTTAATTGCTTTCAACTTGCAGTTCTCTCCCCTCAATGGAAATTTCCAATTTAGAACATTTCATTTTATTTTATTTTACTCCCTCAGTTCTCATTCTGCAGAGCAGCGAGCCGTTCTGTTCTGCACAGCAGCTAAATTGCAAGCATTAATCATTTCAGAGTCGTTATCAGCATTTTAAAGGTGAAAATCCAAACAAATTGTTTTTCATTTGGCCTGAGCTTAATAGGACTGTTTTCTTGTAATTTGTAGGCTTGGAGCATTTAACACAAACAATTAAGTGTAAATTGGTAAGTGTGCTTATCTGTTCCCAGTCTACATATTAAATCTTTAATGAAGAATCACCTCAAATCAAGGAGGTGTAAAATCTAAGCAATAGGCTAGATATCACTTAATTTATTGTGATAAATTATATATCAGATTGATAAATACTCTGGGAGATAGGATGCTAAATACTTATCCATTTTCTAATATGTCCAAAGGTTACTCATAGTATTGTAAATGCACCACTCAAAAAAACTGTAACCAACCAACATCTTTGACATTTCTTGTGACCTCATGAGTCAAATCACACACCTGCCTACCAACACCACACACGTTATTTTCATATTAGAATGAATTACACACTTGATAGCCTCAGTAGATAGATTTAATGTAATAATAATAATAATAATAATAATAATAATAATAATAATAATGGTGACTTTAATGAAAAATCAATGCTTCTATATAAGTTAAAGCCAAGTATGTTTATTTAGGATTTCAGGTATGTCAACAACTATGTATTTTTTTCCCATTGACCAATACACCTTCACTTAGACAGGAAGTAGTAACTGCTTCAACTCACATATTTGTCATTCTTCAATGTTCAGAGAGAGTGCTAAGCTCTGCCACATGAATAAATTTGGTGACTGTGCTCTCCTTACCTGACAGGAAGGCTATGCTTGGTGTTTTCCTTTAAGTTAAGAATCACTAACAGTCACTTAATTTCTCTCAGCATTCAAATGAGCAGTGGCAGCTGTGTGTAGATGCCCCACCACCTGTTGGCCATGCCTATCAGCAGTATGTAAGCAGTAGTTGGAGAAGAACTCAGTGACTGTGACGCCCAAATGTGAGGGACACAGTTGGCTACCTCCTGTGTCTACACTCTGTGACCACTCACCAAATGGCATGGCGCTGAGTGGAAGAGATACGGTGTGTGTCTGTGTGTGTGTGAGAGAGTGTTTGCGTACATGTGTGTGACATGGCACAGAGCTGAATAGATTGTGCGTGACCATGGTGCCTGCGGAGCAAAACTGACAGAGATTAAAAATGAGTGGACCACTGCCACCAAACCACCAACGCAGCAAAACGCACACAAACAAACACACACACACACACACACACACACACACACACACACACACACACACACATCTATCCATACTCTATGTTGACAGGCCAAGGAAGTGTTCTGAAACCATAATCCTTTCTTGTAGTTGTCTTGTCCGCTGTTTGCGTGGAAAATTGTAATGTCAGAAAAGGCCCAAACATGTTCTAGAGGACTCCTAATAGGACGGATTTGGTCATTCTGCTGCCAAATCAGCCTGAGGGCTTATCAAGAAGAGAGATAGAAAAGAAGAGAGCAGAGAGAGAAACAGGCCTTTCTGATGTACATGCTCCCTAACAAGAAGCAGCGAAAACATGGCAGCCTCTAACTTCCTGACTAAACCTTATGTGATTGTTTTGTGTGTATGAGAGCATGTGTTTAGACATTTATAAGCATCTGTGTGAGTATTTGTGTATCTGTGTGTGTGTGTGTGTGTGTGTGTGTGTGTGTGTGTGTACAGAGACAAACAGCTAAAGTCAGTGTCCCAGCAACCAAAAGAGTGCTGCTGGGAAGGAATCTTATTTCTCTCATTTTTCCATAATTCCATTGATCTCATGAGCAGTTTAAGTCAATTTCTTTCTGAAGCTAACCTTATTTTCAAATTCATGACCGCTCCATTTCAGAAATGCTACAAAATGATGATGAAAAAGTGACATAAATATATTTTGCCTCCGATTTCTTCCCCTCTCACCCCATCTCTTACTTCTTCACCTTCCAATATTTTATCTGGGATGCAGGAATATTCAGTGGCACCTTTTTTCACTGTGCTGTGACATTGTACTTTTTTGTACTGTACTTTAGATAGTAGAAAATCTAAATAGCTAAAATGTCAGAAGAATTGCCCTGACTAGTGAAAATTTTAAAAAAGCCTGAAGAAAAAAGCTCTCAGAGGACTGCAGGAACAGCATATCATTGCTGGAAGGATTTTAACATCACAGTGTTTCAGGTTATGGCAAGCTTAACCCAGCAGATGATAGTAGGCTGATTTTGTAATTGCATTGATGTAGATGTAGGTTACCACAGTATTTAAATCATGGGAGCTGAGTCACTCATGATATTGTTAAGGAAATGTGTGCGTTATGAGCTAGTGGATGCATGGAGATCTTTAATTAGAAGATGCCCCAGGATGAACCCTTGGGGAACTCCATGTGTCATTTGTGTTTGTTCAGATGTGTAATAACCAAATGAAACAAAGCAATCACTATCTTGCCAAAAGGATTGTATTTTGGTAATATTGACTGTAGCTATTTTCCCAAACAAATTAACACAAGTAACTGAGGCGCTGAGTTACCAACTGAGGCAGTTTCTGCAATACTCTCAACAAAAAATTTAACAAAAGAAAAAAGGAAATCAAGGTCCACTTAATGGCTTTTCACAGTGCCTTCAGCAACCTCTCCCGACCTTCATAAGCAGACTGAGGTTGCTTTGTTGTCACAGAACATTCACAGAGAGTCCATCTGGAATAAAATTTGGGGAAAATAGCAGATATCTGACATTTTTATAGCTATAATTTTGTCAAATGGGAATTGAACAACAAAGGAGTAAATCCTCACACATCAGAATTTAAATAAGCTGCATCTTAATCCAGTGTCACCGTGAACACAGTATAAAAGCACAGGTGTTTCAGACGAAGTAAATATAATAAACATGGACAGTAAATTACAGGAACTGTAAGTTAATTCATTAAATCAAATGATTTTGATTGAAGCCACAGATAAGCATGAAGAGCAGTAAACTTTTTAGAACCTGAATGAAATTGGTACACAGTTTGATGCAGGGTAATGCCATCCTAAACTCCGTTTCACACCCTTGCAGTTTGTCCCCACCTTGATATGCAAACACAGAGTTTCACCAGACCTCTGCAGCAGACGGGGACCACGGTGATGACTAGAAAAGCTGCTATATAGTTCACATCTCCGAGAAATGTCACAGCTAATGGAGACAGACCAGCAGTGGAAGGGAAATTAAAAGCAGCAATTGAGAGGTACTTGAATGGCCAACATGCAGTACTGTGTCCCTGGGGGCTTTTAGACTCTCACAGAGCAGGAGACAGATGACTTTGAAGGTAAGCGTGGATCCATCCACTTCCAGCAGGGCTAAATCACTGTGTCCTGTCAGTTTGATGACACCACATGGTGGGCCCATAATGTGTCCCATATGGCTGCTGTGTGGTGGATATGCATGCTGTACTTAAGCAAACGCACCCCATGCTCTATTCTTATCAAGTTACAATGCATATGCTCATATTTGAATATTTGGCAAATCTTGCTATTTCAGTATGCAGCATGCTCCATGGTAAATTCTCTTCATGCTGCTACTGTGTTTTACACTCAAGGTTGCAATTTTCATTTGATTTAAATCTTTATTTTTTCTAAAAAAAAAAAAAAAAAGTGCTTTTCTCCCAGCGGCTGCATGTTATACAGTTGCACATTTACAGTGGAAGCTGGTCACAAGCTGTCTGTGTTCTACAACTGTTTTATGGGAAAATATAAGCACTTGGAGAGCAGAGACCTCTAATCAATAGATGACATGCAAATGTGGCAGTGCAGCCAATATATACTGTATGTCTGGACATATTTCCAAAAGACAAATTCCCATTTGGATGTAAGTAAGAGTATAGTTTGTTGCATAATATGTGTGCATTTATGTTTCTATGACCATACCTTAGTTTGTGTTACGGCTACACTTGTTGCGATGTTGCAATTAACACTGGTTCTCCCATGAAAACACTGTGCTTGACTGCTCCTCAGCAACTGTTTTCAGTAAGAAGTTTGAGTCACCACGTGTGCCAGCGACTCCAGAGCGTTAGTGACTGATTGTGGACTGTGATAGCGAGTAATTTTATTTCAGTTCCTGAATTTTACTACCATCTACTGGATTTTAAGATGCACGACATTACCTCCGCAAAGGCCAAATGTCCGATCTCGCAATGTTAATGAAAGCGAAAAATAATTTGTGTATCAGCTCTTTGATTTGTACCACTCCAAAATGTTATGGGTTCTACCTTGCTTCACCCTTTTATCAAGTTTCACGAAAATTGGGCCAGTAGTTTGATATAATCCTGCTGAAAACAGACAAACCAACAAACCAGAACCTGGAGCAAATAACTAAGAGGAGAAAATGTAAACAACGAGTGAGTCACTCATATTGAATGGAAATGACCAGCCGACAGTTTTCGGTGGGTCAAGCAAAGGTAAAGTTAGCTTTGAACAAGGTTTGAACAGCACTGTACTGCATCCATTCCCCCCCCCCCCCATTCATTCCAAGACATAAGGGCAATGACTTTTTTTTTTACCACTTTTTTACTTTTCTGCTTTTACTGAAGTTGTTACATCAGCACTCCCACACATCACAATTTCAAAATTCACCCCTGAGCATCTGTATCCAAAGATGTATACATAATCATCCAGAGATTGTTACATCAGAGCCTCAGAGCTGACAGCAGAGTTCAGTCAGTACACATACAGTATGGCTTCACCACCACACTACACGTGCTGCTCATTAATCGATGGTGAAATGTCTCACTCCCTCCCACTGATTACATCTACTGAGTTAATGAGCCCCACACTGAACATCCTCCCTCCCTCACTATATATCTCTATGTCTCATAAAGGCACTCTTCAGTTTCAGTTGAAGTGGCACTGATCCCACTTTAGGAAAATATTAGAGACTTTCTTTTCCAGAAACACCGTGGTTATTCATCATGTCAGTGGGAGGACAGTCTACCAATTATCAGAAACTACTGTTCCAGCACAGTGCTGTGAGTATGCTTTGCTGATTGTTTCAGACTGCTAATTGATTGCACTCAGTGTCACCCTTGTCAGATGAAAGAGTGGCCTCTGAACAGATTATCAAGATACTGCACTAAGCAAGATTTCTACGCAAAAATACACCTGTCACACCATCTTAAAATGAAGTGCTTAAATGAAGTCTTATCCTTGCAAACTAGAAATATTGTTCTACACTTTTGACCCAAATGATTTTATGGTATTAAAATCTGTTCACAAACAGGAAGTGATGAAATAAACCTGGCAAATAGCATTTTCGTACTATTTTGCTTAACTGGTTTCTTACAGCTCTAATACTTGACAGTTGGTGGTGATAATGCACCAGCAAACATAAACATAGAAATGCACCCAGATAGACAGTGAAGAAGAAGACTGCTACCAAGCAAACATGAATGTAAACAATGCACGATTCAAAATGTTCTAAACTTTTGTAATGAATGCTGAATGCAAACAAAAGTGACAAAAAAAGTGACACCATCAAGGCTTAAGGGGACTATGGTGGAGACTACAAAGGAGAAAATCAGCATCCTCAGGTTCCCCTGGGTTCACATCAGCTTGGACCTGACCTGGACTCACCACAGCGACACCATCAAAAGACAACAAGACTTCTTCCTCTTCAAGCTGAGGAGGCTCAACATGGATATTCTGTAGTTTCTACAGGTGCACAACTGAGCATATCCTGACTGGCTGGATCACCGCCTGCTATGGCAGCTGTACCGCCCTCAATTGTGAGGCATTACAGAAGGTGGTGAAAACTGCTTAGCGCATCACAAATCTGCCATCCATGGAGGACCTCTGCACCCAGTGGTGTGGGAAAAAAGGCCAACTGGATGATCAGAGACCCCAATCACCCCAACCACAAACTGCTCCACCTGATACCATCCGGCAGACGGGACCACACCACTAGGCTCAGGGACAGCTTCATCCCACAGGTCACAAGATTGTTGAACTCTCGAGCTCTCAAGCTCTTTAATGTCTCTTTACTCATACTGCACTGGTCTTCTTCCACTTTATTTTACTTCTGTTTACAAGCTGTTGAACTATCACAGTCTGTGGATTTATGTGTATTACTTAACTGCATCCTTAATGTCCATAACCGGTTCTCATTAAGCACATACATTTACAACATTACTGTACAACCTGCACAATTTTATGTCTCAGATTCTCTTTTCCTCAGTTCTCATTTACTTTCATGATTTTTCTTTTTACACATATTCCATGAGCATTGCTGGAGGGGGCCTGAGAACAAGAATTTCTTTCCCAAAGAGTGCTTGAATGTAGTTTTTCTGCATATGAACAACAAAGAACTTGACACATGATTAATATTACCAACAGAAAACAGGTGTGAATAAATGGGTTTTTGTGACATTAAAGGAAGAACAATCTTCCTGTTGAATCACCAAAGGTCCCTTTCTGTACACAGTATGTTGTAGACATTGTTTAATAGCTGCCTTAATACTCTGGCGATGATAAGGCCTGTGTGCCGAATCCAGAGCATCCATTCATCTCAACTTAACTCCATCGGACTCCATTCATTATCCTGCACAGATAACCCAGCCGCAAGAAAAGGCAGAGTCAGCGGCCGACACACTCTCTGAGATACACCAAATCAGTCTCTCTCTCTTCCTGTCTCTCTCTCTGATACAACAGAATAAGCCTGTGGTCTACTTTAGTGCAGAGTTTTCACTTTCCATAGACTATTTGGGTCTGGTCACGGTACTTGCTTTTCAGATTTTCCGCATCAGATCAGTATATGCTTTGCTCAGACACGCTGAAGAGAAACATGGCATCTAGTGAGCCAAACACAATCATTTCCACAGCATTCTCATGCAAATTTACATATTTGCCACTCATTATTATTATTACAATTGACATCAAGTGAAGGCTTTTACAGTCCGTTTGCCCTGTGAACATTTCTCAGAACCAGGAACCAATCCAACCAGGAAGGGGTGGTCAGATCATTTACTAAAGATCATAAAGACATGCAGTAAAGGTGGGAGAGGTGGTATTATGAAGCTTAGTGCCTCCTGCAGTGCAATATAAACATAGACCAAAGTTTCAAGAAATGTTCAGAAATAAAACTAATTATAATAATCACTGATGTTTTTTTTTTTGTTTGTTTGTTTTTTGACATTTACATTTACTCCTTAGTCAACCTAGGCAGCAGTTAGTTTCACCCACTGTCATTGTACTCATCCAACCACATTATTTATGCACCCCGGGCAGAACTGTAGTCAAGAGTGAGAAAGACATATGGGGGAAAAATTAACAAATAAATGAAATGCTGATAAGTACAGAACTAAAGCAGAGCTGTAGCAAAACTAATGGCCATGAATCCACTCATCACATCTGCACTTCCAAGCTGATGGAATCTTTCCACACTCCATGATCTTTGATCTAAAACTGCCCTTTGGGCAAAATTTCAACTCTACACACAAACACATTCAGTTCCCAGGGAGATGAACCATTTCGGCTGTTGTGAATGTTGTAGCAGTAACAATGCCATGCATACGTTTAAGCTTTAAAGTTGTTTGCAACAACCAGTACTACTCTTAAATGAGTAGCTAAATGTTGCATACATGCCTAAAGACCTTTGAAATGCAGATACATTTGAAATACTTCTTTAGATATTTAGATAATGATGGCTGGTTGTTCCATTCTGGATCTGGTTCCTGGTTGGCAAAACAACTGAGTTCACCAAGACCAGAGTTCAGACATCAACAAATGTGTTATTCAACCCTCCTCGCTCCTTTTATTATTAGCAAATAATAATGTAGAAAAGAGTTAGGACAAACATCACTGGCAGCAGATTATATCAACTCTGGGAATTCATGTTAAAATGAAACCTGTCTGGTTGATGTGCTCTCTGCAAGCTGGTGTCTATGCTGAGGCAAAGACTGTGCGTAGGATACTGTAAACATCATTCTACATTTCAAGTGGACGGTGTGCTTTTGTTGTCTGACAAGAAGTGACTCCATCAAAACAACAATGTAGTTGATTTTTTCACAACAGTTCCAGAAAAATCTCAGCTCAATTTATAGTATATATTTTATTGAAGCTTATCAATTTAATATTTCTGCAGTGGATCTCCATTTGGAGATTTCAGCTGTAGCTCTGAGCTTTACTTATTTATAGCTCGGTAATAGTAACACTACATTCACTTATACCATGATCTTCTGGTATGGTCCATTAATTCCTGATCACAGATATCAGATTTGATAAAATGCTATTAATCCCCAAATCTATCCTATGTCACTGATCACAGGACATTTTTCTAATGTGAATTCAAACAATATGTGAATTTGTGGAAACATACGGTCCATCCGAATAAAACGTTACGCGATCATATCCTCTATGCCTATGCACATGCCTCTATGCTGTGGACATCATGTGGTGCAAGACACTTAAATGAATATGTAAAATCACTCCACGGATTGTAATTTGATTATCCTCACTCTGATCAAGATTGTTCTCTTTCTTAGGGAGTCTCTCCTGCAGAAGTCAAAGCTGAAGTCACTGAATAAAGAACCCATGCAGCAAAATGTGGAGCTGAGTGAATGAGCATTAAGGAACAGAGCTGACCTGCAGAATGAGAAGCTGTGAACTCACTGCATGTCCATCTGTTACCCAGCTACAAACAGACTTCATCTTTCCAGTGAGCCTCTTCAGTTAAGCCAGTTTGATGAGGGGGCTAAGCGTCAGGTCAGGCTGCTCAGGACAAGTCATCACCACCCAGCTTAGGAGAGGGAGAACTTGAGCCACTCTGCGTAATGCTCAGAAAAAGTCCTTTTTAGATTCACTCGTGACCTATCATGCACTCATGTACACACACACTCACACACACACAGACACAGACACATACATTAGAGACCAGTATGTCTCTGCTGTGTGTCTCTCATTCTGTCAAATGAGAATCCAGATGTGTCCAATCACTTAAAACAGCATGAACATTGTGTCCTAAAGGGAAGGGCAGACACTCACCAGACCATCACTACTTGTGCAAGTATTTCTACTGTATCCTGCTATTACTGTTACTACCACTACTACTGTCCCTATGTAGCCTAAAATCTCTCATTACAATCAGTTCAGGGACCTAGAGGCCAGTGGTTTCAAACCCCTTTGGCTCATGACTAGTGTTAATTGGACCAGTGACTTTCAGTACCAATACCAATACATTAATACAATACTTTTTGTTTCTCATTTGCCAAATCAGGAACTGTCTGACTTAAAATGGGTAAAAATAGGCAAGTTTATGTATGTAGGGTCTCAACTAAAAAAAGCAATGACATGAAAAGTGCCATTTCATTGTAAATCTGGCCATGCTAGCAGCTCTGTTCGGCTGTAGAACAGTGGTGCTCTGAGCTAAACAGTGAACATGCTGGTTTTTTGAATTAACATTAAACACAAAATACAGCTGAGGCTAATGGAAATCCCACAAGTTTTCCAGGTATTTTCTCATGAACCAAAGTTTTGGTCAAGCAGTTTTGGTGCTGAATGGCAAATGAGGAGATCACTTGAGTTATGACAACTGACTCTGAGAGGAACAAGAATGTCGGTACCAGATTTCCAATCCATTAAAGGTCCAGTGTTTAGGATGTAGTGGGATCTAGAGGTGAGTTAGCGGATTGCAACCAACTGAACGCGCCTCGTCAATGTTTGGTTTGTCCATTCTGGGCTACTGTATAAACATGGCAGTGCAATACGGTGGAGTTCAGGGAAGAGGACCCACTCTCTGTGTAGATATGAAGGGTTCATTCTGAAGTAACAGAAACATGATTCATTCATGATTCAACAAAAACATAATTATTGATGTTATTTTCCATTGCTGCCAATCTTACACACTGCAACTTTAACTAGTTTTTGAGACATGTCACTCAATACCCCAAATGTCAACCTCAAGGTGATGTGGTACAGGGAAAGTTGGGGGATTTGTAAGGGTTTATCTTTTGGGAACCATGAAGGTCTGTACCAAATTCACATTCCACATTCCATTCAGTAGATGTGGAGACCAAAGTCATGAGTCAACCAACTGACACACATACTGTCACTGCCATCCATAGAGCCACTTCAAGTGAAAGTGTCCTTGCTTCTTGATTTCAGTTTGCTCATTGTTATCCATGTTTTATGGCCTAGGAAGAGGCTCAGCGTCTTAAGTCTAATTGACTGTTGTTTTATGTGAAAGCACAGCTTGTATCACTCTAAAATAAGGCTTGATTTTATTTCCAAGCAAAGAGATACTGCTGTGTTTATGAGACAAACAAAAATCAGTGAGGAGAGGTGGGAGGAGAAGGGAACAAGACGAGAGAGAAAAAGAAGGCAAATGAGAAGAATAGAGTGGGAAAGAGAATAGAGTAAAGGAGGAAAAAAAAAATCACGTGGACTCAAGGGTGAAGTGGCTTGTTTTTGGTGGTCAAAAGACAGTGTGACCTCACAAATCATGTTTTAGGCCATAATTCAAAAAGTCATACATTTATTATAACAGAATTTCACACAAATATTTCATATGATAAGCTGATGAAGGGATGACATTTTATATCCAAAAGGTCAAAGGTCAGCTTCACTGTGACATCGCAATGTTTTGTGAAAACACTTTTCTGGCTATTATTCAACACCATAACTCAGAACAGAAGGGGAGATTGTGACCATATTTCACATTTGGTGACACTATTCTTGGGTGTCCACCTTGAAACTGTGCTGATTGTAAAGATCTTCTGTGCTGCTGGGTTCAAGGTGTGTGTGAAGCATCCACGTTTTAGAATTTGTAGCTTCTCTGCAGCAGCATCCACATTTCAAGCATTGTGGTGCACCACAGGCTCATTGGTTCTGCTGAGCCCATGTAGCCCATGATTTAACCAATGTGTAGATGAGATAAGTGTGTTTCAATTTGTAGAGTAATTGCTATGGTGCATTTTTTTTTTTAATTTGTATTTTTGTACACAAAATGTGTCAATTGAATGCTATCATTATGCCAATTACACACCTACCCCCAAGCCAGCTTATATACTGGACAAAGGTAATACACACCTCTCACATGAAGCATTGGAGGCGACACTGGCATTAACCAGAAATGCAATAAAGAAAGCCAATGTGGAAAGCAGCTCACTCCAGTACACTTAGTTAATGGACATCAGTGTGTGTGCGTGTGTTTGTGCGAGAGAGTGTGTGTGACTGTGTTTGCATGTGTGTGTCCTGCTAGCAAGTCCTTCATCTTGGCCATGGCTCTTATTGACTGTATTGGAGGCCGTAAATCATTGTGTGTGTTTGTGTGTGTGTGTGTGTGTGTGTGTGTGTGTGTGTGTGTGTGTGTGTGTGTCTTCGTGTACAACCCAATGCTTCTCTGGATGTGAGCAGCAGAGCACACAGCAATCTCAGGTCAGGAAGGCAACAGAGCGAGCAGTGTGTATGTGCGTGTGTGTGTGTGAGAGAGAGATAACCGTGACAACAGTAGCCAAAGTGGTAGATGGGCCATTGGACAAGATGTACCTGACTGTCTGTCTGCTTCACACCTTCTTCGCACAGTGATGTAAATGCTTTACACACCAGTACACACTTCAGTCACATGAAGACATGAAGCTTGCACACACACAAACACACACACACACGCACACACACCACACTCATCAATACAACAGTGGGTATTCTTCTTTACTTCATGTGACTTCCTTCACCCCTACTTAGTAAATCTCTCCACCTTTTTATCCATCTCTGTACTGGGATGATGGTTGGTCAAGTGCAGATGGTGGTGAACTATATCTGACGTTAACTGCTCGCTATTAACATTTTCCAGAGTGCTACTGGAGTGAGCAATCAAACAGAGCAGTCAAGCAGACGCACTGTGGGCAGCCATCATATGTGCACACACACTGACACATACAGACAAAGATCCAGTCATAGACAAAGCCATCTTTGACACCACTGGGAAACAACAGTGTTGACATTTCAGACTCGAAAATTGCTGCATGTCCATGCGGGGAGCAGAAAGGTCTGGAAAAAAGCTGCATTAACAATTACTATTACTGAGTTACAGAGATGTCACTGTCAAAGGCCCGAATCCTGATATTAATCCATTCAAAGGAGGAATGACAGTTTCAGGTGATAGTTTGCTTTACAACAGCACTGCAAAGAGGCAGGACATTTGCTAAGGCTCTATGACATGTGGTGCACACCAGACTGTGCTAAATGAGCCTTCTCTTTGTATCTTTTATAGACAAATAAAGCTGATATATTCAATTGCCTTAGATTTTTGGTTGGATATTCTCTGCATGTTCCTGAACGTTGTGTTCTTGATGAACTCTAGCAGAAGGATACGTCCTGACAGTCACATGTAGGTCTGGTGCCAGGCCACCAACAGTCCTCTGGGTCTTAAACCACTCTTGTCTTCTAAACAACCTAACTGTTCCATGTTCCTTCAATACTATGAACATGGCCACAGTTGTTTTTCAGTTAGTCCCACCTACACTGTCCTGCTGCTGTAAATAATGCACCAAATCATTGCTTTATATTGTTTCCAGGCAGTGCATAAAGCATGCCCATATTGTATGTATGTCTTGTATATTGTGTATGCTATATATGTAGCCTAACAGTAACATACTTGAGTTTTTCCATGGGCAGGAAGCCTTAGAGCCTATTCAGCAAATGCTCCAGATTTTCTAATGTAGTATTTTGTCTGTATAAGAAGAAGACGGACCAGTTATTTAGCGGGTTAGGGTGTTGAGTTATGCATTATATGCTGTTCATATGCTGTTCATTTTTTCAGGGTGAGGATGTGTTAAATGTTTATATTGTGTGTGAGATATGTGCCAGAGGGCAGTAGAGGGTCTGAGCGTTCACTTTTCAGAGAGAGAGTGAGAAGCGCCATGGTGATTAACCTTGGTTGAGCACCTGGGCGGCCTTCTGTCCACTCTGGGGGCAGAGTGAGAGAAGCACAGAGATGCTATTGGTATGTATGGGTGTTTTATGTACATTAATTATATGTTAGGTTTATTTTTTCTTAAGATATGAGATTGTGAGATTGACTTGATTGATGATATGGATCTGAATCTATTTAATTTGCGAAGGCTAAGACAGAGAGCTGATTGCATGATTGTGATTATGATTTAAAGTGTTGAAACTGATTCCTGTTTTTTTTTCTCTCTCTCTTTGAGGTTATCAACCTGATTATGATTCAACAACAAAGAAAAAGTCAAATAAAAGAAAGGACTAAAGTTAATTGAGTTGATTCCCGTGTCCTCTGTGCCAAGCCTGGTCGAGTTCAGGCGGATGAACTCTTAATAACTCGACAGTCTGATTATTTTTATTAACTTGTGAGTGGGTGTAACTTTCTGAGATGCCAACATTGAAGTCTTTGCACCAAGCTGTTCATTGTTTTTGTTTACCAAGGATTCCTTTGCTTTATCCATAATCAACTGATGGCTGGTTGGATTTTTGCTCAAGAACATTATCCTTTGGCTTGCCTCTTTGATGCTATTCATTCATCGCTTGACTATTTTTCTGCTAAGCGTGGAATGTGGAGCGTTGCTCATATTAACCACCCTGTTCGTCTGCTGACTTCTCCAAATCAAACAGGAGCACAGAATGCATCCCCGTCTGAGCACAACAGCATTTTCCTTACAAAATGGCATCTAATCTGGATCTCTATTTCAAGCTTGTAATAGACAGGAACAAAACAGATATGTATCCATGGCAATATGTCACATTTGTTACTCACGGCTAATGAGCAGGATGGGATCTGGCGTTTCAAATGGCCTGAAAAAAAGAAAAAAGACAGAAAGCAGAGATGAGGAGATTGTGGACTACCTGCATTATTTAGTACAGTGAAAATTCTTTTTGTCCAAGCATATGAAGTGGCTTCTCTAGGAGCTTGGAAAGAGTCAGAGAGGGAGCAAGCTGGGAAGAGGGGGGATGAATAATATTTCACCAAGTCTCTCCCCTCTCTTCCCCTGAGATGGAAGCTTTTGTATCACCTCTCACAATACTTCACTTACTGATCTCCCTCAGAAAATAGCACAGATAAAGACTGAGAGTACGCCAGTGAATCCTCAACATCCTGCAGATGGACAGAGTGCGTAGATGTGATTTTCTGTCGGTGTGTGTATGTGTGAGAGAGAGCGTATGTGTGTGTGAGAGCAACTAATATATACAGACTCAAAGACGGAAAAGAGAAAAATGTATGATGGGGGAATATAATGAAAAAGAAGTGAGGGGAGCTCAGAGCTAGCTATGAAATGGTTTCAAACAGTGTGGAGCTTGTTACTGGAAAATTAGATGCAGCATGTTCTTCATTCATTTCAAGGGTAGCTTTTAGTACGTCATCTATTATAATGTTACTTATTGTATTTTCTTTGTCATGCTGAAAATTAGCAGTTTTCTTCCTTTGAAAAGGAGACCTTTCCTTCAAAAATCCAACAAGTACTCCATCCTGAAGGAAACAATAGGTAAAGTACTTTTACTAAACTCAACAGCAATAAAAAAGTACAAATTGTTCAGATTTTTGGCTGCTATTAGCAAGATGATATCATTGTGACCCCAAACCACCGTAGGACTGTTGTGAAAATGAGTCAGGTGGCTTGGGTTGAAAAAACACGACTAAGTTAGCGGCTCTGAGAGGCTGCACTCGGCTAGATACTACCATCAGTATGCCAAATCAGAATCAGGCTCATCTATCAAGTTTTGTTTGTTTCCTTATCTTTGTAGCTCTCTTAGCTGTGTAATGTTTTAACAGGTCTAAGAGTCTACAGCAACACCAGCAACTGTGTGAAGCACAGCAGTGCATAAGCCCTACATCCAGCTGATAATGACAGCCACATGCTGATGGTTTTAGTATTACAAAAGTAGTATTACAAAAAGCAAATGCAGTGGCATAAAAGGGTCAGGATGAAAAAAAAAAAAAGTGTAACTTAAGCTATGGTAATTTCAAGTCAAAAGTCACAGTAATGACACAGCTGTACATTTTTCTCCCAAAGCTTCCAATGGCATTAATGAGCTAAGAGCACTGATGGTTAACTTAACAATATAATTACAGAGGTTATCGTTAATAACTTAAGTTATTAATATTATTTGTACGTGCCACAAACCTGCTGATTTGGTCTAGAAGCTGATTTAAAAAGTATATAACTGATTTAATTAATGTTAATAATATAATTTGGAATAATTAGCTTGCTAGCTTGCCCATATGGAAAACATGAGCTGTGTGTAATAGCGTAACCAAATGAATCACAACTCTGCTCTTTGAGTGGATGAAAAAATACATGAACACACTTTTTGACAGCCACGCAGATATCATATTGTTGTAATAAAACATAATAAAACACCAACACATTCTCACCAGTCATCATGACTGTTACAGCAGTAAGACGACCAGCTGATCCCAGTGCTGTGCTGGAAAACTGATCTAATTAGCTATGTAAATAGCAGCTGATGTTTGTCAGGCTCTTGTAGAAGTCTCTCATTTTCTTCTGGGTCTGGCAGTCCTTTACACTGTATATCATATTTTAAAGCTGGTAATTTGTCAAAATGTAGATAGAAAGTGATCAAGCACAAGCAGCAAATGAAGTTAAAAGACAATGGGGTTGGGACAGTCGCTTGTTGGTGAAATGTACATGGTCAATAATATAAAGGGAGGTGGTTTAGGTGGATTGTGGGTGCATGAAGTGCAGGATGGAGACCAGAGTTTGTATTCTGCATGTGGTTAGACTACATAAACACTCTGGTTTGGGGAAAGATTGTTATTTTGGTTGAATATTAAGAAAGCAAACATGTATTTCCTTGTGCTTGAACTCAGATTGGCCTTTTCCAAAATTTAAACGAACCCACGAGCTTCCCTAACCTTATCCAAATGCAAACTTAATCCAGGAGTCATTTCGATCTTTAAAACATATTTGCTGTTGGAAATTAGTATGTGAAAGTAATTTTAGTGAGTAAGTTCTAAGAGATAGGCCGGCTGATTTTGAAGATATTTGGTCATCACCCAAAGTACTGGAGAAAATAAAAGTTGGACCTGATGACCTGATGATGGTGCTGCATGAAAAGTCAGGGAATCACCAACGTTATAGCAATTTTGGGCCATCCATCTATTAGCTGTTGACTCAATTCAGTCAGGAAGAATAGTGGACTGTCAACCAACAGTGCAATCCCTCAAGCATCAATACTAGCATGGCTACAAAAAATCTGAATAAGTGAAAGATTTCCCGGCTTTGAATAAGGTAAGTGTGTTCCAAACAGTGCACATGTCCAGTATTCCTCTCTCCCTGTACTTCAATACTTTCAACACTCTCTTCCCCCTTACAGAAATAGCAATTATTCAATTACAGAGAGGTAAAAATTGATCTGTATTAATGTTAAACATGTGTGGGCTTTCCCTGAATAGAGCCATAGAGGTCATGCTGTTCTGTTTCAGAGGCACTGCTCCAGTGCATTGGGAATTACGTAGGGTAAAAAAAAAAAAAAGAAAAAAAAAAAAGAGTGCTGGAGTGAAGGCCTTGTTATTTATTGATTTCTCAAGTGCAGAAAATGCCCTCAGTACTACTTTAAAAACAAGGTACACTCTGAAAGAGAGAGGCATGCACAGAGAGAAGGTGCAGGTTCTGAAAATAAAAGCAGGCTGAAAGTTAAAGATTAGGAATGTGAGCACAAGGAGGGGGGTAACTCACCCCAATAGAAGATCCCTTGTTGGTGTCATTGCTTCTCCTTAAATAGTAAAACTGAATAGAGAGAAGCTCGCTCTGACAAACAAAAATTTTAATACATCCACACCACTGTGTTCATCTCAAAAATATCAGTATTGCAATTCTGAAAATGCTCAGTAAAAATGAATAAATAAATGAGGAGAGGGCATGAGGGTGAAGACACCTGCTTTCAAGTTGGAGAAGAGATGATGAACCAAATAAAATGGTTTTCTCAGTGGCTTAACCTGTGACTCTTCCATGTCTAATTTTGTCCTTTTACTTTTCTTCTTTTTCTTCCTCCATAGCAACATGCTCGATTATTAATTTTTACTCTTAAAGACTGTGATTAGAATTAGGACTGAGTCTGAGTGGGCTCATTTGCACTGATTTCAAACCTATTTTATTTTCTTTAAAAAAAAAAAAAAAAAGAAAAAAAGAAAAAACACTAGGGGGCATATAGAAATTGAATGATGTTGAAAATGAAAATCTAATTTATGTGCAATTCCAAAATTTTCCATTTATTTACTACAGCAAAAAACAAATGATGTCATGTTTTAAATGTTATGAAGGCTGTAATCAATGCATTTATATGTCTATTTCATTTGCTAAAAAATTAAAATGTTCAGTATGTAATTAAATGATCATAATCACATTTGTGTTTGGGGTCAACTCAACACAAATCCCTTATAGAACCTATGAACAAACTGTTTTCTAAACTCAACAGCTACAGAAATCCAGACGGACTTATCTGAGATTTGTGTATGCCCAAATGTGCCCAATGTGCCCAAAGAGACCTGCCGACTGAACCAAGAGCTCGACCTGATTCACAGTCCACGTAACCGTGAGCTGTTGACTCATGCTAACTCTATCTAAGGAGGAAAGGGAGGGCCCTTCATGGTGAACATGTAATGAGGGGGCGCGAGCACTTTTGTGTGAATGAAGTCAGCGGGGGTGTGGCTCATCAGGTACAAGCACTTACACTCATTAATTTCAACAGCATGAAGCTCCTTCAAAACAGCAGCTACTCATTCTTCATCCTGCCACAGTCTGAACATGCGTGCAGGGCTGTATGTTAACTTCTTTTTTTGTCACACTTTTGCTACAGAGATTAAAAGTCTTGAAGCACAAATTGTTGCATGAGTATAGAACATCTGTTACCATCTCTAAAAACAACCCCAATTAGTGCAGCTCATCACTTAAACAGGCCTGTGACAGGTAAAGGACATCAATGTTGCATTCAGAGCACCATCCAAAGCTTAACAAGAAATGTTTTCTGACATAATGGTAAATTACAGGGATATAGATCTCTTGATATATATATAAAAAAAAAACATCTATATAATACAATTCAAATGAGTGGTACAAATCTTAGTAATTTTCTATTATCATACCTGACAATGTATAATATCATACTGAACACACAATATAAATCTGAAGCAGTGTACAACTAAAAACGAGTCTCTCTGTACCAGCAACAGAACAAGAACTGCTTTTCCTCATCAAAAGTTAGTCAAGGGAAATCATTTTTCCACCCGTTGTTATATAGATACATTTTCCTTCTCATTTTACCCTTATTTGCATTTGGCAGGGTTTCATTTGTGAAAGCCTCTTTCACACTGAACAAAAAAGCCACTAACACCCACCAACAGCTGGCTTTTGTCTTCAGGCGGAAGAGAGTACAATCGTTATTCATTCCCAGGTCAAATGCCTCTGAAGTAGTCAAGGGTATTTATTGGCTCCAGTTCTGATCAGCTGCGATGGAAACATGACACCCAGGTCGACACGCTAATTTTCATCCTTTTTCCGGTAAAATGAAGTTCTGGATGCTGGCACATAAATTTTGCCTGATATTAGACAGAACTGTCAACTCTTTACACTCTGTTTCCATCTCATCATCATCATCATCATCATCGTCATCATTTCATAAAACATATAAAAAGTTATAATATTGTCACTGTCATCATTAGTCTCTTTATACATGGCTCAAAACACATGCCACATTCACCCAATGACACACTGATGGCACAGCCCCCAGGAGCAATTTGGGGTTCAGTATCTTGTCCAAGGACCCTTGACATGCAGACTGGAAGCGCTGGGGAGCCAACGACCGACCTTTCGATTAGTGGACAACCCATTCTACCTCCTAAGCCACAGTCTCTATACAACAGACCAGTCATTTTTGCTCAGGAAGGTTCCTGAGTAACATCAGGCTTCAGGATCGATGATCAGGTAAAGTATCTGGGATGTGCAGTTCACATGTTCACCAGTTCCTCTTCAGATCATTGTAGCAGCTTAGTGTAAGTACAGATTCTCTTAGCACTGAAGTTGTCTTTTCCCAAATTCCAAAGAATTTTCCCTCACATTTTGGAATTTCCCCTCGCGGGACAAATAAAGGAATATTGATCTAAAGGAATATTGATCATTTTCCTTGACCTCATGATGTTTTCCATCAAGGTCAAAGGAACGTGTTTGGCCGTAATGTTTTTAATTAAAATCTATTTGACTGAACCCTTCCCATTCGTAAAGAGGCGTGGCTTCCCTGTACCAATATGGCGGCCATTCCTTCGGATTTCTGGCCATTCCATTCATTGCTCCACCTGTTTTTTCATTGCACGTGCAATATATGCCATACTGTACCTCCCTGCATTAGAAGACATGTTACAATATTATTTTTCTGACACTCATCATGATGCACTGTGCATTCATTACGTATATATTGCAATTTACAGAAGTCTTATCATAAGTCTTTCCAATGGATGCATCTTGGAACTTGCAAGGTGAATGTGTTAAATGTGGTTAACGTTTCATGTGGTTATCCACACACACACTCAGGTCTGCTGTGGGACGTCTGTGTTCACATAACTGCTAAAAAATGGTAAGCAATTTAGTCATCAGATGTGATATTTCATCCAGGTCACTCAAAGCTACTGAAAAGTAAACATTAAACAACTGAGGCCATATTCATAAACATTCTGAGAGTCCCTTGGAGAGCTCCCAACTTAGCCTAATTTCTCCTGGCAATCTCCTGATTTAGGAAAATTCTCAGAGCAATTGACCCTGTTGCTAGGTATGATGCATACAAAAGCACTGATTGGCTGATAAACAGACATGGCATTCTTAGTGATAAGGGACAGTGACATAACTGATGATATCCCGTCAATTACGCCAACAGTAGCGGGGAAGCCAATGTCCATGAATGGCCTTTTGTGAGCCTGCAAGGTGGAGACATCCAGTGGAAATAAGATGAACTGCGCCACAATATAAGGCTGTGAAAGCGCTGTAATTGTTGCAAGTCATCGATGCTGTACTGCTGCATCTTTCCAGCTGACAAATATCTTAGTGATGTCATCACTTTCATTTTTCACATTATAGCGTTGCTGCATTGGGTGGGACATGTCAGCACATCTCGAATGAGATCGACTGCTAACATTATCCCAGCACCATCTAATCTGTGGTGTTTCATTAATTCACTGTCATTCAGAATTTGGGGAATATTTTTCCTACGCTTTTTCTCTTTCCGCAGTGTTTTCCTCTGCTTAAGAAACTCTTATGCACCTTAGAAGTCCTCCTCTTTATTTCTACAAGTTTTTCACATTCAGGCTAAGGCACTTTGTGAATAACTTTTGTCTTATCCAGGATCTAATCTTAACTGTGAGGGGAATTCTTAGAAAACGTCATAATTCTAAGAATTTTCTGAGAATTGTGTCATTAAGGGAAACTCTTTGTACTCTGGATCTTGAAGACAGTTCTGATAACCTTCTGTCTGAGGTTTGTATGAGTGTTCTTTCTTGAGTTTTGAATCGCTGTGAATTTGATGAGCCAATTCATGTTTCAGTGAGATGACATTCCATGTTTGAACACTTAACAAAGATTATTATAGTAGTTTTAGCCATAATTTCAATCAATTATTTTAACATTGTAGTCACAAAGTAATTTCTGACATCTGGGGACACAGCAACTACCAAGTCAGAGGGAGCAAACACAATGAGAGTTTAGACTGGTTGTAAACAAGCCAAGACTTGAATCAGATTATTTTAAGAAATGTATTTGGAGGTAGGACGCCTGAAATAAAGCAATCACAATTCACAGATTCGCTCAGGCTTTTGCCTGCAGGCATACATACAAGCAGACATATTCCCACCTCATAAACCCAATGACATAGAACTACATAGCATTCAGTCGTGTTTCTGGCCACTGGGTCAATGCATTCACAAAAATCACCCTCCTTTTAGTTGTTCTGGTCTCCGGCTGCTAGTTGCTAAAAGCTGCACTACTTTCATGGGAGCTGTGTGGCTTAAACAAGACAGAGTGTGAGTTATAAAACCAGAACAACGAGCTGAAAGATGCTGAAACACTGCAGATCTAAGTCAGTGGCTAAGATTTAAGTCAGCCTTTTGGGACCCCTTCACTGTAATTTAGTAAATGACTAACTAAGTCATGACTCTGACTAAGTGAGATATTTGATGGTTGTGTCATTCATATCCACTGCATAACAGTAATAGTACAGCACAGTAACTGTGAAAGTTTGTGTAAAACAAGCGATTTGGATAGATTTGGATTTTGAGCAGATTACTTCCTTTGAAAGTTGCATCAGAAATAAGTTTTCCTGATATTTTTATTTTTATTTATATATATATATATTAATTTCTAACAATCACACATGTAATTAATAGTTTCTGTTTTCTTTGGCCTGACGCTTGGCCATTGTTCCGTTAGCTCTGTGGTTGTTTCCATTGCATAATTTCTAATCTTCTTTCTAATTTCTAAGGATGAAGTTGATGAGAGTGAAGGCTTGTGTTCAGGTCTTCACTATGCAAGTTTATATCTTAATAAAAAAAATCTAAACACTTTTCTTCACAGTAAGGAAGGAAATACTGATATATTGGCCTACTGCATACTTTTAAAAGGGTTTTTTTTATGCCTCTTAAAATACAGAAGGTCTCACAACCCTCTATGAAGCTTTGCTGATCTCTAGTGGGCATCGGGACCCCCAGGTAGATCCTTAGTGATCCAAGGAGAACTGAAGAAGATGATAAATTTTTTTGTGTGTTAGTCAGTACCGGCAAACCCTTTCACATTAAACATTTCATCCATTGTTCATATGAAAGCATTGATTAGTGTAGCTTTAAAGACTGTTAGTTTGTTTTATTAGAGTTGTACAAGAGTAAGGATTGTAACTTGAACACTGCAGTAAATTAACATTGCTGCTCAGGCCATGTTTAAGGTAACAATGCCTGTCGGTTGACCGGAGGTATTGGGGCATGATTGTAACAGGAGTTTACCTTGTCAGACAAATTCAGACCCAGACAAAGATAGATCTCGGTAAGAAATTAAAGCACTGTGCCTTAAGAATCCCAAACACCTATTTTTTTTTTTTTTTTATACCTAGAAAATAGAGTTACTATCTAGCTTTCAGAAAAAAGCTTTTGAAAATCCTGTACCTCTCCTTTTAAGATGCACCGATAAAAGGATAACAAGCAACACTCTCCTCACATTTTATCAGTCGTTGCTACTGCAAGTGAATGTAAAATCAGCAATACAGCCTTGTTGTCATGTTTAGCCAACATAATTTACCTCTGAGCATCTCCTTATTAATCAAGCTGAGAACACACAAACACAGATTATGCACATAAGTCACACACACACACACACACACACACACACACACACACACACACACACACACACACACACCCCTCCAATAAAAGACTTTGCTTCTCACACTTCTGCAAAGTCAGACTAAAATATTTTGTCCATAAACGCCTGGGGACCTGAGGCACTTTACATGTCATATAAAATTTCATACGCTGCCTAAAATCAGTGTAACAGAGGCTATAAAAAGCCTCATTCAATCACAAAGGAACTCTGCGTTCCACAATAGCTCACATGGATTGATGCAGGATAAATATATAGTGTGGTAAGCAGATTTTTTAACATGTAGTAGAAACTGAATTCTACATACACAGTCGAAGCTGTATTTCATGATTACAGACAGTGAGGTGTGGTTGACAGCTTTGGAAAAAAGATCGTAGATCTTGAATTAAGATGTTTTCGTCAGGCTGCTGCTCCAAGGTCAAGAAGTTATTTCTTTATTCGAAAAGTCATTGTTCAAAGACTAAACTGACCTATGTTCACATCCTGTTTTATACTAACATTCATCTCTTTATGCTGATGCTTTCTTAACTATAATAGGAAAATTTTACAATTATAGTTGATACAAGGGGTTACAGTGGTGTTAACAGTAGTACCGCTGTAGATATCTAACAACCAGGTTTTGATTTACAGTTTCCCATCAGATTACACCCATTGATTGCACCATGACACCTTGACAGATGATCACATGTAAACACATATCATGCTTTAAAGCTGCACTAATCATTTTTTTCATAATAACAGTGGACCAACTTACTACTTGAATTGTGAAAGGAGCCGCATATGATTCCTAAAGAGAATTATCAATGTGCAATTTTAGCATTGTTCATCGTTTTGGTTTTCAAGGCTGCAACTTTAGTTTACTCTCACTGCTGTCATCAGCCTTGTTTCAAACAGCAGACAAATGGAAACTGATAAACCCACTGCACACCTCCTGCCCAGCAGCAAACAGTACACTGCCAAAATAACAACTGGCTGTTGAACGTGGTTGAGCATTTAGCAGCTAACGAGCGAGATATTTTGTCAGGAGGTGGTGGAGACCAAAACAGAGCTAGACGGAGAGTTCTGTTTAAGGGCAGAAAGAGTAGGAAATTCCTAAAAACAATGTGTACATCCATACCAGAATCATTCCTCTCAATCATCACTTGTGACCCCCTAGAAGTGTTTGCTGTATCTGCAGAGACCCTGCCCTCCATCTGTGTTTTCCCATTCTGCTGTGTTCAGGACGTGTCTCGGTGTCGGTGTTTGGGCAGTGGGTGTATCGCCCCCAGCCAATAACAGCACACAGGGTGTGAGGGTGGGACTCTATAGAAACATAGTGACCAGGTGCTAGATTGCATGGGTGGAGCTGTTGAGCTGATACGGAGGAGCCAACTTTGAATGTCCTGTTTATGAACTGCATTCTGCCTGTAACAAAGTTTCTGACCGACACACTCATGTAGATGATATAAATTCGTAATGTTGCTCCATGTCAGATGAATGTGTAAATGGGCAACTGCTTGTAAAATGTTCCTCATATAAACTTTATGAGGTAATAATATGTAAATGTGTTTACGGCTTGTTCCACCATCCCAAATTGGTTAAAAGAATCCATTGATGGTGCTTTAGATGCAACTTTAGTTACACAGCCTAGAATAAACAGGGAACTACGGCCATGCAATCGATAGCCGAAGTAATCATGTGTACATTATGTCATTCGCTAAGCAACTTATTTTGTTGTACTGGTATATATCCTAATTTCTGATCAGGCTAATCATTTTAGTGTGGTGTAGGAGAGTTTGGCTTAACAGCTGCAGCAATGACAGTCTGCATAACCTGCATGATCTCCTAAAAGCTGTTTCAGAAGGTAGTCAAATTGAAAGATACTATCAGAACAAAATAAGGGCTATGAGCAGCTTTAATGGCAAATGCCCACCTGTCCCCTTCTCACCTTTCTCTTTTCCCTTCCTTCCCTTCCCTTCTCATTTCTTTCTCTGGTCCTCTCCTCTCCATTTCCTCATCTCTGTGAGCAGTGTGGTGACCTGAACCACACGGTGGTGATTGCCTCTGCAGTTCAATGCGGGGGTCTCATTTCCAAAGCTCATGACTATTCCTGGAGGTGCAGCTCCACTGTGATTGATGCTTTATAAAACCTTTTTTACAGTTGTGACATTTCAGGGAAAACAAGCAGGGTCTGAACTTTCCATCTGCCGGGTCCACCTGCTCGTACCTCCCTCTTCACTCCCTGCAATCTCCCTCACTTACCTATTTGTTCGTTCATCACCTTTAAACTCCCTTTTCCCTCAGTGTTTTCCTCAATCTTTCACCTTCCAGTCTTTTTCCATTATATTTCTCCCAGCCTTGTGTCACTTAGGAATAGTAAATGGCGAAAATAGAGAAAGATGAAACAAATGTGCAATTATAGCAGCCGATCAGCTGGACATTGTCTTTTGGGATCTCGATAAAGAAATGAAATCCACTGTTTCTATCCTCTTGCACCTCTGATGACCTTTATTTTGCTCCCATTTGTCTGTTTAGTTGTTTGTTGGTTCAGTGCATATGTATAGTATGTATATACACTTTATGCTATTTACTTATCTTAGAAGCACATCATGTCTTTTCTTGAGTGACATTTGCTATGTAAAAGTTTTGTTTTGCTTTTGTTTTTCTTCAGTGGATCAGTTGCACAGTGGTTTTAGTCAAGGTAGCTTACAGTCTGTCTCCCTGTTGTGTGCGGTGTTTAACTCGTAAACAGCATTCACGTCAACATCCAAGTTGTAACTATAATTGGGAAACTCAAGTTACCTTAAAGCTCAGATATTTCTGACTTAGTCTAAACCGAAAACCGAACAAATATGGATGCTCTCACATCAAGCAAGTCCATCATTCAACAGAATCAAATTGAATGGATATACAGCCTCACACAATCATTCCTCCCTTTTGAGTAGTCTGATCATGTAAGTGTTTGCAAATAATCAACATGGGAATCTTTGTAATCTCTATTATTCATCTCATATGACATTAACATGGCACTAGACTAGGGGTGGCCAACCATGTCCGATACCAACCAAACACTTCAGCAGGTGATTTTCCTGATGAGCTCATAGTGATAGTGTTTTGGAGGCTGATTCTTAAAAAAAAAAAGAAAAGAAATCAGACTGGGGAATCTGTATGCTTACAACATTTGGATGACTAATTGTTTCTGAGCTCATTAATCTCAGTGACAGTTGTCCCTTGCTGTTCTCTGATCTGGTACACGTCTCATTGAGCATAATATTGATGTCGAAGATCCTCAGCCCATAAATACAAGCACTTACAATCTGACATTTGAATCACAGCACTGCTGAACCCTCTTATTCTACCTGGTTTCACTTTACCCAGGTCTACATTGATCCAGTTCATTCTGTAAAACTTTTGAACCAAAAGACAGACCTTCTGAAGTGATAGCAGCAGGTCTGTTCAAGCTCATGAGACTGAAGCTTTCATCACAACCTCTGGAACAAAGGCTCATGCTGTCATACACAATGACATGTGAACATGCCTGCAGTGTTTCTCTGACTTATGAGATACGTGGTTATTAGTCTGGACCACTGAGCAGCTGACGTTTACACAAAATAATGTATGGTGATAAATGGTCCACGTATGTCCAGCAGATGAGTACACTGCTGACTAGCTTTGCAGAGGTGGGTTTGACATTTGGCTCGTCTGACCATAAGTGGCTTTGCTGAAACCACATAGCAGCTTATGAAAATAAAAGGTGAAGGTGAAGAAGGAGCTGTGATTGTCAGTCAGTATCTGCAACACATTGCCAAGAATTTTATGCACTTTCTGGGTATGGTTAACTATGGTATGGTTGGTTGGTGAAACAGTTGGTGTAAAAACTTGTCCTCAGCATTGGGACCTCTGATCAGCCAGTGCTTAAGCATCTTATTAATATTTAACATGTTGGCCCTGCTGCTGTGTTGCAGCAGGAAAAGGAAGCAGTGTTGATTGACTTTTATTTCTCTGACGTGCCCAACGCCTACCTGCTCAATGTTATGTAATGTCATATTTTAACAGTACTTCAGTTTAGCTAAGGAGGAACAACATCTGTAATTTAGGATCCCCTTGGCACTACATGGTTTGCCACTATGACGATTCTTTATGAATCATGATATGCTAAACCTAGTTTTCCTGTTGCCCTGGTTTTGAATTTTGGCTCTGTGCTGAAGTCTGCTGCGACTCTGCCATGTCCCCCGCGTCAGACAGGTTGGGTGATTTTTTAGCTCTCGGAATACTGAAGTTCTGAAAGAGCTGGGCCTCCGTCATCATTCAAAGCAGACTGCCCTCCACTCTACAGCCTTCCGATCCCGTCCTTGGCTCAGCTCGTGTTGCACCTTATAGCTTTGCATAATGGGGAACTTTCTTTGTGTTTCCTCTCCAGGGAGAATTCTCCTTGTATTCGTTTGACCCTTTTCACCCACATAGTCCTAGAAACTAAGGAGGCCCAGATATTAAATTCATGAACTATCTCTATTTGTGTCCCTAATGTATCTAAAGAACCATAAATATTTTACAAATTACACAAATGTAAGTGCAATAAAGAGTAACTGTGGAGGAAAAGCACAACTCCAATGACCTCGATGGGGTAAAGGGTCAATCACACCATATGATGTCATATGTAGTTTCTTGTACTTCAGCTGTGATGTAGTGGCACACTGCAGCTCAGTGGAACAGCTGCACATGTGGAATAAACAGAACAAGCACCAGCCATCAGTGCAGTTACTCATTGAGCTATTATGTTGTTCTTAGTAATTTACTGCTATGTGACCATGATGTTTTAAAGGATGTTGGAAAGGAGACAGGCAAATGGGAAGCAGGGAAACGTCAGAAAGGCAATTTCTCAAAGTAAAATCTGCTGCTGTTTTGTGGTTTAGTGTGCAACCACAAGGGAACACACTGGGAGCAGGGTCATACCCCAAGACATTGAAGCCCTGTGGATCCACTAACACACCCTCTCATCATTTGATCTTTTATTTGATATATTTTAGAATCAAGTACAGTCCAGGCACAGTTAAAAAGATTGTAGCTCTCATTTTATCCCTACATTTGCCCACATTTGGATAAGCATTCTGCTCTTGTCATTCTGTCAGCACGCACGCTCTGTGATTGTGACTTTTACAGAAAAATGACTTGGGGTCCATTTCAAATTAAGACCGTGACATGAAAAATTGAGAGCATGGTTGTTGAGCGATGGGCATATCTGAAGGTAGCTTTGTTGTTTTCTTTGGCTATTCTACTGTGTTCCCCTGGGAAGTGTCTATGTCCTGGCTTATGGGTTTTACCCTTAGACCTTTCAAACAATGCAGACATTTCCATTCATCTGTAAACGTATAAAGAATTGCAGAATTACAATATATATATATATATTGCAAGGTGCAAACACGTTTTCAAGATTTTCAGAATGTTTTCTTTTTAGTTATTCAAATTCTAATGTGTCAGCTTTTACAATTGTCATGTAATTTTGATTAATGCATGATTTTTCCAGGCATGGAGAGCACTGTGGTTGACATAAATAATAGCAGTGTATTTCAAACCAGTGAAATTGATTTTTTCCTTCTTATTAAGAGAGCGGGGGCATACTTCACTGTACAGCAAAGCTACGTTTTTACTATTCTGTCATTTTTTCAGTGCAGATGTTAATCTAAATAGAGTATTTTGATAACAGTGGGATATGTTCCTCCTCTCGTTTCAGCCGACTGTTAGGACTGCAAATTCAATGTGCACTTGTCCAACCCCACACACGCCTCTGTCATACAGATGGCTAGCTTTCTGTAGCACTGCTAGCTGTGTTTCCAAGGGGACTTATGTATTGGCAAAGCACACATGTGGTGTTGTGTGTGATGTCTGTGTGTATGTGGGTGTGTGAACATATGTCACTGCCATGCTGCCAGTTCTAGGTACTAAATTCTCCATCATGACTATCAGGATGATTAAATAGAGGTACCTGGCCACATCCATCATGACACATAATCACTGAGAAGGTCACACAGGTCATGGACTGTTGGGGAGGACGCTAATGGAGTAGGTACATTCAGTGGGAGTACATTACTACATAGCCTGTGTTGTCTATATTGAATAAAAGCTTATATATCAACTAGTTTTAATTAGTCCAAAACCAGACATTGAATACAGTGAGTACAGTGAGGGAGCGACTACTTCCTGTCATGTTAAGCTCATCATGTCAACCCACCAATAACTACAGACACTCTCACCTGAAAAGCAACTGCATCTTGCTTACACAGATTTTGACCACTGAAAGTTCAGACGACAGAGGTTTAAGTGCATCAAACTGCCTTGCACTTCGTCGAGCCCATCTGGAGGCGGTTGTGATGAACTACCAAACGCAAGGCAAATAATGTCAAAAACATTCTGCTTGCAGTGTCTCCTCACTGTTTGCTCTCTCCATGTAAAACTTCTTCTGGAGTTATACTTGCACATTAGGAGTGTAAGGCAACAGAGCCTACCCATCAACTCTAAAGTTACCGAACAGTTTGTGATATTTATGGACTACAAATTCCTAAGCCATTGTTGATTTGTTTTAAAGCCACAAATTATATTTTATCATTGTCATTTATTGCTGTTGTTGCCTTTTTACTTCTATTTGTACCTTTATGTGCTACTGATATTTTACTCACTTTGTTTTACTGTTCACTTTAATTTGTACAGTACTTTGGTCAAAACTGGTTATTTTTGAATGTCTTATATAATAAACGTGATTATATATATATATGGACAGTTTTCAGCAAGTTGATGAAATCCTCTATGTTTTAGTAATAGAACATGTATTGTGATCTAGCAAAGCAATTTCCACTGCAAACCTTCAGCTTACTGTAGCTGTTGGTCTCAAAGTGAATGAAAATGAAAATGAAATGAAAATTTTACACACTGGATACACATCTGACTTCAGCAGCCTCAAAATGCTATATGCCATGCTGAAGCTATTGTGCCACTCATGTCACAAAATGTAGCTACATGTTGGGGCGGCTGTAGCTATGAAGGTAGTGAGGGAACACACTCGCAGACCTATAATTCATCAGCTTTGGTTGTTTCCTGTGTTTTCTGATGCTGGATGAAATTGCTGACAGTGAAGACAACATACCAAGTTGGAGAAATGCTCAGTATTAAAGTATGATAAGCCAAACTATAAATCAATTCCTGCTCTGGAGGCATCAATGGCCAGACCAAACACCATAGTAGCTAAATCCACCTGCAACAGTACATATTGATGAAGGAATGACAACTACTGAAGTCGGTACATTGGTGGGAAAACACTTGTCAAAACAAAAGGGTTAGTTGCCGTCAATCAAAATCTGATAAATTATATTATAAATCTGAGTCCCAAATAAAATTCTTGGTCGCTGAAGTTGGAACAGATTCTAATCATCTAACCTTTTAAGAAGGACATATTTCTAGTTAAACAGTTTCTACTTAATGTACCAGCTTGGATCTCCTCTCCAGTGCCAATGAACAAGAAGCACCATCTCAGCATCTATTCATAGGCTCGTCCAAGTGCCCCATCTGGACCATTTTAAGAACAGGTGACACTGCACATGGAGGTCACCGCTGTGAATTCATGCATACTGTTAACAGTTCTGTCTTGGAGAAAAACCACATTTTTAAGACATGGTTGTTTTGTGACCTACAGTGACAGTCATAATGTAAAGTCTCCCTCATTGTGCTCCTTAAGTGCATGTGATTAAACATGCTCCTCAGGGTGTGATTCTGTGGCGGAGGTGCAGAATGTACTGAACATGCCCTTTACACATGATCACACACTTAAACAGTTCCAGAGCTGATTACCAAAAACAGAGCACTAAATCAGAATTAGCCCTGAATCTTCTTGTTACTGGACTCTGTGTGTGTGTGTGTGTGTGTGTGTGTGTGTGTGTGTGTGTGTGTGTGTATAAAGATATACATCTTTCATCATAATTTTTGATTCATTTCCTTGTATCATAACCAGAAGGTTATTATAAATGAAAAGATTCACTGACAATTAATGGATGCTGTCACTCTAGATTAGAGTGTCAAGGTTTACAGCTAGTTGGTTATAAGCGGCCAACAATGTCTTCTTTGTGTTTGAAAATGCAATTAAGGAACACAAGGATATGGATGCCTGCAATATTAAGACTACTCTGACCCTATTCCCCTTTTGGTTCACAACCTTTATGGTATCTGACTGACTTAAAACCAAGCTGTGGCCTCTCTCAACCCTTTGTCAAAGGTTGCATATGTCTATGAAAAGAAACACCCTCATCAGCACAGTTGCTCCAGTCCTCCATAAACTGGATGCTTCATCCATAGTGGTGCTGTGCACTAGAACCACTTTGGCAGGGCTCTCAGCCCAATACACAATCAATGTATTTAGCCAGTAAGTTAAAAATAGTGCTCGTGTGTTTTGGGTTGCAGCTGCGCATGTAAAGTACAAGCTGTTACGCTGTAAGTGCTGTAATGGGAATTCTTATTATTCATCTTCTCTTTACTCAGTCATAAGTATTCACTGTCTTAAAGCCAAATGAACAACCATGTCATATGATATGAGACAGCTGTATTGCGTAGCTACCATTGAGGACACTATGGTCATGTCCCAGGTATTGTATATATGGAAGTGTGGGGGGTTGAATTAACATTTTACAATTACACTGAAATAACAAAGTTTTAAATGCTGACACTTCTTCTCAACTTTGACTACTTTCAGGCAAAGAATTAATTATCCATTAAATTAAAACTATATAGATGAGTTTAATAATGCTCCACATGAATTATATTCTTGGCAATGTGGTGAGGGCCTTGTTATAGCCTTAAAACTATGAGTGTCCAAACTATGACCCGTGACCTATAAGCACTCTAGTGCCTTTGTTTTATATGGCCCGTGACTTATTTTAAAATGACAGTTATATCTGGCCAGCTGATTATAATAAAATATAGTTTCTACTGTGAATGCTAGGTGTCACTATCACCTTATGGAAATATCAGTCACGGGAAACATTCTGCACCATGTCCAGCTGTCTGATGTAGCTTGGTGAAGACTATCAATTTCATCCAATCAAGAGCATGTTATTACCACAGGTAATGCAGGTCATGAAACTGATACAAAATACTGAGATGTAGCCCTGTACTCGGTAGTCTATTGGCTTCTGGAGCGGTTCTACTCACTAAGATATGAAATTGGCCACTTTCTGAGAAAAAGTCACCACCTTTATGTGAACAACCATGAGTGGTTGGCAGATCTCCCTTTCAGTCATTCTCGCTACCAGTCAGATCGCTACATCGCTACACATTTAGCAAAACCTTGCAAGGAAAAATATTTTTGTGTTGCAAAAGTATGCTCGCTTGAAATAATTTATTGTAAGGCAGCGACTTTTTGAGTCAAATCAGTTATGTCAAAACTTCAAGTCACTGATTACAGAACCTCAACAGCACTTTCAACATTGAGAAAGACACAAACCTGCTCCCAAACCCGTTCTTTGTTACTGTGGAAGGAGCACAGTAGGAGATTGGAGCTAACTGAAATGTAATGTGATGAAAATGTCAGGTGACACCAGCAGCTCCCACTGTTAGAATTCTAAGGGGTTCGGAAAAGTCGAGATTTTGGTGTCATGCCAAGAGGATGCTTGGCTCTACAATACATACTGTGCATGAGCAAACATTTTCTCTTTAGACACTGAACAAGAGTGGACTGATGTCCAAGATGACTGACAGTCACTTCCATGATTCAAACCTCTGCCACAAGACTTACACTTGACCTGACAGCAATTCTTGAGTCCAAGGCAATACTGGCAACAGTAGTAGCAATAGTAGAGGGTTTACACACCAGAGCAACAGAGAAAGGAAAAGGGCAAGACACTGAGACGAGAATAGACAGTGAAAGAAAGAGAGAGAGAGACATGGAAAGAAAGAGGCAATTTCTGCCTTCCCTCTTTTTTATAAACTCCACAGTGATGGAGTGAACGAAATTTAGATTAGCCTTTATGCTTGACCTGTTAACTCCCAATGACATAGAAACAGATTGTAGCTGCAAGATAAGGGTGGAGGAGGGGTAGAGAGACAGAGGGAGGAAGGGGAAACGGAGGGAATATGAAGGCTGCAGATAAATGAGGAAGGAGGGTAATGTTTTGTAACAACTGCAGAAATCAGAAAAAAAGAAAAAGATTGGGGGGAGATGAAGAGATAGTGAGGTGAGGGAGAGATAAACAGACAGGAAAGGAGATTAGGAAAAAGCGATGATGGCTGTGTTGATGGGATTAAATATGTGGATGAGGTAGAGAGAGACAGATGCCAGGAGGTAACCTTCCCCCGCTTCCTCCCCCAACTTTGTTTCTCTCATTTGAGAGGAATGCTTCAAACATGTCATATGTCACACACACACACACACACACACACACACACACACACACACATACACACACACACACATGCAGACATGAACAGCAATGTCGAACATGGAAGATACACATTTTCATTCACAGTAGTCTGTTTAGAAGGCTTGACACAGTCATTGCCATTATGCCATAATCAGACAGTCTTTTTGTATTAATCAGTCATTTATCAGCAAAAAAGATGAACATGCTTTGCCTCCAGATATGAGGGGGGAGATATATATATATATATATATATATATATATATATATATATAGTAGATTTAATATCTCTGTTTCTCATATAAAACAAGTGATTGGAAGTCATGTTGCCATTTTACACTTTTTTCTTATATGTTTTTACACCAAACAATGAATCGACAAAACATTGCATTCATCAATTATGAAAATAATTGTTATTTGCCGCCTTATCTCCAGAATGTTGTCCTATTCAGCCCTGTTCACACTCACCGAAAGTGAATAAAAGAAGTTAAAGATCCCCTCCAGATGTTTCAAGACATATAGACATACTCTGATTGGAATTATATGGCTGTTCACAAAGAGTTTAATGACTTAACTGAAACTCCTCAAAGATCCTTCCAGAATGAGTGAGTATCCAAAGATTTTTCAATTCAAAAGTTAAACTGCAGGGAAAACTATCTATATATATATATACATATATAGATCTCTCTCTCTCTCTCTCTCTCGTGCGCTTTCAAAGTGTATTTACAATATGCAAGATGCACACTGGACCCCCATGGCTAACTATTGACATCTGCATCTTAAAGAATAGGAATTATATTTTTCAAGTCTTCCTGAATACAAAACTCACAGTTAGTGGCTGTGACTGTTCTTCCTGTTCATCATGCAAAGAGGGGCAATTTAAAGGTAAGTGATGGAGGATGAAGTCAGCAGTTCTCATACTGTGCGGAAAGCATTTTTAAGTCTTCAGCAGTGTGTGTTATTCAAATCAATATCTTCCAAAGTTGCTGTCTTTTTTGTACCAAGTCCCTCTTTGAGTTATTATCCCTACAGTGCAGCTCAGCAAGTGAACACTGCCCAGGGAAACACAAAGACGACGTTTTGAAATAAAACGACTAACTGTGGAAGGTACTCACTTTGTGTAACTCAGACTGCTGAGGGCTCATATCAACTTCAGCCAAACTCAAAGTTATTTTACACAAAAAGAGATTTGTCCACCATCACCTACATTGAAACAGTTTTGGAAAGGAACGTTTCATACGGACAGCAGGAATGATTACAGCCACAAAAACCTGTTTCAGTGCACAATGGGCATGCGGGTATCATTTAAAGAAAACTAAAAGTGAAGTTTTCCTTTAAACTCATTTAAGGTGAGTGCAGAAAAACTTTCCCTCCTCGGCAGCTCAATGTAAAAACAGTCTTCCAGTGTCAAACTCTGCACATATTTTATTCTGCACGGTGAAAATAAAATCCAAGTGAAGTAACAATAAGCATGAAGCCCTTAGATCAGCAGCACCAATGAAGCACAGACCATAACATGTCAGCAGTCTCCCTGCCAATCTTGACTCTATCTAAAACACCAAAAAGACAACATTTAATTAAACATGCAGAAAATGTGAATGGGATCTATGAACAGGCAGAAAAAATAAGTATGCATTACAATACCAAGAACACAAATGTGGAAAAGGCAGCATGTGACTATTTACAGTATATACAGTCTGCAGAAATATCAATATAAAAACTAGCCAGCAGGCAGTTATGCAGTCATCACATTACTCACTCACATAAACCGCCTTACACAGCAGCAGTGTTGCAGTTTGTGACAAGATCAACATCACAATATCTTATGCAGGAATAATCTGAACTAATTGTCTTGACAAGGTGTCAAATGTTGAACAATTAGATGTGTTAAATGGCCCTGTAATGACTGCTGAACATGTTGGCCATATGGATGGGCCCCACTGAGATCTAACTGTTGGCAAAGGGCCCAACACTCTCACATCATCAGAGAGAGAGAGAGAGAAAGCCGGTGACTGAAGCAAGAGCACGGAGCGAGGAATTTTAGGATAAACCTGATTTCATCCCTCCTGTTTCACATAAAGAAGGACTTTATGGAACATATGTGAAGTGTTTGACTGACCTACATACACAGAGAGAAACAGACCTGTGGAGGATTGTATTGTATTGTATTGTAGTCATGTTGAATCTGTTGAATGTTTTTCACAAAGGAGAAACAAATATCTCAAAAAAAGTAAAGGTCTTCAGAACTGACAATGACCTGCATGACAGAACTGAACAGTCAGAGATCTGTGAATGTTAAAAAAAAATAAGAATTTGATATGATACTGTGTCTTTGCACACAGGGGAAGACAGGAAAACGGCATGGTGGGTTACACACCTGCAGAAATGTTTACCTTGTCTCAAAATGACCAAACTGTAATAGAAATAGGGAGGGATGATGGAAAAGCAGAGCAGAGCGGCACAGCGCTAAGGATGCCTCTCCAACAGTCAACGATTCAAGCCATCAGTTGAGAAGATGAGTCAAATCAATGCACTTCTGTTTTTTAGCTGCCTCACTGTACACGGAGCATTGCAGGAGCAACAGCACGTCAGACAGTAAACTTTACAAACTGAGTCGCAAAATGACCACATACCACCACACTGTGATGGAAGCAGGGAAGAGTGATAGAAAGAAAGAGCAGCGTGACGCCGGACAGCGAGGCAGCAGGACTCCAGTCTATTAGCTGCTCCTACGCTCTCTGCTCCGGTGATAACTGTCAGTGAAGTCAGCTGAACCACTTCTGAACCAGACGGTGGCACAACGTCCTCTACTGCTGTCCACTGTGATTGACTCTTTGGCTGAGAATGCTGTCAGCAGGCCGGAAGGAGAAACGCTCTGTGGCGCAGAAGAATGTTATAACTGATCTATGAGCAGGGCGATGGAAAGCTGATGTTTTCACATCAGATGGCAAAGACAGTAACACGGGTAAAACTGAAACTGTCTACATAGTATTATCCTATGTCTAAAATGAGCAACCGTAGCAACAGGGATACAATCAAAACCTCTGTGTACAGTTTATTGCAACACATTAACAATCTACGATCTAATTACAACAATGTTTGTTTTCAATTATTTAAAATGAAACTGTTTGACAAAACTACAACATGAAGCAGTAACGTGCATCCAGCCAGCCCAGTGTTTTTAAAATGGTCCGAGCAGGTTTAATGTTGCAAGCCTCGTGAAAACAATCCTTTCAATGTCGCACTATGCCGAGTCTGGCCTGCAAACATCTGCTGGGACTGAACAAAGCTACAAAAAATTCTTCCCATGAATCTCACATCCATGACTGCTGCATCTGAAAATGTTAATGTAGTCGAAGTCATCACTGAAACTCGTGACAGTGGATTTTGTGAATGCCAGAAAGTTTATATGGCCCTGTTTCTTTACCCCTCTGTCTGCTGGCTGCGCTACGTGTGAATGCTTCCCGCCATCATTCAGCGGTCACTTCAACTGACAGCACTGTAGTGTGTTACGATGTTGTTAGTGAGGATGCACTTTTTTTTTGTTCTCTGTGTACTTATGACGTTGATCACAAGGGTGATGACCAAAGGCATTTCAACATGAGTCTGACAGGAAAGAAGAGACTTTAACAGGTGTTTATGAGGTACGCGAGCTCTGCAGGAGCACTCAACTGTACAGTAGTTGAACTGGGCAGATGCCATGATTAATGCAGTTTTTCTCATTAGGTGTACTAATACACAAAGTATTAGTTATGATGTAACTTAACAAATACTGAAAGCATACAGACACCTGGTCCTATTTTTTACACAGCTCTTAACAAAGTATTGTTTGATGTTACTTCTCATCTCTTAAGCCTTCAAGTTCTTAAATTGTCTCTGAATCCTTTCCTGCAGCCTGCATTTAACATTTTGTCAGAGTTTAACATGTTTTTCTCAAGTGAAAGAACATTTGCACATGCTGACGGCTGTGTGTTTGCTATTCGGTTTGGAGAAATGCATTCTGTGCCATCATGTGTGTGAGATGTACAGTTTGTAAAACCCTCTTCGGCAAAATTATGATTTGTGATTTTGGGCTGCATCACTGAAAGCGACATGACTTGACAGATGGTCACACAAAGAGCTGAAAACCAATGCTTAAATTTTTCTCTCGGTGTCAGCAGCATCACAAGGGTCTGCAAGGGTTTGTGTGATGTACAACAGCCACAGGACTTCTGAATGGCTGGTGCCTACAATTTATGATTGCACTTGCGAACCATATAGACATGCAATGTGGTACAAACACAACCATGGCAGCACTTGCCCTCCACCTAGTGTCTATGTCAGTGTTCCGTTTACATATACAGCCATAGAATAGAGTCAGCAACAAAATGTCACTAGTATTATAAATGCTAAAATCACCTTAAAAAGCCTACAATGTTGACTCCACTTACACAGTATGAGAGAACATCAGGGATATGGACACTTCTGTTCATGTAGTTTATATTAGTTCATTTTGCAAGTCTAGTTGATACTTGTTTTCGTACTTATGGCAATATTCAGTGGTTAGCAAACTGTAGAATTTCTCTTTAGGTAGACCAGTTGTATTGGATTGCAAGAGATCATATACCTAATAAAGTGGCCACTGAGAGTAGGTTTGCTTCATATAGGTAAGTTGTTCAGTTCTGTTGCACTTTATATCCAGTTCTGCTTTGTTGAACTCTTCCAAGGTCCAATATATACTTTTGCTTCATCTTCTCTCTCTCTCTCTCTCTCTCTCACACACACACACACACACACACACACACACACACACGCACACACAGCACACACAGTCAAAAGGGACACAAGACAGACAAGCAAATACATCAGAGGAGACTGAAACTTGTCACTGGGTTTTGTTTGTGTGTGTGTGTGTGTGTGTGTGTGCGTGTGTGTGTGTGTGTGTGTGTGTCTCCTGCTGCAGCATCTAACTGCATCCAAAAAGCAGAAAGCAGTGCTCCCCATTAAGAGCCTGTTACCCCCGCCATCCTCTAAATCAGCTCTCTCCCTGCAGACCCCCCAATTTTGATGACATTGCTTCAAAGCTGTTTCATTTTCACTTTAATCTTTAATGAAATAATAGTGCTGAGGAAGAAGTGATGGGCATTTATGTCACTTTTAAAGCGAGATTTCAGCCCACTACAAAAATTTAACAGGGATGTTGCTCTGAAATAAAACTGTTTGGCTTCTGAGCGGGAAATTGCACCTCTTTGACATTGGACAAAAATAAATTGTTTATTGGATTCTCTCTAATTTTCTTGTCTCTTGACTTTGACGACTGCATTAGCGAGGAGTCATCAGAGCCGTCTGAAAGGCCTGCTGAGAGCAAAACAATTAGTACTGTCTAACTTTGTTTCTCTTTGTTTCAAGCTGAAAAGCAATAGGACGTAAATATGACTTTTTGAGGTGTTGAGATCTATTCAAATTCTGCTTTGTTGTACAGAACAACATGAAGAAGAAGGCTGCTTTATGAACTCAACTGCACCATTCAGCTAGTGATGTCTGCTTGTTGCTTCCATTGAGCTTCATAAACCAATAGAAAGATGCCTTTTATGTTTTCCCATTTGCTGGTGTCTATTTACCTTTTCTGGGGAAGTCTACTCCACACTGTTCATATTTATAAAAACACTGCAAGACTGTTAATATTTACCAGGGCTGTGCCTTGATTGCTATGAACAATCCCCCATTACCACTTCCTTACTCTCAGCCCAGTGACAGCTAATTAAAATCAACATATTAATTAAGTGTATTAAGATTTAACAGGCTCCCTGGGTGTCCAGCCCGATTCAGCCGAGTCAAGCTGCAGCAGAGAGTGACTGTAAGGCTGGAGGTAATCCTCATTTTATATTCAAATAAATGTTTCTGATACTGCAGGGGAAACAGCATGAAGATGTAATATAATAACAATTGGATTAAAATTCTGAGTCTCAACACATTTTGTTATTGTACAGTTTCAATTCCGCTTTGTGCACTAAGCTCTCTTAGCATATCCTGCACAAAGTCAGTATGATATAGCCTGTTCTTTACTCACAGTGGTTTACCTATGATACTGCAGTGGAAATATATTGAAGTGGATAGACATGTGAGAAGGAAAAAAAAAGTTCCACAGACAATTTTAAGAAATTGCAAACATATTGTCTCACAAAAAAAGAAACAGTAGTGTAGAAAAGAATGTGTATAAACATGTATGCTGTACTTTTATGACACATTTTATTTGTGGAGGCTGGGACAGGAGAGAAAATGTTCTAGGTTGACCACTTTTCATTTTTCAGTTTCACCACTGGAACTGCATTTTTGTTGTCTTACTGCTGTAAGTCTGCATTGGCTGGACACTTGTATATACATGACACAGTAAACAACGAGAGCTGCTGCTCCTTAAGCATAACCCAGTGGTACATAAGGTGAAGCTGCATAGAGAAAATGTGAGGAAAAAGAAGTACTGGTATCGATTGTGGACATTATTCAATTCTCATAGGATTTTTCTGTATCGCAGTGAAAAATGTAAAGAAAAACTTGAAGAAGTAAGTGTAGGTGAGTGTAGAAGTGTTAAAAGATGAAGATGACTACACGGCCAAGCTTGGGCCAGCTTTGTTTGAATGGCACACAACTGAATAATACTGCTGTGCAAAGGATCCTGAATGCCTCACCTCATATTACTTATCATATTTTATTAAACTCAATACAGCAATACACAATATGATTACACAAAGGCTGCTCCGACATTATTCCAACCCTAACCTCTACAAATAACACCCTAGTTTCAGCTACTCAGAGCATGAAGAACACGCTCATGTCCTAAGTTGACTCAACACACCTATCTTACACAGTTAAACGTGCACATAAAACCACCTCAAAGCAGCCAAAGTTCTGCAAATACGGGAGCCAAGAATGAAAAACAGCAAAAGTATCTCAGATTCAGGAATGATGATGTGGTTGGAAAGAAAGAGTGTACACAATCCCCAGGGCCCCCTAATCGGTTAGCCTGCAGCATCTCTTAAAAGGGACACAAAAATCAGCATTGTCACCTATTTATGCAGCGATGACGCCTTTAAATGGCACTATGGAGCAGGTACAGGTGTTTGGGGGAGATAAGACCCCCGTCTGCCTACCAGCACCCCCCATCCTGACACTTTTAAAGGGCTTTAGCCGCTAGGAAAAAGGAAGGTGATAGGTATTTCCAGTTGCCGGCCTGTCAGTCATCCTCCATTTCATATATAGACACAGATGTGTGTCTGGGTGGAAGAATGATGGGGTGGAGGGAGGACTTGTCATCTCAGAGTGGAGATGACGAGAGAATGAGACAGAGGAGAGGATTGAGGTAGAATTAATAAGTCAAAAATAGAGTGATATAGAGGGAATAACACATTAGAGGAAGAAAATAGAGGAAGCAGGCAGATATCTAACCACCTGGCAGATGAAACAACACTCTGAAGAGTGAATTAAGTATTTAAGCTCCATATTTATTTTTGCTCATGTATGACTCTTCTTATAACACATCAGCTGAAGAATAAACGTTATGTTACAAATAGATTTGTGAAGACACTCACAAAGACATTCTAGTTCCATCTTGCCAGTCTCACTGCTCACTTGACCTTTTCCTTTAAAGTGTATGGCAGAAAATACCCATTTCATTTCATTTAGAATACTGACGCCTTGGTGATCCACAGTTTATTATTAACACCAGATACCATCCAGCAGACAGTGGTCAAAGTTGCCTGGTAGAAACTTAGGCACATCAGTAGACATCTCCACATCCAGTATAGCTTCAGATCCATTGTTTACATCAGCACTGTGGTGGATACTACCTTACATACTTCCTCCTGTACAATTACAGTCTTATGTATGTATGTACATGCTACCTTCTTTGTGTTAACAATGTGCACATCCAGGTTAGAAACCTGACTTTGAAGCCACGTCTCATTAAGGCCATTATACAATGTTGTGCTGGTGTGCTCTTGCAGGTCAAAAAGATTTGCCTGTACTTCATTCAGATTACTATGCACTGTGCATACACTTCCAAGGATAACTCATGGCAGGGATTTCTTTCTTGTGCTGTTTTTCAGCTGCTGTCCCAAACCATGTTTGTTTCCCCTCTTCCTCTTGGTTTGTGTTTATTGTGCTGAGGGTATCGCCAGTCTGACAATATACGATCTGTATTGATGGAGTCATGTTTTTGCCAAGAACACCAGCTCGTCATTAAATTTTTCTGTTCACTGTTTAGAGCTGGGCAAGTAGACTGGTGATCATATCAGATCAATGTATTGATCAATTTGCTCTCAATCGTCATGGAAGAAAGTGCCTTGACATGGTGTCATCTTTGACCTCAGCTAATTTCTAACCCTGGACAGGAGAAAAGATGACCACTGCTCTGCTCTTCATTTGGTGTCGGGGGTCTGTTAATGTTAACACTGCAGCTGGTAGGATTTTGGATGGCACTGGCATCAGAAATATGATTAGTGAAAAATGAATTTAGCAGACATCAGCCTCAAGATGTTTTCTCTCTTACTCTCTGACCTTTTCTGCTCCACGGCTCCACTTTTTTCTGTCCTTTATCCATTTTATTTGTATTTTAAATTCAAACTCTCCTCTTTCTGTTTTTTTTTTTTTTTTATTTTATTACTTCCCGCTTGACCTCTGACATTACATGGTTGGATGGTTCCAATTGAGGGGGTGGGGCCAACAGTCTGAGCCACTTCCTGCACCTGCCCTGGCAGTAGGTAGCCTATTGACAATTTTGTTACTGTGCAGCCCCCAGTCAGATGGGCTGTTCCAACATCACTCTTTTTTTTTTTCCTCCTCACATTGCTGCCAGCGGCCTTGCAGCCTACAAGGTGGGCCGGCCCATCTGGCATATGCCAGAATTGCCAGATTGCCAGTCCGAGCCCGCTGATGAGAGCAGTTCAGACTCCATGCAGGAAATTTTAATGAATAGCTAGATAGCGACATGAAGACTGAAGAGTTGCTGGAAAGCCTCTGTGACTGTGGCACTCTGAGGGACCCTTTCACATTCTGTAGTCACTGTTTTAAAAATATGAAGCAATACTGGTTTGATACAAAGACATTATAATTTAAATATTGTGGGTATAATTAGGTAAAAAAAAAAAAAAAAAGACTGAAAATAACAATTGTGGAAAATATACAATCAAGAAAAAAACTAAAGTTAAATGTCACCATTTCATAAGCCTTAAATAACAGACTGTGAACACTGTTGCTTGCCCTGCGGCTAGATTACTAGATTACTGTAGTCAAATTGCACAGTGTAATGTAAATGAGACAGTGGATAGGCTCATAGCTGTCACTTCATTAAGATACAGTGGGCAGACTGTTCATTGATGAAACTGTGTCATCACACCATGTAGATTTGACAGTATATTCACAAATCAGCCTCATGTTCCCCAGGGCTACAGTGATGGGCACTGTAGGAAAAACTGTTGCATCACTCACTCTTCATGAATCGTATGAATGAATCTCAATGCACCCTAATATGCAATGATGAATTTCATGAATAGTTGATTACTTGATTCATCTGATGTAAGATAGCTGGTCTTTGTTGGAGTCCGCCTTTAATAGTCAAAGGGGGCAAATGGCTTGGAAATGCTGTAATTGTTTATTCTACATCTGACAAACTAAATATTTTATCTCTGACGTAATGAATCATCAGAAAGCACAAAGGGAAAACGAGTCTTTGCTGGCCTCCAACTGTGTCACTCTTCCAAACCCTTGTTTTACTAGGCTGGAGTTAAATTAAAAGTGTTTTCATGTGTAAAAGTATCACAACTGTGCATTTGTACTTTGTAGGATTTATGCTAAATGGAGAGCAATTTAGGTGGTTAATAATTTAATAGCCAGGTGGAAATCATGCAAACATAAATTTGATTTATGTTGCACTTTTAACATGGTTAGATTTTTTTTTCCTTAACATAAAGAACAGGTAATAATAACACCATCATAAAACACTGCAGGATACAATGATGTTAAAAAGTGAAATGGCGAGAAAGGAATTATCAAACCTGGTGACAAATATTCAGCAGCACCTTTCTATGAAAGCAAGCTTTAAGAAGTGATTTGAAAGAATCTAATGATCTTGCCTGATGTTAATGCACAGACTGTGCCACAGTCTAAGAGCTCTAAGACCCGGTCACCTGTGGTCAAAACCGAGGATCTGGGAATAACAAGCACAGCCAGCCACCAATTCACCAATCTAAGGGAACAAATGTGTTGGATCAAAGACTACATGACTTTAGATTTATCATCATTCAGTTTGAAAAGATTTTGGGGCTTTGAATATTTAATATCACTAAGGCACTGAGCTTATCTAACATGCTGGAATTACTAGATTGGAGAGTGACATACAGTTGTGTGTCATCTGCAAAACAGTGATGGGAAACAGCAAAGCCCTGAATAATGAGAAGAAGCATGTATAATGAGTCAGTGGGCCAAGAATGGAGACTTAACAAGCACCACAGTTAACAGTTGAGCAACAGAGGAACTTGAATTTGATAGAACAGATATTACTGTTGCAGTTGTAGTGCAGGTCCTTTAAGACAAGCCTAGATTTCTAGATGGTGCAGGAGAACAGAGTGATCAATCATGTCAAAAGCAGTGCTGAAGAAGGACAGAGCAATCACCTTTATCTGCTGTAAAAGTATATGTCATCAAAGAGACAGATGGGTTGTCTCTGTAGTATGGCGAACTCTAAAACCTAACTAAAAAAAATTCGAAATTGCTCTGTAACTACTGAGCAATAGAGGATCCAGATTAGTCTTCCTCATAACTGTTTGAATAACTGGATGTTTGAAACAATTAACCCTTCTCTCAACCCCTCCTCCAAACAGCAACTGTCCAATCATAGCTTAGTAGCTGTAACTAGGAACTGGCTGTCCTGTCAAGCTTTGCAGTTCTCTAAACATTGATGCAGTGTGCATGAGACAATAAACTAAGCACTATCTCAAGAGTTTGGAGTGTGGTGGCTTTTTTGAGGTCTTTTCAAAACCCTAAAACACACGTGCAAACATGTGAGGAATGCATTTAACGTTGTCTTTATCTGCCCTAACATAAACTGCAAATGTCAGCATATCTGGCTAACTTACTACCAACAGTGGTAACCAAGCATTACGTTCAAATGGGCATGTTATTAGCTTTTTATATTATATGTTCATAGAGGTTACATTAGAAAAATAGCTGTTCAGGACAGACACATCCACTGTTTGTGGATATATCAGTCTGTGAACCAAGACACAGCTACATTAGGATTTAGTGTAATGACAGCAGCTCAGTCCTGCTCTTTGTTTTTGGGAAGTTTACGCTCCAGCAATTCCTGCGAAATGTGCGTTTGATACCATCACATTACCCATACTCAGGGCTTATTTCTTTCATCCTCAAATGTTTCTCACGTAAAAATGAAGCACACTGAAAATACAAACCATACAGCATAACCTAAATCTGACCACTATATTGCATGTCCAAGTATTTCATCTATATTAAGTGTCCAGACAACTTAATAGTTGTATTAGAATGAATTACATTTTAAATACATTTGGTCATTTTTACATTCCTTCCATACATGATATGGATCAACAGCTGGTGAGGATGCCAATGTTATAACAAGGTCATGTATCTTTAGCCTCAGTCTTTTGGCATTATAACTTGTATGCAGCCATCAAGCACATATTTAAGACCCTTTTAGAGGCTTCTCATTTTAAAATGTATCACATGGAAATGTCAAGTGGATTCTAACTTCTCAGCTGACTCAGGGTTAAGCATTGGCATTATCTTACATTAGCTAGCTACACTTATAAAATGTGCTAGTTAGTGCTAATCATCTTTCCACAGCTAATCACGCAAATCCACAGTTGTCACCTGGAAATCAGCTTGCTAATCTTCAATTTGAGGAATTGAAGTACTAGTGTTTCAAAAATGACTTTGTATTTCGATGGTCATTTTGCCGCACTTATCACTTATCAAGTCAAAAAAGGAATAATAATCAATAAATTAAAAGGACCAACAGTGGGGGAAACCTCTTTTAAAAACTTAATTTGATTAGTGTCAGAAAGCAGCCAAAAAAACTGAGGATTTCATTTGAGAAATGAATTTACCTAAAGCTGAGCAATTAAGTGTCAAAACTAGTTGAGGCTTCTGGGGACTGAATGCTCTATATCCTCCCAAAGATTTCTCTGTCCAGTCATTACTAGTTTCAAGATCTGTAGTGGGTGGCCCAGAACAGAACTGCTGACTTTAAATAAGACTTTGGGGTTATGGTTATTTTTCGGCAGCATCTCAGAAACGTAGGCTGATCTCGCCTCTTTCACTCGTATCTGAAAATCTGTCGTATATTTTTTAAGAGTGCTGTAAATAACTGCTGACTAAGTCAGCTTCCATTTGCATTCAGTTTTTTTTTTTTTTTTTTTTTTTTGGACACAGTATTCTTTGGGTTCGGGCAGAAGCCATGGGAAGGTGTTTAATTTTAGCTGCCTGGTTTTCATTGGAGTAATGTGACTGAGAATGGAAAGACAGTGACTGTTAAAACAGGTTAATAATTCATCCAGATTTTGTGTTATAATGGGAATGGAAGAATTGGAGAAGGAGACATTGACTTTGCCGGCTGAGTCAGTAGTAAAACAGTGAGTGAGTGATGGAGTGAGGTTTTAAAAACAAACGAAGAGGAAGTGGGTAAAGGAGCTTTAAGAATAACAGCTGAACTCATGTGGTCAGAAGGACAACAAACACAGATAATAAAATCACCCAGAATAAGCCCTCTCATCCTTAGATGAAATAACAGATACAAGTTCAGAAAATTTTGTCATGCCTTTATTGTACCTTTGTGTTCTGTAAACTAAAATTATATTAATTAACCTTTTCAGTCCCAGGCCAAGCATTACATTTTGTACTTTTATGTGTCTCTGTAAGCCAGTGTCTCTGTAAAGTAATCAATTATGGCATGTGCATTTTGTTATAGATGGCCAAAACTGTTCAGTAAGCAGTTTCACAACCAAAATGTTCAATTTTTCTTAGAATCTTGTGGCTTCAGACTTTAGAGTGACTTTAAACTTTAGGCTGCTTCTTATCCCAATTCGTGAAATTAACCCTAACCCTAACCCTTGTTGTAGTAGCAATTAAACATATAGACATACACAGAATGTATACATTTTTTAACAAAAAATATAAACAGAAATAACAGCAATTTGTTAAAAATACAAATATAACTAAGTGTAGCTAAATATATAGTTCTATAATATGTATTAGAATGTATAAAACATATTATATATTATAATATGCTGAAAATACAATATAACAAAGTATATAAACTACTATTTACAGCTTTGTGTTCAGATGGTAAATAAATGTAAACAGTAGACCATATGTGCAATATTGCAGTAGTGCAGATAATATGTAAAGTATTGGGGTTTGTGAAATTAGTGATTTAACTGTTTAAGTTGTTTTGTATTGCACAGTGTGATGGCTCGTGACAGGAATGATTTCCTGAAGCGGTCAGGTCTACGGGAGAAGGAGCTCCGCTGTCTGTCCACCAGGTGGTGAAAAGGATGTTCAGGGTTATCCATGATGGATAACAGTCTGTCCAGTGTCCTCCTCCAGTTGGCGATGTTAAGCAGCAGGTGACTTCTACCAGACCATTCCACAAAATCGCCCACCACTACTCTTTATTCCTCCTCTCTTTCATCCTTGATACACGCCACCACCATTGAGTTGTCGAAAAAGTTCTATAGGTGGCAAGATGAAGAGTTGTACTGAAAGTCTGAGGTGTACAAGGTGAAGAGAAAAGGATACACAACAGTCCCCCGTGGCGTTCCTGTACTACTTTCCATGGTCTCAGACAGAACGTTGCCCCGTCGGACAAACTGCGGTCTGTCTGTCAGGTAGTCAGTAATCCAGCAGAATGTTGGCTCGCAGACTCCCATCACTTGCAGCTTCTTACCCAGGAGCAGCGGCTGAATGGTATTAAATGCACTGGAGAAATCAAAGAAAGTGATCCTCACAGTGCTGCTGCTACAATCCAGGTGGGAGTGAGCACGCTGCAGCAGGTGTATGATGGCTTTGTCCACACCCAGATGGGATTGGTAGGCGAACTGTAGAGGGTCTAGTGGTGATTTCACCTGTGGTGGGCCAGGAGCAGCCTCTCAAGCACCTTCATCATGAGCAATGTAAGGGCAATGGGTCAGTAGCCTTTGGGGACAGATGGAGATTTCGTCTTTGGAACAGGACCCAAGCAGGACATCTTCCACAGCACCAGGACTCCCTGTGGGCTCAGGTTGAAGAGGTAACCCAGGATCACGGACAGCTGGCTGGCACAAGTCCTCAGGATTCTGGAACTAATGCTGTCAGGGCCAGCAGCCTTGCCCAGGTGCAGCATCTCCAGCTGTCTTCTTACCTGGCCTGCAGTCAGGCAGGGAATGGTGCTAGAGGAGGGGGTACTGTGGGGGATGTGGGAGTTGAGTCCAAGGGAGGGAGAAAGTTGAACTCGTGTTGAACGCTCCTCAGTTCTTTTTTGTCCCCTGACCGGAAAGCTTGTTTCTTCTTGTTCAGCAGACTTTTCAGTTCACTGGTGATCCAGGGCTTGTTGTTGGGAAAGCAGCGTACAGTCCGGGTGGGTAGTATGGTCTGTTCACAGAATTTGATGTACTCTGTGATACACTCTGTCAGGCTGTTGATGTCCTCCCCATGTGGCTCACACAACACATTCCAGTCTGTTTTTCAAAGCAGTTCTGCAGTGACTCATTAGCCTCCTGAGTCCACCTCCCCACTGTTCTTATGGACAAAGGCTGCCTCTGGACAAGAGGGACATACTGAGGTGTTAACAACACTAGGCTGTGATCAGCTCTGCCCAGGGGCGGAAGGGCAGTGGCACTGTATGCATCCTTTGCATTAGCATACAGTAAGTCTAGTGTGGCATTGTGTCTGGTGGGAGAGGTGATAGACTGGTTGAAAGTTGGCAGAGTTTTGTCCAAAGAATTGTGGTAAAAGTCAGTAATGACTACAAACGCATTTGGTTGCTGCATTTGTAGCTCCGCTATGGTGGAGTGGATGACATCACGGTGGAGTGGATGATTTCATGCGCTGCATCCCCGTCAGCCTTCGGGGTAAATAGTAATCACGATAGCGGACGTGTACTCCTGAGGCAAATAATAAGGCTGCAACCCCACAGCTAGCAGCTCAATGTCCGGGCTACAGAAACATTCCTTAAAGGTAACATGCCTGGGATTGCATCACTTCTCATTCACAATCAGCACAATCCCTCCTCCCTTCCTCTTACCGCTCCGAGCCACGTCTATGTCCGCCCGTGCACAGCTGAAGCCGGGTACCTCCATGCTCTGGTCCAGGACGTCTGAATGCAACCACAACTCAGTGAAGGCCATAAGGCTGCACTGTCTGTATTCCCACTGAGTCCTGACCAGCACGACAAGCTTGTCCGTCTTATTTGCCAAGGACCTCACATTCCCTGTGATGATCACTGGAACAGACGGTCTGTATCTCCGTGCCTCCGGGCAGCAGCGTGAGTTTAAACAATGCAATCAGCTGCTTGCAGGTATAAACAATGCCCCCACTCCCCTCTGTACTCTTTGTTACAAAGAGTGTAAAAAGTAACAGAAAGGCCACCAAAAAAGTTGTAAAACTGTACGCGAACATCACGACACAGTTACCAAAACCGCAGTTAAGAATTAAAAATTAAAGGAGATGGAAAAAACACACTAAATGAAACAAAACGATGGATCTACTGGAACAGGCTGCCACCTAACACAACGTCGTCTTGCATCTGGAATTTGAGGCCAGGGATCGCACCATCAACCTCCTGATTGGTAGATAACCGCTGTACCTCCTGAGCCACAGCCACCCCACAAAATCAGGTCCCATTGAGATTTGAACTTAGATCACTGGATTCAGAGCCCAGAGTGCTAACCCTTACACCATGGAACCCCATGGTTACAGCTTGATTTTGAATAGTTACATATCTACAGTCGTATTGTTGAGTAGGAAGGTTCCTGGACATTTGGTTAATAAAGTGTCATTGTTTGCAATCAACAATAACCATACTGTACACGTTTCATTCAGCCCAACATGTGCGTCATGAATCATACAGTATGATGCCAGAGTGGCACTGAATGTCATGATGGAGGACACATGAATTTCTCCCATTTCCTTCTGGCCACATTTTCTCTTGTTTCTTTCCAGCTTCCACACACACACGCAATATCTGAAAACATAGGACCTCATGATGTGTCCCTAATATAGTCTCACCTCTCAGAGGACACAGACATTGTTAAACTCAGGCAGGAAATGAGTTCTGTGCTATAATATATGACACACAGCAGTTGACAGGCCTCCCGGATCGCCCTGCCCTTCAAAACTGATGGATACTAATGTGTCACCACATGAAAATGTGTCATGAAACAGGAAAAAATGGAAACACCAATACACAGAATGATGGCAAGGGGAAATGGAGCAAAATGGACCCACCAATCTATCAGAGGTGCTTTAAAGGAGAAAAAAAGAGATGTTTCATAAAATGCCCACGTTCTTCCAGTGTGTCATACCTGTACAGTGAAAACACCCTCAACTGAGAGTATTACTTCTTTGTTGAGGGCTGTGTTTTTGGTGCATGCAAAGAAAAGAAACATAAAATCACTGCTAGTGTCTTCCTTGTCCATTTTCTTTCCCCTGCATTTGAAAGCAGCCATCTAAAGGGAAAAGGCTTTTCCTATTTCTGCTTCTGAAGACACGTCAGGGACCTGGGCGTGAGTGCATTGTTCAGTGGAGCAAGGCATTTTCCTGCTGCAAATGAAGACCAAAATCCATCCTCCAGGCTGAATTATTAACAACACACATGCCTAAGAATCCCAGGGTCCACGAGAGAGAAGGAGATGGAAAGGAGAGGAGAGAGGAGTGGTGAGAGGAAATTGAGGTTGAAGGAGAAAAGGGGCAGAGACAGTATGTTGGTTAGCTAAATTTCCTTTTGTCAGATTTAGAGGAGCATACACACACTTACTAGAAAGTCCAACCAGCAACTGCAATACTAAAGTCCTCATAAGAAAATGACAAAATACACTGTCCTTAAAAATGACCCAAATGACCATTAAAAAATGATTCATATGAGCTTTTTCTGATCTGCTGCCTCTATTGTTAAGGTTAAAGTCAAGCCAACTAAAACTGTGCTTAAGGTTGGGGAAAAATCATCTTCAAGAAATCGTTGCAGAATTTTGTTTGGATATGCGACGCAAACAGTAATCTCTTATGTCAAAAGACAGATACTTTTAACAACCAACGCATTGGTTGGCGTGCATTGGTTGGCTGAGAGTTTTTGTGGTGGTATAGTAATGTCACACTGCCTCCAAGTATGCTTCTCAGAGAGTACCGGCAACATTCATTCATTCATCTTCTTTACCCGCGCATCCCATTTCGGGGTTGCGGGGGGCTGGAGCCTATCCCAGCTAGCAATGGGCAAGAGGCGGGGTACACCCTGAACCGGTCGCAGGGCTACATACAGACAGACAGACAACTCACACACTCACACCTACGGACAATTTAGAGAACAATTAACCTAACGAGCATTTTTGGTCTGTGGGAGGAAGAACATGCAAATTTCACACAGAAAGGCCCTGCCCGACCCAGGGTTCGAACCAGGCACGTGCACTGAGGCACGCGCACTACCTGCTGCGCCACCGTGCCGCCCTACCGGCAACATGTGTCAGCAAAATGTAAACAAAGGCCATTTTAAGCATTTGAAAAAATTACCAACACTGTCATCTTTCTGGTGAGCACAACTGCTTAATAGCACTAATGTGCAGTTATCTTATGGTCTCAACCTGACACACTGAGACAGTAGGACAACTGCATCAGCCAGTTCTAAGCTTTTGCTTACGTAGCAAGTGAATCTCCCACTAATGCTGTCTATTATTGTTGGGTGTAGTGTCCTTGATGTGGGTGTATTATGAATAATCAGCTGACACTAATAAATTACCACCTGTGACAGCTCACTGGTGAACAGATCTCTATCCAAATTTGAACTAATTATGAAAAGTATAAGCACAGATCTGATTGGCAGAGAAATGCCATAATACAGTCCAACAATTTAGTGCTGTCCTTCTGTCAAGTTGGAGAATAGAATGACTATCCTTGACTGGGATATGCCCACTTCTTTCAAATTCTATACACCCACTTTGAGTCTCCAAGTTCAAGCTTGAGAAAATAACAAAACCCTGTGGAGACGTGATCAGGGCTATTTTGTCACACTTGACAAAGCTCCTCCAATGCCTCAGAACATATTCTACAACAGTTTTCAAGTGCAAGGAGTCACGCTCCTATTTAATGGCATGAAAGGTTAAAGTACAATAAATTCCAGTGTGTTTAGGTCCCTGTAAAGCCACTAAGCCCAAGAAAGCCTAAGATTTGTGCATTAATTTGTTCCATATATAATCAGAGTATTATTAAAGGCTTAAAGTAATAAACTAATTGAACATAGTGATCTGGAAAAATGTTTATTCATACAAGCGTGTTTTGAGTCTAATGTGGAATTAAGTGAATTATGGGATGGAAGGATTTGCACTAAAGTCATCTGTCTGCTTTTGTGCTTTACTGTGAGTTAGCTTTTGGGCTTTATGATAGTGATAGCTGAAGGTACGACAGGAAAGAGGGCAGAGAGAGGGGACGACACGCAGCAAATGAGGGTGGGCAGGTGGCAGCTGAACCTGCGGCCAATGCAGAGGACTGACAGCCTCAATACATGGGGCACACATCCTACCAACTGAGCTATAGGGGTGCCCCTAAGTTAGCATTTTAAATTAAATCCTTAAGTATGGTGTCTACCAAAATAACTTTTGTTCTATGTAATTGGTGTAGATCTCATATGGGTTTTATAGGTTTGACCTCACATCTCAGCAGACCTGCTTGATGAACTTTACATATACTGTATATGTGATGAGCAAATCAGGATATTATGATAATTCTCTCCAAGGGCTGACCATATTCTCATGACAGAGAAACACATTTATTGCCACCATTTTACCAGTCATCCCAGTGAGATGCTAATTTCTGTCAACTGTCCTGTATGGAGCAGATTATTGTGTGAATGCAGAATGTGTACAGCATTGATTTGGTGTCCCAGCTCTGACCTGATAGCTTCCCACAATGAAACACCAAGCGTAGCACAGTTCAGAGTCAGAAGTGGTGATAATATCTTCCCCCTTGGGGAAATAGATTCAGAGCATTCAGGTGGACGCTTGGGTGCAGGCGGTCTTATGAAATGCTATATAGGCAGCAGCAGCAGCTAGTGTCAACATAGCTTTCAGGTGAGCAGTGTGGCAGCAAGAAAGTGAACAGAGTGCTGATGACTTAACTGCTACGATGCTGCAGTGATAAGAGTGTGCCATGTGAGGAAAGCAGTGGAGTTGAGCTGAATGCTCAAACAACCTCACTGGCTTTGTTTCATTTGACAGCACTGAGGTCTCTTCTTAATTATTATATTCTGGAGTGATGAACTTCAAGTTAATTGATGGCATGTACTCATTTTTCCTGCTGAGGTTCCATACATTTTTTTTATATTGCTTTGGACAAATGGTCATGGTCCCCTGTTTGTTCTCTGTGTTTCTGTGTGTTTGTCTGGGCATGGCCCTCCATTTTCATCCTGGTTCTGACATAAAGGTGTAAGAATACACGGTGCATCAACGTTTGTTGCATATGGGGCTGCTTTGCCGCAGGCCAGTCAGGGTGCCCATGCTGACCCCTGTGCACCGCTGAAAACGCCAACAATGGCCATGTGAGCATCAGAACTGGACTACAGAGCAATGGAAGAAGGTGGCCTGGTCTGATGAATCACATTTTCTTTTACATAACGTGGATGGCCGGGTACATGCGTGTCGCTTACCTGGGGAACACATGACACCAGGATGCACTATGGGAAGAAGACAAGCTGGGGGAGGCAGTGTGATGCTTTGGGCAATGTTCTGCTGGGAAACTTTGGGTCCTGCCATCCATGTGGATGTCACTTTGACATGTACCACCTACCTAAGCATTGTTGCAGACGATTTTCACCCTTTCATGGAAACAGTATTCCCTGATGGCTATGGCCTCTTTCAGCAGGATAACGCGCCGTGCCACAAAGCAAAAATGGTTCAGGAATGGTCTGAGAAACACAACAATGTGTTTGAGGTGTTGACTTGGCCTCCAAATTCCCAAGATCTCAATCCAATTGAGCATCTGTGGGACATGCTGGACAAGCAAGTCAGATCCATGGAGGCCTCACCTGGCAACTTACAGGACTTAAAGGATCTGCTGCTAACATCTTGGTGCCAGATACCACAGCACACCTTCAGGGGTGGAGTCCATGCCTCAATGGGTCAGGACTGTTTTGGCAGAAAAAGAGGGACCAACACAATATTAGGCAGGTGGTCATAATGTTATGCGTAATTGCTGAATATATAAACCTCGGCTCTACACTCCAATCCGCCACATTGTTTAGTTTGCAAATGTGGTACTAACGCTATGGCCAAACTTAAACTCTAGTCAGTGTTTTTCTCGTATTTGCCTCAACCCTTATTAACTCTGTTTACATGTGCCTCAAGTTCATTATCCTCCTGTGATCTCTGTCTACCTGCCTTGCCAGTCCACCTTCCAGCCAGCTGCTAAGCTCTATCTGCCTGTCCCACTCCACTGTAAACTCTGGCTTAACTCTCCAAACCCCATCTCACCACATTCTTAATAAAACTGCATTTGAACCTTGGCAAGTCTCTTGTCTGAGTGCTGCTTTTGGGTGAAAAATTAACAGTCTTTCAACAGCAATCTATCACATGAATGTAATGTAATGCCCAGCAAACCTGCACAGCTTCATTTGTGCTTCTTACAGCTGAAGTCTTAAAAACAAGTGTTTGTTGATTTAATGGCACATGTGTTCCCTCGTTTCATATCTCTTTGTTCCCACATTTATTGCATCAAAGTTCGATATACTTGAGGAAAAGACTGTATTTGATGGGTCAGTTATCTGTAATGGATTCTCATTCACTTCCTTCCTCAATTCACTCACATTTATTTCCTTGTAGGAGATATGTGGAGATGAGGAAGCAGAGGAGAGGAGCAGTAGGAAAGACAAATGGAGCTCACTTCAAGTCTTAAGGCAGAGAAACTGGTTAAAAGTCTCAGAGTCATAAAAGTAAGTGGAGGGTACAATCTGCTCCGATCTGTCACATATTTACAAAACTGCATGCCTCTCCCAAGATGGCGATAACTCCTGAAGTCTTTTAGAGGATAAAGCCTGTGTGAAAAAGACTGCCTGTGATAAAACAATCAAATAAAGTAGTCAAAGTAACATTTACCTGAAAATATGGTGGATTATTACTTCATATCGTATTCTTCCTGATCTTCACTTTACTTCTAACATCTGTCCAATAAAAGTAAAATGACCTATATTCTCCAAATTCAACTCTGTTCTTCATGCCCTGATTGTTTCCATGTAGTGCTTTTGTTAGCCGTAAACAACTCCACGCACTTAAACACATATGCACTTAAGTGATTTCTTCTGTAAAAGGGGGTATTTCCTTACAATATCTCCTCGTGCCATAAACAGCCTGCCTATCCCGTGTTGTTTCAGAAATGCGCTCCACAACAGAAGTGGCACTAAAGAACACTTAAGGTGGCCACTTTTCCAGACAGCACAGTGGGGAGATAACAAAGGCGGCTGCAGGAGTCAATAAAGAGGCCAGGAATAGCAGGAGGATATCACTGATAGAGGTAAACAACCCTGAAGAGAAAAACTGAGGAAAGGGGTTTGTTTCTAAATCTTGTCTGGCAAAGCTTCTAAAGGTTTTGTTCAGTTTGAGTTAATTCATATTCTCAACAGTGCATTTCAAAGCTCTTTGTATACAGCACAGTCTGACCCTGAACACTGGCCAGAGGCTTTTTTTCTTTTTTTTTTCCAGCCATGTATGCTCAATAATACATCTACTTCCCTAGGAAAATGTAAACATTTAAACTGTGTGTGTGTGTGTGTGTTTGTGTATACACACACACACACACACACACACACACACACACACACACACACATATACGTATATATGTATATATACGTATATATATATTTTTATTTATTTTTTTTTTTTTTTCATTTTAAAGAGGTAAAATGGATACAAGTGTAAAACATGAGTAGTCAGGCTTTTGAATAAACCTCTATTTTAACCAGATTTGCTTGTAAGTGACTGACCTGTCCTAATTTTTGCTTTTATCTAAATACATTTTACAAAGGCAATTTTATATGATTAGTTTCTTTAAAGTAATAGTACTTTTTTTAGTATAATATTCTAGTACTCTTTCGATCCCTGGTATTTTAGTGATATAAAAATATAATAAGAAATTACAGCATAGAAATATCTACTAATTACAAGGCAGTGCAGTGCTATTTATATCACAAATGTCTCACTGAATACCATCACAGCAGCGCTGACAGTATTAAATACCGTCAACAACAGGTTTGATGATGTTCAGTAGAACTAGTTTATTGATTTTTTGTTTAATCCCCTAGTAAAAAGGTAATATTGGGCATTGTTCTGCATTCACAATCAGCTTCTTAATGATTCTTAACTGCAGAGACGGAGGAGTGTAAAGTCAGACTACACTGAATCAATCCCTCCCACAAAGAAGAGGAACACCACTTGGCAAAGCCAGTCTACCTTCGGTCATCCTCTTGTAGTCTGTCAGATACCCTGTTGTAGAGTCAGAGCTGTCATGTGTGATTTAATTATCATGGTAAACAAAGTGATTGGACTCATCTGTACACACGTCTCTCTGTGCTCTTTATTACCTCACTTATTTGTAAATCAAACACTTGTGTGGGATGCCTGTATATTTCTGTCACTTTATTGGCTAGAAGATGGAATGGTCACACATTTTAATCTGATCCTCCGAGTTTAAATTGCTCTGTTGTAGGCAATCAAACCCTATTGCCAGTCAATACAGTCTTATGTGAAAATTCCAGATTACCTCTAATGTCAACATTTTTGAAATTGTCACTATTTGCAACATCTGTTCATGACAATTCCAACATGATTAAAGTTAAGAAAGGACTGTAGCAGGTAAAGTACATTAAAGTTATACTTCATGTCAGGCACCTGAAACAATGGTCAAGAAGTCACTTAACCTTGCCTGGACATCTTAGTATTGCTGACCTACAGTGACATACTTGTCTTTGCTGCTGTGATGTCAACATGTATTCCAGGGTGGGTCAGTACACTGTGACATCACTGTTGGTATGGTTACAGGTGCAACAGGCTTGAAACGCTCAACAAGAGGGCAGTAACACATTGTTTTGAGCGTGGTGTTAAACTCTTTAAGGTTTGGGAAAGATAGCGATTAAAGTTATGTGAATGGAAACATCTCAAACATGCTAATTTATGACTTAACACGATACACAAATGCTTCGGTGCTGTGTTTAAATATAGCCAAGGTGGAATGAAATTAAACATTTCATGGCACGAAAGATGCGTTTCAACTTTATAGCATCTTATGACCTTTACCTTATTGTTCAGTGTTCGTAGAGTGTGACACAAAAATATGACCTTATTTTTTATAATGAAAATAGTCTACCAAAGTTGTGAGTGGTCAAAATGTTACAGCAGTCCCCAACCAGAGGATTTTGTCTGTCTTTGAACTTGCACTACTGTTTGTTCAAAATAAATGAAAAGAAATGTATCCTCATGCATTTGTTGTCTTTTGGTTTTCATGCTGTATCTAGCTTGCACCAAACCCTGACTCCTAAACCGGGTATGAACAGAAGCATGACTTTGCATACTCTCACACCCTGTCAGAGCGCTGAATGTCAGCACTGGATATAAAGCATGAGATGCAGAATCATAAACATGAACATTATTCCTGGGATACTGGGCTGTTGATCTCTCCTATTTATAAGTGCCAATAATCAGGTTTGATGAAAGGCCACATGTTATGGAGTGAGAGGGGCACAGCTGGGGAGAGACATGGAGAGGACTGTCATTTACATGCTTAAACCCAGCTGCCAATTAGATTATAGCACAACATGTCAAGCATGCCATTAAGATGGATGGGAAATGTTTTCCTCTCATTAATAACCACCTGCTAAGTCAAAGTCCTAATGTTTTTATTGGATCAAGAACATATTTGACATTACACTGTTGGTAAAATAGCGTTTAATGTTATGTAACAATGATGTAGGAAATCCATATTTATCTAAAGAATCAGAATCTATCTCTCTGGATTTCATTAGTCACAGCTATGCCTCTATTTCTAACATCCAAAAATGGATCCAGTGAAGGTGTTTTTTAGTGACAAAGAGCTTTGGACAAAATGTTCCTCCTGTCCCTGGTCTCCTCACTGGGTATTTTCTTTGTTTGTCACTCCCCTCCTCTCTTTGTCTCTCTCCTCGCTGTGGGAAATGTGCGGTGAGAGACGTGTCTCATGTCGTCGTGCCGTCCTGCTCAGTAACAAAGCTCTGATTTGAATGGGCTGACAGGTCGTGAAAGTTTCATCAGCATGAGGAATGTCTGTTTTCCCCTCAACTTTCTGTTTACTGCTATCAATAATTTGTGAACAACAAACAGCAGATGTCTCACCCCCTAACAAAGGCTGTGTGTGTGTGTACGTGTGTGTGTGTTTGAGCATCAGTGTGTCTATGTAATGCACGTCTGTGTGTGTGTGTGTGTGTGTGTGTGTGTGTGTGTGTGTGTGAAACAGATGTTCCTCACTGCTAGAAGCAGACAAGGATGGACTTTGAACACTGTAGCTAATTGTGAATTAATCAATCTATTACCGTGGAGGCTGAGGGGGAAAGACCACAGCGCCAGCACCAAGTAGAGTCTCACTGCTGTTATTGTAACAGTAGGGCTACCAGTAACTGTATTAAGGGCGGAGGGACACCTGGCTGCTTCACAGAGCTCAAACTGGAATGTAAACACGATAATCACACATTCACACAGAGAAGACCAGGAAACAACACGCTGAAGTGAACGCAGAACTTCAGGGGAATGTTCCACTGAATTCAAATTCACATGTAAGAACGGAAATATTTCAAATCCAGATTTACAACAAACTTAATTCAATTAAAGGTTTAAAAATGTAATTTGAGCTGCATGCTAGTATCCACATGCTGACATGCACGCAACTCATTTTGCTTGTAAAGCACTTTTCTTAAGGGTGAAAAGTTTACAGGGTGCTGGGGGATTCTGGGATGAAACGCTTGGGCAGTGAGAGAAAAAAAAAAGTGAAAAACTCACATCACTGGCAGAGCGGTACATATTTCTTAATTGTGGTTGTGGGGTTTCAAGGCCAAGAAAATGTTATGTTATGTGACTAATAATTTAGTGTCACATAATGTTAGACAATTCTCACTACAGTGTTTAGCAGGAAAGTGAAACAAATATGCTCACTGATGAAGTCAGTGCGATGTCCTGAAGTAATCCTTCAAGCTTTTGTAAGCGATCACACTGTGTGCCATGAAAAATAATAATCACAAAATAACATTGAGGCTTATAGTGAAAGGATTTGCGCTGTGATTTGCCCCCAGTGTCGGGGCCAAGCCACTAACCAGCTGTGTGGGTGGGTGTCAGCCAGGTTCTTTATCAGTACTTTCACTGGATCCTTTTCATTATTAAACAATTGATTTTCCTCTTCATTATCATTTTTAAAAAAAGAATAAATTTAGAGCAGAATAAGAATTGATTTGTATTTTAAACATCAGTGTTGTAAAGTTTCAAACAGTCACTTTATATACTCAATCACTTCACCTGGTTCACTGTCTCTACCACAGGCTTTCTGTTCTGCTCTGCTGTCCGCTCAGTGTGTGTGTGTGTGTGTGTGTGTGTGTGTATGTGTGTGTGCAGAAGTGTGTTACTGTTGCTGGGGCCCAGCAAAATGTGGGGGAGAACTCTCAGGATGTTTTTGTTTGGTTTTCGGCGCTCTGAAATAAGACACTAGCACTGTTCCTAAATGTTATAATGGTTTGGAAAATCGTGGCGGTGCTGTTGTCAGGGAAGCAGGAGGTCTAGAGTCGATGAGTCGCTCATCCTCTTGGATTTGGAAAGCTGGACTGTCTTTGGAGTTACAACATCCAGCTGCACCATCCAGATGGTGACCCTAACCCTAACCCTGCAGATATTTCACTCAAAATCACAAATGTCAACCTGCTGGTGGCTTGAGAGGAAAATTCTGGGAATCACCTGTGATTGGGATCCATCCTTTGTGGACAGTGGATGGCTGCTGGACCGGAAAAGTGCGAGTTCACTGCCACTTCATAAGTAGGTAAAACCGAAAGTCAACAGAAATGCTTTCATAATCACACCTTTGTGCTCATTTCAACAGATTAAACTGCCTTTTAGGTTGTCTGTTACTGTACCAATAACATTGATGCACTACACTGTTCTCTTCCACTACTATATATATATATATATAAGAGCTTGTATAATCTTTTTCAAATCATGGGTTCCAATTCTGCAAATGCTGCAATAGATACAGAGAGATTGGGTTATAGAAGCTTGTGGAACATTAACTGGAATTTTCATTGCTGCTGATGCTTGGCTAAAAGTCAGGGGGTCTTTAAAGTTCACAAAGACCTTGAACATGCACCAAATTGCAAGCAAAACGCAGGAAAACAGTTCAGAGTTTTTTAAAGACATTTTTCTCAGAATAACAAATGTTGACCTGCTGGCAGTGCTGGAAGAAATGTTACAGGATCACTGAAGTCAGTAGGATTAATGATCTGGGCACCATGGATAATGGTACATACTTTCATGGTAATCCATCCAATAGTTATTGAGATATTTCAGTCTGGACCACAGTGGACTGGCCATTGACCACTAACCCTTGCCATCCATACATCCATTTTAGCATGGCTAAAAACTTGAGACAGTGCTTCTAGCCTGCCAAGTTAGTCCACTTGTGGAGGCTCTGGAGACCTGAAGTGGGTATTTGACACTTCAGATGAGAGAACTCACTTAAAACCAACTTGCTGAAAAAAGAAAAACCTGTTGTATTTAGCTGCAGCCAAACAAACACCAGAGGCCATTGAATATCACTGTGAGCTGAAATTGCAGCATGCCGGGGTGAAATGAATGGCTTAAGCTGTACTTTCCTTTTCAAAAATGCTCCAGGGGGGGCATGTAAGGCAAAAGGCTGAGAACCAGCAGATTTGGAGTTTTACTTCTATAAACATTTCTCAGAGGCAGTGCTGTTCTTCAAGTAGAAATAATCTCATTGGTTGAGTTAAACCCCAGTGGGTGCAGCAGGCTAGGAAGGGAGCTCAATAGACTCATAATGTACTGTACTGCATTCAAAAACAAGTACCAGGGTAAAGAAGACACATCTGGACAGTCTCTTGATCACAAATTTATGCCTGCTGTCAGCATATACTGCACACATGTTGCAACATGCTGGAAATACAAACCAACAAGCCACACACACACACAAAAAAACACTTGGTTGAAGAAGTATAGGTTTTTTCAAAGCACTTCATATATGCCTGTTTCTGATATGATGAAATACTCATTTCAGATCTACCAGACTAAAACACAGCAGCTTCTGTGCTCCTTTTATGGAGCTGAGTAAACTGAATCTGCAGCTTCAATCAAATTATTTTTAGATCATTTTTGGATGAATTTAACAGCTATGGTGCAGTTTTTTTGCTAACAAACGCAACAACCAAGTGTTTAGAATTCCATAAAGCTCTGATTTTCGCCTCTGACTGGCTTCTTCTCTGTAGCACTAGCTGTCTGAGGCTCATAGGTATTGTAGTATTTAGAGCCATCTGCCATGCCAAGCTTACAGACAAAACATGATTCCTCAGTTGAAGGTGAAGTCATTAAAACCAGTGATTATAAGATGAGCATAAAGGATAGTTTCTTTATCTGAGAGAGTCCCGTGTTTCTATGTTAGGTAACATCAAGGACATTGTAAATTTGAAATGGGAGGAAGCGTTCTCTCTTCACAACTCTATCATCCTCTCTAGCTAGTTACTGCCGTTGAGCAAACGGTGCATTGGCTTGCCATTTCTCATAAATGGACACTCTATGTGTCTCAGTGGCAAAGCTAAATCACAATAAGCCATCATGTTTTCCACATTGTTTTCCACTGTTTCAGGTTTGACTGATACTCATTTGAGTACATCATCTTGACATCTTTTCACTGTATAATGGTATAACGGTTTTCAACTAAAGAGTTGGAACCACCTGCTGCTCATCACGATGAACCAGCTCCTAATAATGACATAACGGCAGTGGGTGGAAACAAGCATTCATTCACATTTTCTTTTGTGTTCAGTTAAAATTTGCAATTCATTTAGATGGAAACCTAGACAGGAAGCATTTCATTATTAACACCTATGCTTTTTCTGCTGTGGCATGCCAGCATGTCTTTAGCTGTACAGTCAATCCAGTTCAATAGTCCTGCAAGAAATACTGCCATATCAAACATTTGAATGTCTGAGCCGTGTGATTTATTTGCCAGCTAGCCAAAAGTAACTGAATTGTTTTATGTAAGTATCCACTTTTTAGCTGTTTTTCCTGGTTTGGGCCACAGAGGCAGCAACTTGATCTGTGCAGCCTAGCGTCTTCCTCTGGCTGGTCATGGGGGATCTCTGACACTGAACGCATTTGACTTAATGCCAACAGTGTGAACAGTGCTGTGGAGTCTATAGAGCAGTACAGAGAAGCACAAGAACATTCTCACAACTGATAGATGTGGTTCTTTAGTGCCATCATTGAGCGTTAAGTCAACCAATGAGATTATTATTATTATTATTATTTATTTATTTATTTTTTTTTTTTTGTTGCAGATCTAAACCTAGAGCCATTGGTAAAGAAAGGGTCAAACATACTGAACACTGTCCCTCTGTGTCCCTGGAATACACAGTGCAGATCTAGTAGTAAGACCAAAGCAGATGTGGTGAGCTTGTCTCCTCAGGAGGACTATAGCTTAATCCACTGATTGTGTCAGCTGTGTTTGTGGTGTTGGTGGGAGTGCACAGCATCTTAAAGCTCCAATCCCTGACCTCTGACTCCCACACTGAGGTACAGGTGCTGATTACACACCATGTGGCCATCTGTGGGCAGAGCACACACATGCAATTATGCTGCACTCGTTACACACACACACACACACACACACACCGATGTATGCACACAACTGCACCTATGCACAGTAAAATAAAGCGTGCACACGCGCACTCACACATGCACGCACACAACACGAGCTCTAGGTATCAAAGCAGGTACTGCTGAGTCCACTGACAGTCTAATAAATCTGATGTCAGAGGTCCTGAACTCTGCAGCAGGACAAAGAGAAGCTTTAAGAATACCAACAATGAGTACAGAGAAAGAAAAAGAGCAAAGTCCTTTAACGCCTCAACAGGAAACAACACACACTCTCTTTAGCAGAATAAACATTATGTCTTTGTCCATGTTAAACATATTTCAGACCACAGTGTAGTATAACCACCATACCTTGGCCGGCTGCTTTTCTATAAAATAACCAAATTATCAAACAGATTCAGCCCGACAGACTCTTGTCTTTTCTAAAGCATCGCAAGGCATCATTAAGACACTGTAGAAATGCATTTAACCATAATCAAATTACAGTAGAGTGTAAGTGGTGCTCATTAGAACTGCTTCACACAAACATTATGATTGTATGGTAATTATTATAATCACCCAGATGAGATAAACAGGCAGGAACAGGGAGCTGAATGCAACTCTATAATTAGTGACATGATATTACTTTTTAAATTTTTTTGATTTCTGTTTTATTATGATAGTGACAGTTGGGGAGAGACGGGAAAGGCAGGGGTGCTGCGGTGAGGACTGTGCCTTAATACATGATGCATGCTCGACCCGGTGAGCTACTGTGATGCCCTAACATGACATTAAATTGAATGTAATTGCTTGCAGTGTGCCTGATGATTGCACTGTAAGAAAAATATTTCCTTTATGGCTTAAGAATCTGCAGCTGCAGTTTACAGATCGTCACATTAGGATATATGTCACCATTTACTTCATATGTGAATGTTGCCAACATGCCTAAAATTGGTGTAAATTTGCTAAATTGATTATTTCAGTTGTTGAAATGCTGTGTTCTGCTTGTTCTGCTCATGATTTAATTCAGCTGAACAGCATCAAAGCCATAAAGTGAGAAATGTGATTTATATGTATTTTTAATTGATTTGTTGATTGATTATGAGCTGCACACCCCCACTCTTATTCTCTCTGTCTTTCAAATATATGACAGTATTTAGACTTCACTGGGGTGGGATGCCCAATTATATTAATGGCTGCCAAAGAACATTTAGTGGCTCATTTTAGAAATTTTCATTTTCATTTTTGTATGTGTTTGAGAGAACAACGCTGTATGTAGTCTATATAATGGATTAACTTTTGAACGATTTCCTGACCCTCTACTCCTCCCGAGACATTACTTTTTCATCTTTTTCCCAAGATGGGGAAGGCAAGGTGGGCAAATTCAAGCAGTTGGTGAGTAAACACGAAAATAAGGCAAACAATTAAGTAGAATTAAAATTGTGAAATAAGAAATAAGCTAGAAAAAATAGAGCAATGTATTCTTTCAAATAATAGACAAATGACCCCCACCATTGATGGCACATAGTGTATAATTTGTTGATAAGAACTTTTTTCACTGAAAGCTACTAAAAGCTTAAAACAAGGCTGATGACAGATGCAGGCAGTAAAACCAAAAACAACAAGCTGAGGGAAGATAAAAAGCTCCAAAGAGCTGCAGAGAACTGCAGAGTCCAGTGATAATTCTGTGTGGGGTCAGCAGTGTTATGTATTTATTTATTTGGTATTTACATTTCTTGGTTATTTGTGTTCAATGTGGCTCTGAATCTTGCCAAATTCCTGTTCCATATTTGTTCAGAGAAAGAAGCCTGGAAGAGAGCTGCTGAAACCCTGTTTGCACAATGCACCAATGTGAAGTTTTCTACTTTGTACATATTTGATTGGTGCTCTATCACTTCTAACCCACTGTAGCATCATATCTGACTGAAGCTATTTGTCAAGTTAAGTAAAAGCAGCAAGAAAGTCCCCAGGGAGGTGTACATTTGACATTATTTTGGAGGAATTGTAATAGAATGTGGCATATGAGCGGAAGACGGGGAGTTTGATGGAGCTGAAGGGCAAGACAGGAGAAAAAAAAAAAAGTGGGAAAACATCTGGCCATTCTGCTGGGCATATTGTGAGGGATAAAGATGAAAACCCGTCTTTAAGTAATGTGGCAAGAAGACGCACCTTTGGGCCTTTCCTCTTTGTACATTAAGTGCAGCTCAGTTGAGTTTTGTGACAGCTTGTCAGCTTACCTAATACCCACTTCCTGTTTGTGGCAGGTCTTTTCAACACCAGCGAGGTGAGATTGCCTGGTTTTAGAGCGCCACATCTCAGTTTTAAGAAAAATCTCAATTTTCCACCTGCCAGACTATTATTTATCTATTCACTCCTGACATGTCATTTTTTTCCTCACATTTTTTATGCACAGAGGTACTTTGTGTGTGTCTGTGTCTACTTGTGTCGGTTTCAGTGTGTCTGTGTTTCTGTGTGTGTGTGAGCCAACTTGGCAGTGCAGTTCCAGTATCATGCAGAACGCCACTTATCATCTAGGACCCCCTTTTTTCCTCAGCACGTCGCACAGGTAGGTGCCATCTGTGTGCGTGTGCATGGGCGTGTGTGTAGTGTGTCTATCACTGAACCACCCAGACTCAATTCCCAGTTTCAAAGCATTTCCTGTCATGTTGCCAGGGATCAGAGATATAGTGAACGACACAAGTTCACACTACATTGAGCAGCAGTGATGGTGAAGCCACTCAGTGAAGGTCCAGGTTTACAAGAAACTCTAATTCTCTTTGGAGGTACAGTGACTTCAATAGTTTATGAACTCTGTTTTTTTGTTAGTGACTATCAATCATCACCAATATTTTTGTACTTTGATTTGTTGTAAAAGGTAAAATACACATCTTCTGTTGCCTTGACATGAGTGTTGTCCCCCCAGCCCAGTCTCCCATGCAAACCCCCAGACTGACTTTTTCCACGAGCAGCACTGGTGGTACTACAGAACATTTCAGGAACACCAGCACAAAAGCAGAATGATTTCAGTTGACATCCAATGTACCACAATCATATTTTTCCCACCTTGACTGTATTACTGATATGTTTTTGGTAATAACCAGACAATTTACAGAAATAACAATGTGCTGTTTCACGAAGGACACGGGGGGGGGGGGGGGGGGGGGTCAGTTCTCACAGGTACACTAAGAGAGCAAGAGAGTAGAGTACAACTGTGTCTGTAGCCTACTGAGAGAGTGCATCAGGTGTTTGAGAATTGAACGTTTTTCTTAGGCTCTAAAAATGGTCATAAGATCCAACTAAGTGGTTGCAGTCGGGAGCTCTGCCATGAACTATGTTCATACACAAAGAATCTGCACGACGCGATTTCCGTCTTATACCATCATTCACTCCTAATGCAGGAGGTTTTGTGACATCCTTTTACTGTATAGCACAGCAGTGGTGAACTGGCATGTTATGTCTGAGATATAACAAGACCTATGAAATCGTTTTCAATTTTTCAGAGATTTTGTGTTTTCTGTTCAAATTTTTCTGAATTCTGCGTTTTCTGATTGTGATTTATGATCCTTGTTTACGAGGCTTGAGCCAAAACAAACTTGGCTGTGTAAAAAAGTCTGGACTTTCATGATAGCTTGGTCTGAACCAAAGTGCAGGATAGATGGGTGAGGAGACACACCAGCAAACACTGTCAAAGGCACTGCTGCTTGTGAGGCTAAACAAGAACTAACATCACCTTTCTGTATACAAACAGTAATGAAAGGAGCTTCTTTGCTGTGGATGTACCATATGCATCTGTTCAGCATCGGGCCGTGCGACGGGCCAAGGTTTCAGCAACTACCACGATAAATAAAAGGTAGTGTGTGCAGCTGAGCATACAACAAGGAAAATGTGTTCAAAACGGAGGTGGGTCATTTGTTTGTGTGTTTGTTTATATGCCATCTGAAGGTGACTAAAGTCCTCAGAAGTGACACATAGCTGGTCTGTGTAGCGCCCTATCACCCCAACTGACACAGTAAATACAATGCCACAGTAAGCAATTTCAAGTCAAAGAGAAGCAACAAATATCTAGAAGTAAATGGTACATACAAATACACAAAAGACACAAAGCTGATTCTGTGCACCTGTACAGAATAAGGGAGATGATAATTCGAGATCATGCATCATAATGGTTTTGATAAGCCTTTGCAAATTACTGTGAAAGAGGGAGGAAAAAATAGTTAATGGACAAAATATTAAGTTCAGAAATTACTTTGGTATAGAAATACAGCAGTCACAATCATACAGGGATACACATGACACATCCAGGCACAAGCGTACACACACATGCACTCATGCACAAATATACTGTACTGCTTAAAACCCCTTCAGGACTATCATTACCATCACTGGGTTTATTTATGATGTTCCTCTCAGTGCTGGGAGAAAAAAATAATGTAGCTGCTTCTCATAAAGTCTCTGTAATGGATCCCTAATGGATTTGTCAAATTGACTGGGGAGGAGAGGAGCCGCTTGGAGGGAGGGAAATGGACACAAAGTGGTCTTTGATCAGTGTACGTGTGTAAGAGTACATGTGTGCATGCGTGTGTAATGCTTGTTTGTATCTCAACTAGGCCCTGGTTTGTTTAACTCAGTCTTCATGTCATGCATGCTAAGCCATTTACTGTGTCTTAATTTGTCAGCAGCTATCATGAGCAGTGTGCTTGAAGAACGCATGGAAACACAAGGAAGACTGAAACTAATTGTCACTTGTTACTTGGTGTATTTCTTCTCAGTACCTTAATACTGACATACATGTTTTAAAAAGAGATTAGGGTGTCTCTAAAAATGGCATTTTTAAAGTCTTAATAATTTCCTAGAAGTTGAAGTTATTACAGATGAAAGACCGCTTCACATCATGTGACAAGCTGTTCCCTGTCAGGGCAGGTTGTCACACATGACAGTGTGTGCTGTCACATAGTCAAGTGTGCTGTATTTGCAGGCTCAGTTGCCTTTTCCTTTGAAGTATAATTACATGCTTCATCTCAGGGACTGACACCCACCTCACACAAAGTATCATGTCAAACTTTTTCCAAATTTAAGAAAAGGAATGCATAACTGATTCTTAGTAAGTAAAGCATTCGGGGAACTATGACAACATATTCCAAAATCAATGTGACAATATGCCCTGAAAGGCATTCCTGATAACTGACTCTGCATATTTATTATTATTACTTAAAATAGTATATCTAAAGAAGTGAATTAAAGGATTATGGTAAGTGAGTCAGTCTGACTTTTTCAGGTAGGTTGTTTCAAAGTCTGAGGGATCCATGCGTGACCTCAGGAATTAAGAGATCTGAGAGATAACTTGGTCAAGCCTATGCAAATGCTCAAAGGTAATCAGTAAAATCTTAAAATCAATTGTAAAAATAAAGTGCCGCTTAAGAGATACAAAAGCACAGGGGATTTGGTCTCTGTAGCATCTCAAATGGGTGAATGCTTCCTCCTCTCAAAGCTCATGGCACAATTCTTCAGCACACGGGCTGCAATTCGCCATCAACAGGAAGTGTAGTCAGGATACATGTTTAGGACTGAACAGTCTCATCAGTGAGTGCATACACCTATCTAAGCCCAGAGGAGGAAATTTATCAGTGAGTCAACACAGAGACTAAGGATGAGCGAGTACACCACTATCTGTATCTGTATCTGTATCTGTATCTGTTCAACCATCTAAATTATCTGTATCCGTATCTGTACTCGGGGTGGGCGGGGCCTAAACCGGAAGTGGGCGTGGTAGTAAGTGGTAGGTTTAAATCAGTACATCATTTTAAGTCTGAAATTGATATACAATAAAAATATTAATATAGGCTACTTTGTGTGTTCAGCTATATGTATGTAAGTGTGTAAGTGGTCTGTAAAACTGTTTATTTTTTAATGATCTGTGTGAACTTGGTGATTCAAACATCCAGTGATGGCAAACAGGGAAATAATATGTCAGCCTTGTTCACTGTATTCTTCTCAAAAGAAAAAAAAAAAAAAAAAAAGTGGAGGCAGTGACCGACGCGACACAAGCCGTTTTCAGCTCTGTCTTGTCAAATGCACTGCGTACATTACGAAACAAGTCGTGAGAACAGAGCAGAGCGTGAAGACAGTCAGTTACCCAATGAGGATTTTCCTTCAGCAAGAGCACGGATAGTGACGAGTTCTACTCGTATCATGCTCATACTCCTATCAACAGAGACTGTTAAAAACAAGCAAATGTCACACAGCACTTGAGTTTGTACACTGTTAATGGTTGTTAATGCTCAGCACCAAACTGCACAGACAAAGTTAGAGACTGGCTGTTGAACACAGAGGAGCGTTTAGCTGCTAAAGAGCCAGATATGTTCAAGTGGTGGAGATGCTCGCATTTGCAAGGTGGCAATGTCTCCTGGAGTTAACTGTTTGCCGATAAGTTTTGAGTATCAACTTACTGTGTCACCCCTTAGATGTAAATAGAAAAAATGGACTGCGACAATAAAGAGAAGACTGTAAATAGTTGCTTTTGTAGTGATCACACCACCAAGTCATCAGCTATTAAGAGATTGTATAATTGACCAGCTCAAGGCAAAATAATACAATGCAAAACAAGACAATACAGAGTTGCAAAAGATGGCCGTCACTCATTGACAACAAAGAGTTGCCAACAATAATTAAGGAAAACATGTTCAAGCACAACCTACGGCTTAGTCCAACAACAAAAAGTAACCAAAAAGTTGACTGATTTCATGCCCCCATGCATTACAGTCTCATCCTAAAATTATGATTAAGGAAGTTTGTTTTGTCATGCAGAACAAAGAAGACAACACTGCTGCAGCTCTAAACAGCTGACCTCCAACTCTCCTGAACACCAATCTGAATTTCAAAAGGTTTATGTTTCTTTTATTCCAGTGTTCTCCCTCTCATGACACATTCATAACAGCCTTGTCAAATCACCTGAAAGACCTGTTGTGACAGTAACTGACTTCCAGTTTGAACCCTTGACTCAGAATTGTTGATTTCTTTATGTTGGTTATATTTTAAAACATTACCAAATTCGTATTTGATGGGTTTTATGTGAGGTTTCATTCCTAATCTTGTCCAAAGAGAAAGGCTTTTATATCACTATTCCACATGCTGCCAGGACTGAAGCAGTGTGCCTACATACAGAAGTACTTTCATTCATTGAACCTGTGCAGGTTTTGACTCAGAAATGCACAGAGGTAGAGACAAAGAAAAAAACAATAAAAAGCCAAATCAGCAAAATAATGAAAGCTTGGGAATAAATAAAGTAATTAAATTTTAAAGCAGATGAATCAGCTAAAGCAAGAACAGCTGGAAGTGAAATAATATGAGATTAAAAATTTAAATTGCCCAGAGGATTAAAATGAGGTAAAGCTTTAGATTGTTCTGCAATTAATTCCAGGCTGCAGGTGCACAATAAGAAAAACGAGATTTTCCAAGTTCAATAAAAGCAGTCGTCAAGAAATAATGTAAATGTAATAAAACAGTAAGGGCCTCATAAATAAATAAAACTAAGTGTCTATCACACCTTACAGAGAGAGAAAACGAGCCACCCAGTCTTAGCATAGAGCTCACAATGATGAGTATTAGAATTACCACCAGTCATAAATCTTAGTGTGGAGTGATAAACAGCATCTGAGCGCTTCAGAGTCTCTCTCAATATGCACCTTTCTGCAATGCTAAGGAATACATGTTTTATTCCTATAGAAGAAGCCTATTTAAAAGTTACCCTATCATCCATGCAAATTCCAAGATACTTGTAGTCTGTGACTTTCAGTATTAATATCATTCTCAGCCGACATGATGACATGATCATAAAAGATATTTTTGCTCTGGTGAAAAACAAAGTAGTGCTGAAGGGACATAACAGCAGAATGTACATTATTTGCAATACAGTACAAAACAACATCGTCAGCATAAAGATGTATATTAGATCCATATACAGAAGAATCATCAATATAAAGAGTGAACAGAAAAGGTTACAGAATTGAGACTCTGACCTTTGGCAATTTACACAAATTCTGATTTTACATTTCCAAAAGCAACGCACAGATTTTTGTCCATTCTCTGAAACCATTTTTAAGCAAATTCATCAAATCGGATGTTACAGAAAAGCAATGCATGATCAACTGCATCAAATGACTTCAAAGGATCAATAAAATGAGCTGCTCGGTGTTTCCTTCTATCAAAAGTCAAAATAATGCCATTTAAAGTAAGCGTGGCAGCAGTGACCGTGCTGGGCTTTTCTCTAATACCTGATTGGTGTATATGCTTCAAATATGCTTCCGTCTTGGTCTTTTAAGTTTGACCTGGTAGAGTCAGTCAGAAAGATTAATATTGCCAAATAGTTTTAAGGTAAAATCGAGTACAAATTCCAGTATAATCATTTCTGAATTTTTATACTTATCTCATCAACAGCTGAGGACATAGCAGCAGGAGGTCTGCATACTCCAACCAATCCACAATAACAGAATAATCGTGTGCAATACACACTTTCAGAGCTAGAAACTCAGAGCATATCTGTACTGAGATTGCATTAAAAACTCTTGAATTTCTATGCATTCTAAAAAGGTCATAATCATCCAAGGCTACCTCAACATCAGTCACAGTGCAACTTAACCAAGTTTCAGATACTAGCAGAGTCAGGGTACCTTTCTTACCAAGATTTTCAGCTGATCCAATTTTTCATGCTGAAAATAGTCCTAGTATTTAAGTAAATTCTATTCTATTATTTTCAGTTTCTATTCTATTCTTAAAATCTAAAGGATTAAGAATAGGTTGTAGAGTAGACTCTGACTTTAAAGCAACACTGGAGACACACTTTAAAACCTGTGTGGCTGAAGAAGGCTTAAATGTACATACCTGTCAAAGAGAATTATGCTTGGTATGACTGATCTGGTAAAGTGTAAAAAATATAGACTGAAAGAGGTACTCAGACCAGAGACAACAACTGTTTTATTTATTTATTTATTTATTTTTATTTTTTTTTCAGTCCTTGAATAGATTTAAAAAAATGTTAAAATCTCACTTCAGTCCTTCGGACTGCTGATACATGGTACTGTTGGTTCCAATGTAGATGGTTCAGTGTTTTTTGCACCATAGGGCCGCCTAACGCTGGGAAGTAACAAACGGAGGCTCATCCGTAAACGACCATCCATGAGGTGAGGTAATGTTGGTAATGAGGTTTGTTGCCACTTTGTTAGCACTAATCCCAATTTGTTGTGTGACTACATTGCACATCCTTTGCTTGAAGAGTTGTCTTGTGTGTAGTGCTGGACACTACGCAACATAGTTAGGTTCCAGATTTGAGTGTAATCTGGACTGGTTCACATGCTCAGAGGTAATGAGGTGTTGGCTTTTCTATGAGTTTTCAAGCAGCACTCATTTCCATTTCAATTTATAAATAATATGATGCTAATTTCTCACACTGAAGTCAAGTGTGCTATATTGGTGCCATGTTGACCATTAAGTAGTTTTGTATGTGTGTGATTGTGAAAAGGAAATTTACTCACTGTTTTATGTGTGTTAATAAATTCCATGGATTTGGTAGTGTTAAAGGTGCTTTTTTTGTGGTTGAGATGGGTCATTGGTGGAGTGTTGTTCACCCCTTAGAGTCACCTAATGGTGGGACGTAACTTCCAGAATGGAAAAATTGTCGGATAAATGGACCTGAAGTGGATGGGGATGGCAGAAGGGCTTCCCACCATGTTTAGCCTAGCTCCCAGTTGGGTCAAGTGTTCTGCAGTCTGTAGGCAACTACAACATCCACACATGGGACAGTTGAGTCCAGTTCGCTGGCAGCTGTGGTGGTGACAGCGGAGCCCATGGTGACCAATGAGTGGAGGATCCACTCTTCACCTCTTATTTGGTACAGAATGGATATTATCCCTTCCAGCTCTGACATTTTCTGGGTCAGGCAGAGACAGCTGTCACATCTGTATGGTGAAATGAGCGTGGTTTCTACTTCAGTAGAGGTCGCTGGGGGGAGAGAAACAGCTATGGCCAGTAAAGGAGTTGAGTTAGGGGTAAAACACTGCACTTTGGTGCAGAAACTTGAGCAACAAGCAACACAGGATGAGACATACCGGCAAGCACACAGTGCAAAGTAGATGCAACCCTGTAATCCTGTTCCAGATCTCCAATCCACTCCCTTAAAATTTGTTGGAATGTGTTCCTCTTCAACACAATCAGGAACGTTAAAGGTTTTAGATTTCTTGTGTTGACCTTGAGTTACTGTTGGCCCTCTTATGGGTCCAACACACTTGAATCCTAACACAAGTTTGTGTCTTTTCTTTGCAGTTGTCACACAAAAATCCCACCTACATAATATATATTTTTCCTTTCTTTCATTGCCAATCTGCACACAGTGATGGTACAGAGAAAGTCACTGAATACATACATTTGTTATTATTACTATTCTTAAGTGTTTTGCCTACCTTGAAGGCCAACACATTCTTTATGTCATTACCATTGCTTTTAGTATTGTTTCTTTTTTCTTTTTTTTCCTTTTTTTTTTTTCTTCTGACATTGCTTTACTTGTAGACACAGTGCAGTGATTGAATCGCAGTCACAGGTCACCCCCTGGCTGTTCTGACATCCGCTCGAGTAGTACTGCCTGCCTGTGCCTCTGCCTCCAGTCAGGTGGTGGGCTCATTGTTGGAGAAAATGCTGAAACAGCAACAACTTGAGGAACAGCTGATTTTCTTTCCCATTGTTTCATCTATGCAGCCTTGGGTTCAAAATGTAGACGTCTTCTCTCTCTCTTTTTTTTAATAGCTCAAATACTTTCAGCACATTCAAATGTATAATTAACGGAGATTGTTAATCACGTTCGTGGTACTGAAGTTTTGATACTTTCAACACCCTAGATTCCCAAGGATTTATGTTCATATTTGAAGATTATTAGACACAGCTCATGATTAACATCTAATTTCTGTCATTGTCCAGCAGTTAATGTTTGCTTTTAACCAGAGCCACATATTTTCCCAACCTCAACAGTTTTGGATCCATATCCATAAATATGCCATAATATATTGGTATGTATGCCATAACCATTTGCTGATCTTTGCCTAACTTTCACCATACCGTTGCTGTCATGTACAGACATCCTTCAAAGACTTACTAAATAAACAGAATTGTTGAATATCAACATTCTTGTCTGGCATTGCTCTGAAGACATGAAGAACAGTAAAAATACCCATGTTGAGTTCTTCAATTCAGCCATTAATACTGTTTTATTGATTCCTTCTTTTTTTATTTTTCTCCACATTTTTCTGAGAATATTGCATCCTAAATTTCCTTCACTGCTAACATATTGTGTTGCCAGCTACTTTCTTTCACCTAACGGTAACAGTCTGTTCACATGCAGAGACTCTAACTAGAAGGACCTCTCTTGTTTCTCCTGAGCCTGGTGCTTGCAGCTGAGTTTGCAGAGGAGGCTTTTCAGACATGTTTCTCAAACTTCAATCTCAAGTCTGATACAGATACAGCTTCATAAGAGCTTGTGTTTTACTTATATTTAACTATACTGATTGTGTGTTGGAAGTGCTGTCAGGTGCGGGTGACCTACATGCATGCTAGAGTTTGGTGATGTGTACCAAACTGGAATTGGCATATGATATTATACTATAATTTAGGATTCTAAATCTTGTCACTCAAGGTCTGCACCTGATTTTTATTCAAAATGACCACTGATCATAACAGAATAATATTTAATCAATCAATTAACATCATCATATCTCTTGTGATTGGGCCAGCATGAAACCAAGGCAGACAAGGCTCAGACGGGTTAGTCCATATTTACTTCTGACTTAGAAATATTCTTACAACTACAGTTACATTAGTTATTGTGTTCTAGAGAAAAGGAGACACTTTCTGTATCTGTGATTTAGGACCTCATAGCAAATTGTCTGGTGTAACCTTAATGTGTGAACTCAGCAGCAACAACACTCAACACTCTCTCCATCGCTCTCAGGATGGAGTGGACCTCTTCCATGGGTGAGTAACATTAGATGCGAGCCATTTCTGACTTCATTTTTATTCTTCAGGCTGGATGGGAAAGTGGCAGACTGGATGTAGCCTGCAAGCCACGAGTTGACAATTTGGGCTGGGTCGGAATTGACTTGCCACTTGCCATCTGAGTTCCAGACTTTAAGACAGCCTGCCAGAGTTTTTAATATATTATATATACTCTTTTATCATTTTTTTACGGAGACAAATACAGATCATCTGATTGTAAAAGAAAAAATACAGTATTTTAAATACTAGTGATGTAAATGCAGAATATACCAGTGAAAAAAAAGGCAGTCAGCCCAGCAGATGTGCACAGATGTTGATCAGTGACCATGGCAAATCATCTTGCATTAGGGTGGTGACAAACATGGTTGCTAAAAAGGTACCACTCACCCCATCTGGCAGTACTTCAGGTTTTGGCCTAATGAGAGCGGAGGACCAAGAGATGCTTCTGAAGTGGTGTGCAAGACTTGTGTTTATGTAACCACCACGAAAGATGGATGAATCTCCACCGTCAACCATCAAAAACACTGCCATCACGTGGACCTGGCCCTCGCAAAACAGCTAGCTACCATCAATCAACCATATCTGGGACTTTTTTTCAAAAAGTGCAAAGTACAGACATGACAGTGAAAAATGGAATCAGTGTACTGGTGTTGTAAGTCCAAGTTAGACATCATCAAGGAGCTGGGGGAAGGTTCCACCCAGAGGATAATGCGCAAAGCAGCACTGCTTAACCCAAGATACCAAGGGGACCACATGAAGCCACCCATGCTAAGTGCCACAAAAAAGAACTGGTAGCAGAGATGGAGGCAGCAGCAGCCTAATGCACTGATGGGTTGACAGCAGAGTAAGTTTAAAGGCCGGGGCTTCTCATATTCATTCACAGTGAACGGCAGCCTGTCGCACTTCTAGTGTTTGTAAGAGTGAATGTTCACCGCGTTGTTGCCATCGTGGAGGGGACGTGTGTCCCTGCACCACGCATCTGCCCCATTTAGTGATTTTGAGAGTGAATCTTGGTGGCTTTAAAGGAAAGAGGAAGCAAGTTAAAAAAAAAAAAAAAAAAGCCTGAACTGATGATTGGTGACAGTGATCTTAGCAGCAACCACATATTATTCACTAATACAGTATAGTGAATAATCTATTATATTATTATTCACTATGTATGATATATGAATCATGCTTTGACTTATTCCTTTGCATGCTCATTCTTGTAATCTGCCTCTCCCTTTGTCTCTCTTAAATACGCACACACACACACACACACACACACACACACACACACACACACACACTGAATCAGAAGCAAAGGTCACTGGCTGACTGCAGACGTCTGCAAGTCGCTCCAAGATAATGAAACAAACAACTCACTGTGCTTGGTGCAAGGAAAACAAACAACAAAAAAATAAACAGAAGACTCTCACACACCAAAAACACATGCAATTAAAAATAATTTGAAATATAACAAATTAGTACATTAGCATCTCCACCTCCATCCCATACACTTGACCACCCTAACATTCATGCACACGCACATTCCCCAGTGCCCAACTGTGTTCACTCGACTCGAGTCTGAAGTGTGCTCCAGCCACAGCTCAATTTGTCTGTTAGCTAAAGGTCATGCTGAGTGTGTTTTACCAAAGAGTCATTTTTTTTTGGAGCTCATTTGCTCCCTTTTGCTTCTCGCCTACTGAGTGTTGAAGGTAGCAATTTACAGATGGAGAAAAGCAACGAGAAAGACATGTTATGTTTCCATCTGATTGTCAAGCCAATGTCATACAAACTATAGAAACGGTAAAGAGGAAAAGGTAAATCATTTAGTCAGCTTGGGTTGAAGGGAAATCCAAATCAGATGCTCTAAAGCAAATCTAATGTTTTTTTTTTTGTTTGTTTTTTTTTTTTTTTTTGGAATGTTGCTGTTGTTGAAGTCAATGTTGTATTCAAAATGGAGTCCGGGGTTGGCATGAACATAGCCAACACTGGGTCTTATGTTGTGTAAAATTAATTTTGTTAAGGCAATAATATAAAGCAGAGTAGTCCAACTGATGATAAACACAAAGTTAAGGCCCAATGCTTTATGAATCCAATAAACAGACATCCCACATCTATCTGAAATCTGACTGTTAGATCTAAATCAGAGTCTAAATGTTCCATTGTAAAAGTAATCTATACCAAAGCCAATCGATGCAGCAGATACACTGCCTTCATTTGCAGCAATGCTATATATCCTGAACTGGACAGATTCAGAATGGACTGCTTCACTTTATGCATTGGTTCAATTTTTGGAAACCCCTTGAAAACCAGATGATAAATCTCAAGGGTCTTATCTTCAGATGATAAATTTCAGCATATTTTTGCCAAACACCTCTATCACAGCCCCATTGGTCTCTAGTGGTGGTATGCTATGTTTCAAAATTAGACATAGAGAGGCAGAGTTTAGCAATATTTGTCCGTAAAACTTCTTTTGTCGCGCCCCCCTTCAGAAGCCGAAAAAAGTTCACACTGTTCACAGATTAACAATGATAGGGCAAGTTATAAGGCAGTAACAAGTAATAGGTTGAATTTTAGTGAAATAAAGGTCAGCACAATAGCATCTGCAAATTTTTGTTTGTTTATTTTCCCTAAATAAATCATATTCATTGAACTTTGTCTCACTCTACATTTTTTTCGCAAGTCAATCGCCACTTGTGTGTCATCCAGTCCACAGATCTTTCTCTACCAATCAAGCTGCATAAATGTCTGACTGAGCACCTTTCCAGCTGAATAGATGAGATCAGACACGGCCAACCATTTTCAATTTCTTGTCTGTTTATACATTTGTTCATTTATCCCTCATGTGGCATTGTGTTATCTGCCTCATGAAAGCCCAGCTAATGGAGATCCTGATATACAAACCTCATTGTGAGGCATTTCATTGTGATCTACTTTCTTTGGAAGTATACCAACACACTCTGTCTCAAATGCGTCTGGATTCTTGACATTTTAACTGACAAGGGTAAACAGGGCTTACAGATCAGCAATAACTTCAATGAAATATTCTTTGCCCATGAAGAATCTTTCCACGTTGTGTCAGAATCACAATGTGGCTGCCATGTATAAAACATATGAAATGCAAAGGCAGTTAATAAAGAGCATGTATATAGACAGAATAGCATATCTGTGACCTGGAAATAGTGGAAAAGACAGAGACAGCCAGAAGAGAGCCCGATAACTTCAGCTATAGCACTGACAATCACGTATTCTTAAAACAAATGTCACAGGAGTGAAAAGAAAGTTAAAGTCTAGATTGTTTGGTTTCCACTCATCACACTGGGGAACACGAGAGCAGCTTCAATGGTCTGGCAGTTTTCTCTGTTCACTATATGGTTCCTACTTCAGTGTTCTATATTTAACCCATTTGATGCGGCGCTTTCTCTAAATTAACATGCAGGGGACACACCAAGCAGAATTATGAATTACAAGGCAGATAAAGGTTGCGGCTTCACGACAACACAAAAGAGGGGAGCTGCAGTTTGATAGCTGCCTGGTCACCATCATCACAGTATTCACACAGCAGTGTGCTAATGCAATAAGCCCTCTTCCACAGACACACGCACCACACTAAAATTAAGAAGAAGGAAAAAAAAATGAAACTTTTTCTTAATTGGATATTTTCTTGTGCTTTAAACCTCCCTCTTCTGTTTTCACATAACAAACAACTTGAAAACCCTATATTCCCAGAGGGATCCCTCACTGAGGATTTTGGCCACGCATTTGTTGTTGTTTTTTTTCCTCCCAATCTACACTGTTACATTGAGTTTTAATTAGCACAACAAAGGATCAACTGTCCTCCGCAGACATCACTCCAGGGACAAACTTAGACACTCCCAACAGCTCTCAAAAGGAAGTGAATTCTTAGAGCCTGCAGTTGTGTGATATGTAGACGATGCTTCATGTACATCATGTATAAGTACTAAAAGAACACTTGTGCATTTCAACTATAATGTAATGCACATTTCCATCAAATTGACTGAGTATTATAAATCACCTGAAATGTTCTTGTAAGTTGGGTTTCCATCCAAACTTAGTGCAAATTTTGAAACTAATTTACAGAAAATCAGCAAAAGAAAATGGGTATAATTGCGCGTTTCCATTCACTACCAATAACATAATTTAAAAAGAGCAGCAGGCAGACTGCAAATGATAGAAAACCATGTTGAAAACCTGACGGAAATAAAGAGTTTCTGATTGTTTTTAGGATTCGTTTGTAACATTATAGTCTCCTCATCTGTGTTTTTAATGGATAAGCCGACTTTTGTGAAATTTTATTATTATTTGTTACTCATCATTTCCAGGATTTCTTCATGTGCAAATTGAAAATAACCACAAGCAAGTCCAGTTGCCTTTGGAAAGCACTGAGAAGTACCATGACCTGCATGAATGAGAGTCTTCACAGACAAAAAAGCTACGTCAAGCCCTGATTGACGATGAACACCTTCCAAGCTTAACAGCTGAGATTAGACAAGGACAACTATTTCTGACCTGTTTATTCATTTGTGCCAACAGCGTGTGCCATTATGTTACCTTAGAACTGCTTCATGACAGCCCAGCTAATGGAGACCCTGATTTAAACTTTGCTGTGATGCATTTCAATGTGATGCACTTTCTTTTGCAGTTTATCTTGACAAACCATGCCATTATATTTGAAAAGAGCAGTTGCTATAGATATATATATCTTTTTTAATTCAGTCATTTCTTGGTGCTTTGAATACCACCATCCAAATGCCACTGAGCTTCATTGTACTGAGGTGAGCTAAAGCTGTTATCTGAAAACCTCAACAAAATCACACCAACACTATTATCTTGTAAAAGAATAAAAGGTAAAGATATCCCCTGGTGATTTTGGGCCTGAAGACATGGCCTCAGATATGTGCACAGACACACACACACAAACACACGCACACACACACACACACACACACACACACACACACACACACACACACACACACACACACACACACGGCCTTGAGGTATCAGCTTGCCTTTGGGCAGAGATGAGTAGTCATGGTCGTCCTTATCATTGCTTGATGATAATAAAGAAGGTGGGATGCTTTTCTCCCACATGGAGAGCAGATAACAAAGAAAGTGCTGGACTGTCTGAGATACTGTGCCGCAGACCAGCCTCCCATCCTCTCCTCCCTCCCTCTCTCCTGCCGCCCTCCCCTTCTTTTCCTCTCTTCCCTTTTGTTGTTTGAGAGACACATCAGATCGTGTTGCAGAAGAAAAAGCCAATAGACGACAGGTGATACCGTGTCTGCTTGCGGGTAAGGAATGTCAGATGGTATTAAGCAGAGAAAAAAGCTGAGAGAGAAAAAAAAGGGCTGGGGAAAAATCAAAGGGCAGCAGGTGCATAACAATTTCAGGAAGCTGGAAATATTCATGTACCATTTGTGTAAAAGGAGCATTCATAATGTGCTTTGTAGAAAATAATATGCAGGGTTTTCCATGCCTCTCTGTGCTGTGTGAAAATTCAGACAAAAAGCACAATTTCTTTTTTTTTTTAACACCAAAACTATTGTTTGTACACATGACACTCAAGTCAAAGGAGGAACGACACATTCTCAATTTCTGTAAGATCAAGATAAACGATTAACTGCCATTGATTGTGAGGCAAGCGACTGGGTGTTCATAATGAAAGCTTGGACAGATTAAGTTCCAGAAGTAAATAGGACTGATAATTTTAACTCACTGCAGTGACATCACTTTGAATTGGATATTCAACAAACATGCACTCTGGGGCAAAAGGCATCTGTTCAGTTTCACCCAGCGTTGCAGTAAGATGACGGTTAGCTCACCTCCGAGCCTTTGCTCTTAACCACAGGTGCTTCACTTAGGGACTGTCAATAAATTACTGTTTGAATGACACAAAACCAGAGTTCTTTTCAATACCATTATTTGAGTCTTCATTTATTGTAGACATGCCCTCATTTCCAATGATGTCCAGAGTGCAGTTAAAACAGAATAAATACACAGAGAAGTAATTAAAGAGAAAATAAACAGACAAACAACAGAAGACAGTTAAAAACGCACGTCCGGTCGTTTGCAATCATTGTTTTTTAAATTGACCTATGGGGGCAACTGTGTTTAGGTTTAATGTGCGTTGTAAAACAGACGACACACACAGCGTCTGGCACAGAAACTAAAAGCAGTTTTCCCACATTCAGTGTTTGATTTGAATGGGTCAAATAATGATTATTTTTTCATGACCAGTTAACAAGGAAGTTATCTATGGTGAGCAATCCAAAACAGACAAGAGATGGCCTCAATTACCTGCTTCCTGCTGAGCAGAGAAATATTACCTCTTTTTCTGTTCAAGTATCCATTTTATGTTGAATTTTGTTGACTGGTGTGTCAAAGTGAAACATTGTGAAACTTTTTGATCCAACCAAATCTGTGTGTGTGTGTGTGTTTGTGTGTGTGTGTGTGTGTGTGTGTGTGTATATGCATATATTTTTCTTTTTAATTCAGCATTTCTATACATTCTGTGCTTTTCTTACCCTTTTCTTTGTCTGGTTGGTGAGCAAGAAAGCCAAAAAGCCATTTTTTTTTTTTTTTACTTAAAGGTCCAGTGGGTAGGATTTAGTGACATCTAGGTTGTAGATTGCAACTAAATGAATACTGTTCGCCTCATGCTCCCCCACAGTGGCTGCTAAAAATGCAAAAAAGGCCTCCTACAAACCTGAGCACTCACTTGATGCAGCACTCGACAGGTTCATGCACAGACTGTGTCTGCTGGGCATGCCACACAAATTCTCCAAGCTTTGCCACCTTTGGCTCAAAAAATCCAGGGAAAACCCCGGTAATGTAGGAAAAATGTTCACGAATCACATGAACAGATTTAATGATGTTTATACTGCAAGAGGTCTAAAAATTTACAGTTAAAAATCAAACTCAGATGTGATGTGTTCTTCAAATCCCAACAGGTCAGTGTGACTTCATGCATAATAAAGCTTTTGTGAAAATATCCATACAACAACCTGAGGAGAATGGAGGAGGGGGTCAGAAAGGTCAAGCTGCAAAACTCATTTCTTCTATGCAGCACACACACACACACACACACACACACACACACACACAGTTCCACAGGGGAAACTACGTACTTTCTAATGACAGCAACAACTGAACTTTGTCATGTTTCACTGCCATTGGGTAAAAAACAAGAAATTAGTGAAATACAAATGAAGAAAAAAACAAAATGAAAACAACAACAACAAAAAAAACCTTTCCTTCTTTTGCTTTCTCTTTTCTGTGTCACAACCTTGTGTGATAATGAGCAGCAAGCTGTTCTGGTAATGCGACACTATCTGGTGTTGTGCTGACTCGTGCCAAGCTACAACCTGAGATGACTTTGGGGCTTCGGATTAAATGGCTGCACTGGCCCTTATGTACTCCTGAATGCTGGTGGTTTTGTTTCTTCATTAGTGTGTACATATGTGGGCATGTTCTGCAAATGTGCAGTCGGCCCTTAAATTCTGGGCTGCAGACATCCATGTGGGCCCTTGAGGACATAAGCATGATGAAATTTACGTCACGTGGACCCTCACAGACCCTCGTGGCTACACAAATGAGTAGTGATGTAAATGAGTCCAGCTGCTCAATAAATCAGAGTCTGAGCTTTTCCACCATGCACTCTTCATCTTTAAACTTTCATTCCCTGCTCTCACATTTCATGTCTGACCAGACTCTCCTTCACATACATACATGAAGCCAAAAACAAATATGTTTGAACTATTTTTCTTATTTTCACTTTTTTACCCAACTTATCAACGTAAAACCTTGGTGTGGCTCATTTGTAAATATGGCAGTTTAACACCATAAGGAGGGCCACACACTTAAAAGATAACCCCCTGAGAGCTTATAGTCACACTAGTGGCCAGTGTTGTGCATGAATCTGCTAAAAGAACACGTTCATTGACACATTTTCATGTTTTTGGTGAACAGTGATCAGAATGTATCCGTTTGCAACTAATGACCATAAACAGCTTCATCAACTTGTGCGAGAAGTAACTATGCTCACACAATGTGTTGTATGGCACCAGCATGCTGTCATGGCCAGTTGACAACTGCTAATTCAGATGCAGCTATGCTTATTCAAAGGAGTTTTGTGAACAAATCAGTACAGATTCCATCACATTTTTATGCAAAGTATAAAAAAACCAGGAGATAAACAGTCAATGAGATCTTCTGGAGGACTTGAAATCCTGCATCAAATTTCAAAGCAATCTGTCCAATACCAAGACCATTTCACTCAAAACCAAAATGTGGACCTTTGGGTGATGCTGGAGGAAAGGTCAGGGGATCATCAAAGTCATTTGGAATCATCCTCTGGAGACATTGAAAAGATACACATGCCGTCTATACATGATTCCCACAGCAACTGAAATACTGTACTTCACTCTATACCAAAGTGAAGTGACCAACAGAGCAATCCATCACTCAGAAATCTAGCACATGAAACTACTCACTCCAACTTCAAACATTTCAAAATGAACAGCCACACCACTGTAGTCTTACAGCTTACTTGGCAACAGCCAGTTTTTCTATGGATTCCTCTAGCTGTTAGGAGGTTACTGACACACCCTTCTGACACAGCCTATTATTTTACTTTGTAACTGCCAAAAATGAGATTTGTCTTCATTCAGCCATCCTACAGGCTTTGTGCATCCAGGACTCATTTGCACTCAGCTGTTTTTGCTTTATTAAGACTTTATGTGCAGCTCAATTACTGTGCACCTACTGTGCAAACACACAGAATTCAAACTGATTTTCAGTATGAGTGGCGAACATTGGAGCACCCTGGAAAGGGACTTCATGGTCAGAAGTAAACAGAGCTGAGATCTTTGACCCTGTGCAGTCCAGCAAACAACTGGAGAGTGTGTTCAGTTTAGCAAGTATACAGTATGTGAGGTGAGCTGGGCTCTGTTATGCAGCAGTCAGGCTACATTTTTGTCTGTTAAGGTAGTCACTGCATCAGATTAGGGAATTATAGTTATACAATCTTGCCTTGCCTCAACAAGAAACACGACAGATGACATGTTGGACACCGACCAATCATGGCGTCATTCACAGCCTGTGAGATGTCATTGGGAGGGAGGCCTTAAGGAGCGACTTCTATTAAGAAGAACTCTCGTCCTGAGGAGTAAACATGAAATTATGCTACATTATTATTGGACAATTATGTTGACTGTCATCCTGCACCATCAGTGCATAATCAGGACCCACGTGGGGAAATCAAAATCTGGTGACTGACAGAAGTTTACGCAACACTTTAATGCTTCTGATGTGCATATTTATGTTCTTTGGTGTCACAAAGAGCTCACAAGAAGTAAATGATTTTAAGCATTATTAGACTGCAAATGGACCGCATGTTATGAATAATGACTAACAGGTAGAGACAGGATGAGAAGGAGGCGTCTTGTACAGTAATGATACGGAGCTTATTACTGTAGAATTGCTGTCACACATGAGCTGACAAAGTACAGAGTGGGATACAAGCACAGCGCTTTTAACAGCTTTTGACTTATTAATCACAAAAAAATACCCGTATTGATGGGCATATGTGTTACCATGGTTACCAGCTGATTTGCATAATCATATACATGGCTTAAACAGATCAATTCTAAGATTGCTTCCTGAACAGATTTCGCAGTCATGGATTCATTGGGAATTCAGCTTTTGGAATCTTGCTAAAATCACACGTGCCATCACAAATTACTGGTGGTTGGTCTGTTTGCTTTCACGGACTGCTCCAGTGTTTGACTGGAAGTGTGTCGAGATCACTCATTCTTGGCGATCTTGGCCCATTTTTCTTGTCCTCCATCCCAGTGTGATGCTGTGTTTACATATGCCTAAAGAAACCAAACCGAGTGGAAGCGCTCCCGGTTTCGTAACAACTGCTCCAAATGAGCCAAGTGTGAAAGCACCCAAAGTACAGTGGTACAATCAGCAAAATATACTCACATTTGAAAGTGAATGTACTCTCTATACAGATGTCTCTCTTCAGAATGCTATATTATCATTGTCATTCCCACCTGCTTATCCTCTTATATACTGTATAGTATGATATTGAGTTGCTATTACTGATTTGATAATATGTACACACATTTGACCTGCTTTATACACTGATACGTAGTTAAATCTATAAAAATGCATTGTATTTTTATCTGATCATGTTTTTTATGTAAAGCAAAAAGAACAATATTTTCCTCTGCAAAGTGGTGAAAAGAAAATCTAAAGCAGTATTAAAGAGTACAAGTACCATCAAACTTGACGAAGCACGGTTATTGAGTAAATTGTGCTTTGTTACAATCCATAACTGAGCATCAGCCTCTCATTCTCATCACGATTCCTTTTGGTGCTCATTTCTTTTGAGTTGCTGTCCGTCCGTGCTCATGTTACTTAAATTAATGAGTAATGTTTTAGATCTAAACGGCAGTCTCTCTCCCTTCTTCCTCTGTCTGTCTGTCTCGCTCACACACAGAGGGATATGGTGCTTCCAGATGCCTGCAGCCACAACACCTGTTAAATACCAACCCCCATCTCCGTGTGTGCATGTGTGTGTACATACTACCTCCGACACATGCAAAACACGGTCAGACAAAGCCACAGCAGGTAGGCAACATTGTGCTGCAGGTCTTTTTACTCTCCCTCTGTCCCTCTGTTAATGAATGTCACTGAGGAGGATCCTCCAGAGGATGCCGAACAATACACTCAGCACACAGTCACAGGGTTGGCCTGGTGTGGTGTGTTGCATGGTAACCGGTGCACCTACACACTCATTATCAGCCCCCATCACTTGGTCACACAGGAAGCAAATGAAACTGAACTGCAATTACCTGCTAAACTCTCACTGTGAAACTTGGTTTCTATGGCTACTTTCACTTTCCTTTCCATTATGAAACTCGCACTGCATTATGGGTAGATTATGCTATTATACTTTTCTGCATGCGTCACTTCATTTCCCTCCTGTGTATTTCAGTTAAGCTACACCTGCTCATTATAAAGGTGGACATGTTGTTAACTTGTTTGCTGGACTGGGTCTCAGAGCAGCAAAGATTCATGGAAACTGATGAGCCTGAATGTCTGTTTACCCAGAGAACGACCAGCAGCATGGAAATGCAGCCAGTGATGGATGCAAAGAAAGCAACCAATTATTTCAATTTAGAAAAATCAAGAGCATGCATGCACATTCACACAGCCAATGCAAGATTTAACCAAATAAATCTATATATTTACCTTGCAAAGCTGAGCTGGTTGAGCGCCCCAGTAGTTGCCTCAGTCTGTGTGTGTCTCACAGAGGGGGCAGCAGAGGATAAAGGCCGTTCTCTTAGCTTCTTTCCTATGCTGCTGCTGCTGCTGCTGCCTGTCTCTCCTGCTACAGCGGACAGGGAGAGCTGCCTGCTTGTTTACCTGACACTCTGCCTGCCTACAAAACACACTGCTTGGTTACTTGTATACCTGCCTGCCTGCGCCTTCCTGACTGTTTCCCTGTCTACAGTAACTGCCTGTTCAGAGTTCAACCTTTACACCTGTTAGTCTGCCCTGGCTGCTAGCTTCTCTCTGTGTACAGCCATTAGCATAGCCCTTCCTCCTCTCTTACCTGCACTCATCTAACCTGTTTGGCAGCGTGTGGCCTCTGCGTGTGTGTGTGTGTGTGTGTGTGTGCACGTGTGTGTGTGTGTGTGTGTGTGTGTGTGTTTGTGATTGGACTGTTTTTTGTTTTTTTTTTTTCCACGCTGCAGTTCGGAGTGGTTAGGTTTTACACACTGCCAGCAGACACACACACACATACACACACAGCTAATACATGGCTGACTGTTGCCACAGTATTGTAAGCTCATGTTTATTCATTGTGGAAATGAATTAAAATTCCACTGAGCTCTCAGTTTATGTGTGACTGAGTATGCCACTGTTGAATTATACTTTTGGATTACTACTTGCTTATGTTTGTGCTCTCAAGTCAAACGTTTTTGATGGTTCGAAGAGCCTTCTGAAACTTTGGAAAAGACACATCCTAAGAGGCCTATGACGTGCTGATACTGTGCTCTATGTCCTGCTCCTGTATTGTCACCATAATCATGCTGGATATTCATGAATGTGAAGGGGCTAATGAAACAGAAATCATACTCAAAAGTATCAGTTTAAGTGTAGTGAAGTGCCCTCAACTGAATACGTTTTGGCTCATATGCTAAATAGCGTATAGTACATTTGAATTAAATACAATTGTATGTTAATGAACTGTCAACAACTGCAATTTAGCTGCTGAATAAATACTAATATTACTGTCTAATCTAAGTTTCTGCTCTGGCACATTGTATGAAATCTTAAATTCTTATGATGTTTGTTAGAGGTATTAAAAACCTTTAAACCAAAGTTTTTGGTGTGCCAACCTGCTTCTGCACATTATTAAAAAGCATGTATTTGTTTTAAAACAGCCCTGCCTGCTGTGTTACGCTACAAGAATTGGTTCAAATATGTTTGTGGGCATGTTTCATACTGGTTATACTGGTTAGACTCATTGTTCAATAAGAGAACAAGTGTCCCTTTTGGCCCTTTTGGACACACAGTTTTCATCCGGCAGGGATTACCAGTGGGCTAAAATTGTACTGCATTATGTTTTTATTAAAGTGTAACATTATTCAGTGTTTAACCACTCTCTCTTTCAAACCAGCGTCCTGTTGTCTCCCTGAACGGACTGAACAGGCTGCTGTGGCGTTATAAGCACATATAGCTCATATTTATATCTGTACCATACAGCAACTTTTTTTGCTTGTAGTTTGGAAGTTATATTGCATGTCACAGATTTTTTCTTTTTAATTCAAAAACTTCTTTCTTAAAAGTCCTTCAAAGAAAAGCATCCTTTAAAAAGTTTTTGCTTTTCCTGAGATAAATTCAATTTAGTCTTTACTTTGGGTCATGAGCAGGTTTGACAAAGCGCTGACTCCATGTAACAACATCACAGCAATCTGGCTCTGAAATAGCATTCATTGTAGAGGTGTGAAGAGTGAGTCATACAGTAAGCTCACAGTTTATTCCTCCCTTAAGACTGGATACTGGATATGGGCATGGTCTGAAAGAAACTGGTTGTAGTAGTCCAATAACAATGGAAAGTGCAATGGGAGGCAGTCCAAGGGGAGTCTAAAGGTGGTGTCTCTTCAGATGTGCTCTCATATGACTTTCCCCTCACAGTGAGAATAAACAATCTTACAGCTTTTCCTCACATGCATGTAATCATTTACTCTTAAATATATATCTCAACAGCAGATATCTCTCCCTATCTATCTTCTCTTTGACTGCTACTGCTGAGCAAACCTCAATAACCTTGTTTTGTTGTGTTGAACACAGCTACAAAGAAAACCCCTTTTTTTGGGGTTTGTTTCTGAATGCAGCGACAAGATGATGTCATTATTTCTGAAAAGAGAAAGAAACACTAGATCAACCCTAGACTGCGCTTTCGAGTCATCTCACACCAATCTGTTGACATGCAAAGCAAGGGTGGAAATTGACAAGCTGTTCCATTCTTGATAACATATGCATTAACAGAGGTGTTGTTCTTAAAGCTGCATAAGATGTGGTGTATTACGACATACATGACCACAGTCTCTATAACACAGGGGCATTTACAGCACGTACTACAGTCATATTGTAACTATATTTTCACGACCCATAGATTTACTGAGCATAGCTATATTATGTATATATCTGTATACTGTATATCAGACCTTAAAACAAAGCTAAGGTTTATGGCAGGCCTTCAGAATTGTTGCTCATTCATAATCGCCATACAGCTTTACAGGGATTGAACAATTTCACAAAGAGTAATATGTAGAAGCTGCAGTGTCCAGATGGGACAAGTAGAAGAGGGAATAACATCATCATATATTTTATTGTGTTCTATTTAAACTGTACAAGCCTGCAGGCATTTAGCTTAGTTTAGCCTAAAAGCTGGAAATAGATGAAAACATCAACCCTCTCTCTGTCCAAAGGTAAAACACACAGAAAAAAAGAAAGAAAAGAAAGAAAAAGGCCTACTGGCACTTCTTAAGATCATTAATTAACATGATAGATCTTGTTCATTTATCCTGTTCAAAAACCTCCAAAGTGTAAAAATGAGTCAGGGGACTAAGTGCTGGACAATCCTTTGGCTGGGAGCCGTAACTTCCTGGAGACTGTGGTTGTCTGGCAATGGACGAGCAGTTTCCCCCTATTTCCAGTGTTTATGCTAAGCTTATCACCTGCTGGCTCTCGCCTCAGATTTAATGTACAAGCATGAGAGTGGTTCCTATCGTCTCATCAAACCCAAGAAAACGAATGGCACATTACCCAAATGTTGAGCTTTTCTTTTAAAATGTGTTTTGTCAAACTCCTGACAACACTTTGGCACTCGACATTTGCCTGTCTCCTATGGACTTTTTCAGTTTTTATGTTTTTGTCAAAGGCAGGGAAGATTTTTTAAAGGTTTTTTTTTTTATTATATCTCAACAGACTCAAAGAGCATCCTTGCCCTCAGCAGCCAACAAGCAAATATTCTCCTAAAGACTAGATTAAGTTGCAAAAATGAGAGTTCATGAATTGAATAATTGATTAAACAACACATACAACAGATTACTGGCATTCAGTGGATCAAACTGCTCATCTTGGACTGTGGAATGGAACCTCATTGGACTGAATGAATCATGATATCAGATCAGTTCATGCTTGGATTTCTCATAGTGATTTCACTCTATTAGGACAAACATCCCTCACTCATTGCTGCTGTATCCATGCAGTCATTTGATCTGTTTGTGGGTAATGGGGCACAGCACTGAAGGTCATGACAAATGACAGACAGAAATCAACTTAGTGTACATCACTGTAAAATATGATATTATCATTTCATTTGGACTCAGTGTTTTTCACGTTAAGTATTCAGTCATTTGCATTTGAATGCGAGATTAAGAAGAAAGACAGAGAGGAATGTAACACAGATATTAACTAAAAGAAAACACCAGTGAGGCCAAGGGAGCAGTGTATAAGATGATAATTCCATCCTCACTCCCCAGCCTCTTGGCAGTGCATGTCTTTTTCAATTGTGTCCCTGTTGCAATGATACTGTCATCAGGCCCTCAGTGGATCAATATGCTCGTCTTTAATAGGCCTTTCATTAGCAACTCATCAATAACCTCCCAGCTGAGGACAGCCACTCAATGCTCGGCTCCCACAATGTTTTGGCAGGAAAAAAAAAAAAAAAAAAAAAGTTTAGTGGGTCGAAGAGAGGTGACGATGATTCATTTAAAACATCTGGCAAAGAGATGGTGAGAAACACAGAAGCTGGAAAACTAAATTAATGAGATTTCACATTAAAGGGTGATAATACTTTGCCTACTGTTAAGCTTGGTTTTGAGCTTTGCTGCAGCACAAGCCACTGAATATGAAGGAGAGATAAAGAGACGAGAGTCTGGGTGAATGCTTGGAAGTCTGAATGCAGTTGTAGGATATTCAGCAGCAGAACCCAGAGACTTTTAATGGGCTATGCCAAAAGGTTAAAACCCCCTCCAGATGCCAAGGCTGCTAGTTCCTGAAAGCTGCAAAACACCATTTGGGCCAGCTCTGACCAGACACTAAAACAAAAACTGGTATTTACATTTAAGAGGATCAAAGCTCTCCTGGAGGAGACAGAGGACAGGACTGGTTAGCAACTTAGCAGCCCTGGTTGAAGTTTCACGTGACTCCCTGACAGCAGGACACACAGCTCCTCACAGTCAAGACCTTGTTTTAAACCTACATGGAATTTCTCATACAGAACAATGGAAGATTTCTCAAAATAGGATTAAAAGGAAAACTAATCCAACACAACTGCTGGAACACAACAAGAAATGAAACTGAAACAGTAACTGCGTGTCTGAAACAACATCACAGGCTGCCTGGGACTCATTTAATGAACTTTCACCTCTCGTTTCTTTTGTTAGAGGTAGAAAGATCCCCGTCTCTGCTCTAACATCAACTTCAACCTCTGAATCTTCACCTGCCTCTGATGCTGCCGAACCAGCTCAGCCGTTAAAATCTGAGTCAAGTAGAATCTTTCTTTTTGTTAACTGGCTGAATTTATAATCAGATTTGGTTTTCACAGCCAAACACGATTCCATATTTTGCTCCACTTTTACCAGCTGCTCCACTGACAGCCACCACTAATTCTATTTGATTCATTCATATACTGCTTTTCCTGCTCACTCTCGCATCATAGTATGTTTAGTCAGTCTTTATTAGTAGTTGTAGTAATAAGTTAATTTGTGCATTACGGTTAATATTCTTGCCTGCACAGTTTTATAATGCCGGCTACGAAATTATCATCATACTGACTAGGGACATTTTGGCTTTTGCTAGGTCCTTGTCACATTGTTGTGTAAAAACTTTGAGAATTTGTCCTTCAGCTTGACTTTCTTCTTTGAATTTCTAGTCAGCCATCATGCTGAATGCTGTAAGATAATGAGATAGCATGTTGTTGGGGGCGCCTGAAGGTTTCAATGACAAATGCAACAATGTCAACATGCCATTTCACTTTTCTGTGCTGTAATATCGAATCCATTTTGCCACCGGTGGTGAGATTTTGCACTCTAAATGTGTGAATGTCAATGTCTTCCTTTAACGAGAGCTCTGGCCATATTATTCAATGATCACCTTGCAGAGTTTCCAACAGCCCTGACAAGCACAAGGTATTGGTATCAATTGCTGCTGACTGGAATATAAAGTAGCATGCACAGACGTGAGTTTTGGCATAAAATGACGTATGTCATCCTTTCTTGCCTTTTTGCATGATCCACAAATCAATTAATTGTTAGTTTAAAGTCACATCTGACCTCATTTAAGGATATCAGCAAGAAAAACATGCCATAACATTTTGGGAGCCCTCGGGGCAAGGAACAAACACAACTGTAAAGGCAAATAACCTAGGAAAAGGAGGAAAAAATAGCTTGGAGAAGAGCTGCAGAAGCTGAGGGAGGGATAATGTGCTGTGGTCAGGCTGCCAAGCAGGCAGTGGACTGCCAATACCAGAGGAGTCTGGTTTCTCATATTTACGCCACTAGGCACGAGTTCAGGGATATACTCGCACTCTGAATTAAACTGCAGGGCTCAATCAACAGATCTTCCTCAATCTTCAACCTGCAGTGTCTCAAGATGCCAACATTTCGAATGAAATGTCAGTGTGAAGACCAAAAGTTATCCGAATTAAAATAATAAATAAATTATAAAAATAAAAAAAATAAATAAAAACTGAAAAAAGACATGGGATGCTATGCTCATAAGAAGCGAAGCTAAAGGCAGTGATGATGATGAGTGTGGTCACGCTGCCAAGTCAGCCACAGATCGCCAACAGTGGAGGAGGCTTGTCTGTCCTTATACACCATTAAGCATGAAGATGCAAATTTTCTAAGTATAAGACTACATAATGGGCCAACAGTGGAGGAGGTTGTCTTTTTTCTGCCTCATACATCCACAGGCATGAAGGACAAGTCACCAAATGAGTCTATAAACTCTTGCTGGCAGAAATTATATTTGACTGTCATTTGAAAAATGGTTTCACGCTACACACCAGTATAGCCAGTCACCCTGAGGACACCCTGTCTTGTAGCAGTTTTGGTTCAATCTTGATATAATACCATTTTAAAGGATCTAAAAAAAATTGTGTAGTGTTGGTGCCAGTTAACAGAATACCATGCGTGACCTTTCTTTTTATTAGTAAGGACTTTGATCTGATTGTGAATGACCCACATCATGATGGCTCTAACTAAACACCTGCACACATTTTAAAAGGAACATGCAAAACTGGTTGAGCTCTCCACCGCACCTGACTTTAATACACACTGATTAACGTGCTGATTAAACATTTTTTGCACTTTTAGATTTATTAGAATAGTAGTGGTTCATAATGACAGTTGACATCTGTCCCACAGTGCAGAGTGCCCCAAGCATGTCCACTGTGTTGTAACAAAACCTATTCTACTAAAGCATACAGACTCAAAGGCTCAAAACAGCGGAAGAACATTCTCACACTCCCTCCTCGACTGCAGTTTTCAAAGCAGATTGACTTGAAAAGTTTCATAATGTTGCTAAAAATAAATGTGAACATGATGTCCACCTTAAGACTTAATATATTTCTGTATAATGTTTGCTACATTCCCCTCTGGCACAGCAGGCTGCAGTATGTCGGACATTGGCAACATCTACTGACGAGATGTCATTCACTCTATCGGCAACCGACAACAAAAAGGCGCAACAGAAGAAGAACGAGGATGAGTGCGATGGAGTACCTGCCCAAAAGGCTAAACGTCTGTGCAAGGATTTCACCAAACAGGAGGAGGCTTACCCGTACTTAATGAAGAGCAACGTTGGTCACAGTCATGCTTTTTGTAAAATATGCCACACAGATTTTACAGAGGGAAAAGTGACAAATCTGCCAAGCGTAAGTTCAGCCAAGAAGCACAGAAACATGTTCCACCAATGACTGTATTTATACCGTCTCTGCCATCCAATTTCAGAATCACCCTCTGCTACGTAATTGTCTCTCTTCCCAGTAGCCTCTCTAACAATCACAACTGAATCCTAATATGTAAGTGATGTGTACATGTCCTTCAAGTAATGCATTAATAAGCTAAAGTGTTGAATTAAATGGCCTTTAGTGTTTTCATTGATATAATGCAGGGATGCTCACAGCATTTCACTTTCAACCAGGTATCTGATTCTGACCACATGACTGTAGTCACTTACTGTAGGAACTAGTTAACTCAATCATTGTTGCTCTGATATTTCAGAGCAAATGGTTGTCCAGTGGTGATTTTAGGATTCACTGTGTGTGCTCATGTCTAAATGTAAGCTGGAACAGTGGTAAGGGTGGTGGAAAAGTTTCCTGTGTTTTCAAATCCCAGTTTTGATAGGTATGATTATGAGACGGTTCATGCATCATGCCTGGTTGTAAATGTTGATGAGTTGTTAACAAATAGATTTTTGAGACCAGCTACAAAGAATTTTCTCCAACGTACCTACCCAAAACATCAACAATAGCAAATTGCGCTTCAACAGGCCATTAGTATTCTGTGTAAAAACACTAAATAGTGAAATAATAAGTTAATAACAGGTTGAAAGCAGTGTTTTACAGCACATACTGTTTACAGTCTGTCGCACCTCTGACCACAACCACCAGTGATGTCACAGTGTACTGACCCTCTGAAGTACATTTTTACATCACTGCAGCACGGTACAAAGTTCAAGCCAAGGAGGTCAGCAAATAACAAGTGTTTTTGCCCAAAGTTGCTCTTTGAGTAACAGCTAGGTATGTAAGGTACGATAATACCATAATATTAAGGCCACGGTTGCAATATTAAAAAAGGAAAGGAAAATTACTTAAAAAATGTCCTTTATTAATTATTTAGTGTAGGCAGCATTTTTTTATTCATATAAAATTAGTTTTTAACTTAAAGTGTTTCTTCTTTCCTTCTTTCATAAAATTAAAATAAACATAGTCAGCCATCACCTACTTAATGGATGATAAAATTGTCTTCAATTGTCTACAATTTCAAAGTAAAAGCACTGCAGCAGTCAGTAGCAGTCCTTTTATGAAATAATTCTGAAGAAACAAAACACTGCTACACGCTTGACTTGACCAAGCAGACGGCTGGAGCGGCCTACGTTCAAACCCGCTTGTGAAGCAAAGTCTGTAAAACACAACCTGGGAACAGTCTGGCCTGTCTCACCACTACATCCATATTTCCATCATTGTTTATAATGACAGTGACACTTCTAAAGATAGAAGAAACCTTGTGTAACTATGATACTTAAAGTAAGTATCCACAGCAAAAAAAAAAAAAAAAAAAAGTGCCTCAGTGCAACTTGAGTGTACGTGGGAATATTGCAGGTATAGCAAAACAAAAATTCTGTGGTTGGAATGAAGTTCCTTCTTTTTACTTTGCAAAAAATGTTAAGCACACTTTTGCATTGTCTGCAAGAAGAAGGTAATTGAGAACAGCAGGGTTATTCAGTCAGACGCAAAAACAATTGAACATTTGGCGCAATGTGCACACCTCCACAATGCATTCTAAGTGCTGAATGAGTGCATCAGAGTGGACAAAGTCTTGGTGTATTAAAGAGGGCTCAAGGAACAGGAACTCCAGTCCCTATTGTACTGGAAACCTTTGTCCTGGCTCCTTGATGGGGATCTAAGAGGGTGAATACACTGTGTCTTTGTGTGTGTGTGTGTGTGTGTGTGTGTGTGTGTGTGTGTGTGTGTGTGTGTGCATACAAGCACATGTGTGTACGTGTGACCGCATTATCTCCACATTAAGAAACTACCAGTGTGTTGGAGCCAGAGCCCTGTCACATACAGCTCCGTCATCAGTAACAGGAGTCCACTCAGACATCCCTACACACACACACACACAGCTACCTTGTATCCCTAAATCACATTCCCATGCTGTATCCCAGCCATTCACCTGAGGTGAGTCAATAGCTCAGCTAACAGTGCAGGACCGAGTTCAGTGACAGCACTTGTTCTCCCGGCGAGAGAGGAGACACAGGGACACATTCAGCACCACACAGCTAATCACCATTAAAGGCTTACAAGAGAAAAGTAGAGGAACAGGACCAAGAGAAGGAGCGGGAGGGTGGGAAAGAAAGACAGAGGACAAAAAAGAAAAAAAAAAAAAAAGAGGAGAGGCTGACAATAGGAGAAAGTTACAATAGGGCATCTGTTCCAGTGTTGGACAGCGAGAGTACAGCAGGACAGAGCAGGCAGACACTGGACAAGAGGCTTCTATGAAACTCAGCCTTTCCCTTCATGCAAGATGCAATAAAGTGACTTACTTCCTGTTGGGCTACTGGTGACAAATCTTCTCCGCCTGCAAGAGATGACAGAATCAAAATATTAACCTGTCTTGCATATAAATGGGGAGCACATTATGAAGGATTACAAATTAGATACAGTGTCTGTCAACACATAATGGTAAAGAGGGAAATCTATTTGGACAAACTTAGCCTGACAGTGTTGTTGACGCTAGCTGTTGCCTAAAGCAGTTAATGTTTGTCACGCTGATCGAAGAAACTTACAGATGTAACAGTTTTTATTTCCATCTGTCAGTTTACAACAACCTGTGCAGCTGCGTCCGTCCTCCCCCTTGGACAGGAAGATAATATTCCCAGTCGTTAATGCTGCCTGTGAAGCTCTGATTGGTTCCCTTGTTTTTGATAAGAAACAGAGCTAAATGGACTTGTATGACTGGCTAGAATAAATTGGAGGGGAGAGCGATTCAGACGCCTGGGACCAGTCGAGGACAGGCTGTCGCTGACGGCAAATCTTTGTTTGGCAAGACTGCATATTTTTAGTTTGTGGAAAGAGCACAAGGGTTCTCATATTTTTAACTAGTGTACTTTCTCTCTTAGAAAACCATGTGTTGTCCATTTCTACCCGAAATGTAAAGTTTATTAATTCTTTAAATGTCATTACATTTATTTACCACCCTATAAAAATACTCCTGCATTGAAAATTGATGAAAATGATAAAAAGTAAAAGCCTGTCAGTATAAGCATGAAATTGTACTTAATGTATTAAAAATAAAAGTGTTAAAAGTAAAAGTACTCATACTGCAGAAATATGTCCCCTGCGACTGTTACACTATGAAATACCATTAGATTTTCATTACTTATGCATTAATGTAAAATCATGATTTTACTGTTGTAGTTGATTAAAATATAACTTATTTTGAACTGTTTTATAGTTCAGCAATTAATGATTTTCTTCTTCGAGCGATGATTTTCATGATAAATGAATCCGCTAATTCTTTTCTCCATCAATTCATTGTAACACATTTTCAAAAATACTGAACATGAATTATCAAAATAATTAAAAAGAATAAAATGATAGCGTCAAAGCATCATGTCTTCTAAGCTTTTCATATGTTCTGCATGCAAAAACCTGGAAGTAACAGAGCTGTCAAATAACTGAAGTGACGTGAAAAGGTCAGTATTGCCCTCTGAAATGTAGTGAGATACGAGTAGAGAGCGGCATGAAAAGAAAAGTACAAGTATCTCAAATTTGTTGTAGTACTTTAGTAAAGTACTTTACTTACGGAGTTATATCCCACAATTGTGTACATTAATGCTCTAAAACTGCACACTCGATGCATCGTGCTTCTCTCATCCCTTTTTGGCACGATGCATGGCAGAGTTGCATAGCAATTAGTGTTAAAGATGAAGAGCGAGAGTGAGGACAGTCCTGTGAATTTACTGGTTTGCTCCAGCTTACAGTCTCAAATGGTTCTCAACATCCCGTCTAACACATTCACATAGTGGTGGGTACTCAACCAGAAGTACAATTACTCCCATAAAAAAATACCCCAGTTAAACTTTTTTGTATGTGCAAGCCAGAGATCTTCACATCAACACATCAAACATGGGTGGTGATGTGCCAATTGGCAGAGAAGCTCAACTCACAACATCAACAAGCTTCAGCCAGACCAAAGGAGCCTGAAAGCACTTGGAGCCTTTCCCCAAAACAGTCCAGCATCGGTGAATATAAAGCTAAAGACTTAAGGCTGTTTTCTGTGGTTGACATCGATAGATTTCAGAGGTTAGTAAACAGGCTGAAGTTAAATTATACAATTCCATCAAGGCCACACTTCAGTCGTACAGCAAAGCAGCTCTGCACCAAGAGACAAAAGCTAAAGTGACACAGAGCTTCAAAGAAGCAGAGAGCGTCTCAGTAACCACAGATGGGTGAACTTCACCAGCTGCTCAGAGCTTTATTACAGTCACAGCTCATGTTATGAGCAGCGAATGGGAAGTGAAAAGTTTTGTCTTACAGACGCGATGTCACAGTCTGCCAGCTCCTTACCTGCTGCCATTGTCTCTCTCATCTGCTCACCTGTTCAGCCAGCACCCCTTCACTACTCAGCCACGCCCACCCGCCCAATCACCTGAGTGCACACCTGAGACTCATCACCAATCAGTGCAGTACTTAAGCTGCTCTCTGACTCACTTGTTGCCAGATTGTTCTTCGCTTTCATGCAAGACTCTCCAGCTGTCCCTGTCGGACCGCCTTCTCGGTATCGACCCTGCCTGCCTCTGACTTCATTTGCTCTCCTTCCCACTGGTAATTACCTCAGCCTTCTGCACCTGACTACATTTGTTGTCCATCCTGGATCTGCTACTGATTGGAACTGTCAGTTGTTTGGCTTGCTGAACATTTCCTGAAGCTGTCATTCACTCCGGATGAAGCGCCAAACCTGCCTCATGTAAGACTTGAAGAGACTTCCATGTTCAGGTAGTGCTGCAATTGGGTCCTAACCTTACCTGTTACACACAAACTCTTTTCCAATCACACACTGGACTCAACATAGGTAGGCCGCTCCAGTCATCTACTTGGTCGAGGGATGTGTGAAGCAGCGTTTTTTTCACCACAGTTCAACTACAACAGCTGAGCTGACCACCAAACAGAGACAGTAAAACCTGCCAGGACATAAACTGATCACGGATGTGTCACCTGATGGAACAGCTCTTTGAATTATTTTCTGAAAGGACTGCTACTGACTGCTGCAGTGTTTTTACTCTGAAATTGTACATTTCAATCATTCATAGCCAACGAGAATTCATCTTCTTAAATCATGGCTAGCTACTTTTCTTTTATGTTATGAAAGAAGGAAAGCAGAAGCATTTTAAGTTAAAAACAAATTTTATATGAATAAAAATGTATTTAATAATTAATCTAATCATTCCTAAAGCATCTTTGAACATAATCTTTACCACATTAGCAATTATTGTGGCAATAGCATGGGAGCAGCCAGTTGTTGAACAAAGTAGTCTATAAACAGAAGGAGAGGAGAGCATGACGCATCGCTCAAGCAGACTGTTTTATTCACCCGTATTTGCTGACTCCCTGTGATTCACAAAATTATAGCTTCCTGGATACACAACAACTGGTAGCCTACTGAGTAAAAGCCACGATCATTTTCACTGGAAACATTCTATTGAATTAATCGAGCAACAGGCATCACTGTAAAACAAATTGCAACCAATGCAAATTAGTGAAAAGAAATAGGCTAATTTCCATCATAGAAAGCCATGCTCTGCACAATAAGAAGACTCCGCTGAAACATCAGAATCCATTCAGTAATCGTCTGACTTACATGTGTAGGCAATATGTTGAACTGATTTTTTTATTTATTTATTTTTTAATTTATTTTTTATTTTTTCCTCTTATGTCCAGCTCAATAATATCTGGCACAAGTGCACGTCTCTTTGTAGCACAAAGGGGAGAGCAGTTGAAGCAGCTTGGATGACATCTCATGTAGCAAAATGCATAGTAGATAACAGACTAGTCTTAACAAATACAAATACATAAATGGTAAATGTGGTGATCACACATTTTTCATAACAAATGCAGCAGTAGTTTTTTCACGGCAAAAAAGCAAAACAACAACAAAAAAAACACTCATGATAGGTTGTGATTCTTTTGTGTGTAGTGGACACACATCTAGCACAAACACAATAGTTTACATTGAAAAACTGAAACGGAAGCAACCAGCTATCTGTGTGAGCTCATACCAGCTGCTCTGTGGCAGTGTCAGGAATCCCACTCCATAACGTGACCTCACAGCCAGGCATGCATGTGTGTGTTCGGCTCATTAAAAGGGTCATTTAACACTGAATCCACTTTTTTAGAGTTAGTAAAGTACAAGTACACTCGCTTTATTACTATTACTATTGATCCTGCTCCCATTTTATAGTGTTCATTGCAACAGAAGTTATTATTACTTCTGCCAGAGAAAGTCCAGTAATTCTGTTATATTGTAAATTAAACTTGCACAGAGGCCAAGATTTAATTTACAGTTTATAGGTGGCATTCATAAGATTAGGCTGCTTCTTCTAAAACATAAGGTATTTATGCGTTTAGCCCTCTCCTCCCCTCTCTGTCATTCCATCCCTAAATGTCTGAGTATAGCTCTGTGAAATGGATCTAACAATATCACAACAGGGCTGAAAATTATAACAGTCAACACTTGATTGGTCACTAAAGATAAAACACTTTGACTGGTGCTAAATTAGGAGCGTTATCAGAGAGCACAGAAAGGAATGTCAACGCTCAAACACTGTTGATTTAATTCTAGCAGCTCAGCCTCAGTGGGAGGCGGCTGTGCTTTGAAATTCAATATTCAAAAGCTGTCCCGGAATAACAGCAGCCATTGTGTTGAATTTACACAGAAAATATCAGTCGTATGATGTGGAAAGATCATATTGCGTCTTGAGCAGCCTGCCATTAATTTGACTTGACTGCGACCATGATCCCCGAGCACAGCATTTAATGCGAAATGACAAAATATTACAATCAGCTCTCTCAAATGTCGGCAATCTTCTCCAGTGCAGCTCGCGAGCCTTAGCATGCCTGCAGCTGTTGGAGTAACTCAGATATGGATTAGATGGCAAAAAATGCACATATGAGAGTCTAAGTAATAGCTTAGCAAATGATTTGACACGGAATAGATGGTGATACAACAGCCTGCAGCAATGTTGGAACTGTCATGCCCATTTAAGCTCGCGGTCATGTGCCCCACCAGATTTATGATATCTGGAATTTTTTCTACTTTTATTTTATTTTATCTAGCATTTTGCTATTATTCCATATTGTGAGTCAAACATACCCTTCTAATTATGTCATACATCATACTTCAAGGAGTCATGCACCCCCCATCCCTACATGGTATTGTTTTTTTTGTTTGTTTTTTTCAAAAGTTGCAGGACAAAATCAGGGAGTCTCTGTACCAGCATGCACACAGCACTCACTCTGCTGTGCAGCATTGCTGGAGGAGATGTAGACTACAGCATAATGGCGTGGTGCTGAAGTGGTTAGTAGAGCATCAGTCCCTTTTTAAAACGTGTGAAAATTAAATGCAATGAGTTATGCACACTTAATTGTATTTCAGAAACATTGGCATGGTTTGCTTTGCAAGATAGCTGGCAAGTACCAGCTAAAGTTAGTAGCCATCCTGTAATCTGGCTGTTTGGTGTTCTTGCTCACCAGATACTGAATTGTGATGCCATAGCATCCCATCTAATATTGGTAAAGCAGAGCTATGTGACTCTTACGGCAGTGAGCTGATTTCACTGACATAGCTAAGCAAAACACTGAATTCAATTTGATGAATCAATGTCTTGATGAATGAATGAAGCCAGAATAAAATTAGCTTCACTGTCTAGAAAAACAGTTGTGTTTGTTTTTTTTTTTGTTTTTGTTTTTTTTGTTTTTATATTAACCATTTACATATGAATAGAACAAAATATTCTGCGGGTCTTGGAAGATAAGTGAGTATGATTAAAAAATGCTGGCAGTGGCTGGCACCTTCAAATTAATACTCTGGCATGTGAAGTAATAAATGTGTTTACTAATTTTCTTTGACAGATACATTTAGGAGGAACTGGCAGCATTATTTCCCCAATCCTTTAACGTTGTACTTTAGAGAGTTCATGGAGGTGGTCGAGGTGAATGTTTGAGCATACGGTTGACTTTATTCTTATATTCTTTAAAAATAAATAAATAAATGCACGGACTTGCATGTTACACCTTGTTTACATTGCAAACTTTCAGCCACAGTAGTGGTAGTCAGAGGCATGTTGGCAGTGCTTAGGCACAACACACAATCACTCTAGTAGCTAACTAAAAACTACACTGGAAGCCTGAGAAGATGCTGGGTTGAGACATGTAAAGCACAGGTGAAACAACCTGGAGACTAAAGTCGAAGCCTATCTGTTGTGTCTCACATTTGTGATGCGGCTTGCACAGCTTCACTTTATCAGAAGTAATTCTGTCCTATAGAGGGTGAATGATGGGCAGTAGCAGATCAGTGTCCCCTCACTACAATGACAAATTTAATAATTGCTGTCTGCCAAAATAGCAGGAAGACTTTCTTTTCCTGATTCTTTTAACGTTGCTCCAGAGATGATGACAGTCTTTCATAGATGCTTCATTGAATCTGTTCTAACCTTCTGGAGAATTGCTTGGTTTGGAAACCTGAATTTGTCCAATATAAATTGAGTTGGAACTCTTGTTAAATCAGCCAGTAAGGTCTCAGGGAGGAGTCAGGCCATGCTTTAGCTCATTTATAACAGGCAGGTCCTTAGGAGGGCTAATGCTATATTGAATTGTCTGCATCATCCAGTCCGGAGGGAGGATGAGCTGTTGCCCTCAGCATGCTGTTTCAGGCCACCTGTTGGGCGGAATAAAAGACTCCATGTCTCTTTCATCTCAAGTGGTGTCGATATGCTTAATAGCAATTAGCATGCCGGTTTTAGTCCTTGTGCTACATTTGCACACTTGCATATTTGTACAAGGTATGAATTTAGATTTTTCCTGCACTAGTATCCAAGGGATACTGGACTGAGTCAGGACCATAGAGTAAAAGCAGGAGGAAGCCCCGAGGGCTTCACTACAGATGAATTTATGTTTAAGTGAGTGAGGTCAGGACATGACAAGGCATTGAAGTCAAATGTATCTAACTTTGACTCGTGTTCCTTTAGGTTTTTTCAGCAGGGCACTGGCAGCAGAATTTGAGTGGCACAGGTACAATTTTTCTTCTATGTCATGACCAAGATTTACCAGACAACAGAAAATAAACTACACTTTGTGCAGAGATGGTTTAACATAAAGTGATGTTATTTGTAGCAACCGTGTGTATTCAGATGCATGATATTCTGAAAACAACCTTTTCTGACACCCAAGACTCTTCAACAGGCTGAAGGATATCTTAAGCACGGCACCCAAAGCAAAGCTCCAGAAAGAGTGTTACATCCTCTCAGCAGTTAAATACTGAACCACGTACAGATCGAGAAAGTAAAAGAGTGTAAAATACAATGAGTCAACACTATCAAGTGGCAGGATGAAGAGGGAGCTGACAGCTTAAACTCCCCACTTAAAGTGCCAAATTTTCATTCCTGATGGCATAAGGCAAGACGAAAGTGAGTATGTTTTTGTAATTGTTAAAAATAGAAGACTCTTCAGTGAAATTGAAAACCACACTCGATATTATATTTTGTTGCACGAAATGAGAACTAAATCTGGGTTGTCAGGCTTGAATCCACCCCACCTAACAGGCACACCTTTACTTTTCACAGCTCAATCTTGATTTCTGCCTGTTTATTAGGTGAGTCTGCTCCAGCTAATCCTCTCCTGGAATGAAATATCTAACTTTAGTGCATGGAGCAGGCATTTGCATTTAAAGACATCAGGGTCACTTGACAGAATTTGTTGAAGTTGGAAAAGGTGAAGAGAAAAAGAGGGACAGCAGTGAGGAGAGAACTGGTAGATGAAATGAAGGTATTTGTTTACCTGAAACCATTCAGGACAATCCTTCGAGCTCAGTGTGATGGACGCACACTTTGATAGCAGAAATGAAAAATACATCTGAACACTGAACACCCAATGATGAATATATGAGCTCTGACATCAGTTTAAACTCACTGGGTCAGAACAAGACCTTCTGGGATCCTAATGATGATTCAGTGAGGTCAAAGCACTCATGCTGATAATAAATTCACTCTCTGCCATATGAGTCATTACACTGTACATATGAGTCAGACTGAGTCAGTGTCTGAAAGGTAAGAAGTTATAGGTGCATTACTGGCTGATCAGTCTTCCCTTGGTTTCTTTGTCACCATCTGTTAGTGAAAGATCTAATTTACTCCTGACTGATTTGTTGTGTGTCACCCAAAAACTTTCCAAACTGCTGCAGATGAGAAACTTTCCCCAAACTTGATTGTCTTATGAAGCAACATGCGGAAGGCCAGATAAACATTAGTCACACCAGATATTTAAGAAGTCCTTCTCTCATTGTTTCAAACTGTTTTTTATGGGTTCTAAATTATTATTTCAGCCATTGGTGGTCTAAGACACACACTGCATAACCCCTTCATTCTGAGTCTGAGTCTGTGTTCTGTGACATCTCTTTCTCTGCACACGATGCCTATTCATGCATGTAAGTCCAATATTCACTCTCCCTTTGACTGCTGATGAAACTAAAAAGCTGATAAACTGATAAAGGTTCCACTATGTTCATCACCTTTATCTGTCTCCCATTTGAGGTTGTTTGCCAGAAAAAGCTGCCTGCTGGTGCTGCAAATAAGACCCATAAAGTAAATATAAACTTAAGTCAAAACAATTAGCAAAAAAAAGGCTAAGTAGAGCTCCATAGATCAGCAGATTTGACTGATAATTCTCTGTTCTGGCATTAATTCATGTTTCTGGCAACTCAGGGAAGCAGAACAAGCTGTAAACCTTATAAATATTCTATTGAGAATGCATTGGCAAACTATTTCCTATTTACCCATCCAGCAGTACGAAGCAATATTAGTATTCGGAGTCATGTGTCTGACCAGCTCGCAAATGTAAGTCCAATGATCACTCTCTTTTTAGCTGTTTTTGGACTTCACCAAATTTTCGCCAAAAATGTCCCACCATAAATGTTCCACTAATTTCAACAGCTGGTTAGTAATTCTGTCTGTCTGCTGTTAAGTGTTGCAAACATGCATAAAATCATCTTATTAAACCATCAGAATGATGGTAATCTGCACTGGCTGTAAGACAGGTCTTGGTCAGAGGCGTCAGTGGCCTGTTGTCTGTGTAACATGGCACAGTGTGCAGCCTCTCAGCACTCTGGCTGGATATTACTGAGCTGTTGCATGTCCAATTAACACAATGATATCTTATGGCTGACATGGTCTGCACGAACAACTTAATTGAGGAAACACAACAGCTGACTCACATGCAATTAAACATGAATATGCATGCAAGTACAACAGTGCTTGATTGCCTCCTTGTGTGTCTCAAATCGTGCGTATTGAAATCACAACTAGCCTTTACAGCTCTGAAAAGCCCCTGGCATGATGCAATTAAATGACCAAATCTCTTTTCTGTTACTTCAGACATATTTTCAATATGTGGTAGAAGAACTGGATGAACCTACTTCTCTTTTATCAGAAATCTTTTACAGACTGGGCTGCTGTATGTATTTTAACAAAACTCAAAAACTGCACAAAATCAGCTGATAGTAAGGTTCCTTACTTTGAGACAGAGCATAAAATACTGCCATGCTGAAGAAGTTGTGTGAGGAGAATGGATCCTCCTTATGAAACTTGGAAAATTTCATAACATCAGATGGTCTGAATGGAGGCATGAAACACTGTTGAAAATCTCAAGACCATTGCCAGCCAATCAAATGCAACTGGCTCTGACTGATATCATTGACCTGCAGTATATCTGCGCAGAGCTTTTTCAGTGTTTTCTGGCAACATAATTGATGTTGGCCACATTTTGAAGGCCACATCCAACAGGTTTGAGAAGGAAAAGCTGACCATTGCAATATGTATAGATGACCTCAAGGTGGCCATTGGACCATCCTCTGCTTGATGGTGAGGGTCACTACAGGACACACACTATTTCTCATGCCAGGGACACAGCAGGGTGTAATTGAAGAGTTTGAAATCAGATATGACTCCTTTAATTCATGTAATCATTTTATAGTTTTTGATCCGTTAACTAGGCCTCAGGAAATGCAAGACCTCCACCAATTTAGCAACACAATGATGAGCAGCATTCTTCAGAAATATGATGCCACCTGGCAACTTGACAGAAGCTCCACAGTTAGAGAATGCATGATCTTAAAGCAGACAGGAAAACAGTTGACAGTGTTCTCTGTGTATGAACTGGTCAAAATAGTAAATACAAGCAGTCCAGATTGTTACTTCAACATCAACAAGGTAGTTACACATCTCTTAGGCTGCCTTTGGGCAGTGCAGCCTGTGAGAGGAGATTCTCACATCTCAACATCATGAAGTACAGATCTCGTCTGTCACCTGTCAAAGATGTCCACAGAAACATTTGGCCCAAAGCCAGCTGTTGACCTGTGGATGGAGACAGCTGATCTGAGGCTCAACCAGGGACTGGGAGGTGCATCTTCATCATCTACCATGCAGGAAGCTGAAGTAGACAACCATCTACTGTTACTCAATTTTTATGTAGCCATTAGTATTGTCCTGTTCGTTTATCAAGTCTATCTACATGTTATGCGGTAAAACAGAATTAATTAGTTGAAAATACTTTTATATGCCTTAAAGTGTGTGCTGGTATTAAAGTCCTAACCACACTCTCTTGGTGCCATGCTTCTTGAGTGTTAAAACCAGTTCTGTTTTTTTCAGTCTGTTAAATAAAATCAAGTTACTGTTACTGTTGTTAGCACCGTCTCCTCATAGCAAGAAGGTCCTGGGTTTTTTGTTCTATGTGTGCAACATGTCTTAATGTCTAAAGCAATCTTTGGATGCTGAGGCTGGAACCACTTGTCTGAGTTGCAAGTTGCTGTTGCAAAGCTTTGCTTTATGTTCAGTCTTCAAAGACCAGTGGCACACTCAACACAAAGTGGCTTTAAAAGTTTGAAGGATTGGCCCAAAACCCTGTCTTGCGTGTTGGTCAAAAGTACGCTCAAAAACAAAACAGCATGACCACTGCTGCACAGGACACAGTTCTGCATGTCACTCCAATTTTATTTCACAATTTCCTGTTTGGCAAAAGGTGTTTATCAATGATGATTAAACACCTGAAATGAATGTGTGTGAATAGAGTAAAAAATGGGACTAACAAGGCATATTTCTGTGCAAGTCTAGCCAATAGCTTTTAAAGCATGAATAGGATAGAAAAAAAAAATCTCCATAATAATTTGGCACTGAATCCAGACAGAAATCCGTCGGTGCCTAACCGCTGCAGATGGGAGCGGAAATGTTACTGTAAATGAAGGCTAAAGAGTTAGAGCAATTCTTGCTTTGATTTACCACTGGCTTTCATTTCCCACTTAATGCTAATCTGTGTCTCTCCTCATTTTTTCTCCATTTCCTCAATCCATTCTTGCTTGTGAAATAGCTTGTTGCATTTGTGGACATATAGATCATTATTTTTCCATGATCCAATTTTTTGACCAACAATAAGACACATTGAACATGACACTGAGCAGCATGAAAAAAATTGTATCAAATTGGATATGCGTCTGTACAGCGGTGCTGCTGACAGTGCTGTCACATTTATCCTCCAACGCCTCGTTACAAACAGCCCACACTCATCTCTCTAAATGACAAAATGGATCTAACATCGAAATGACAACTAGATGACATGTGACACAAAGAATATTTCTATGGAAATCAGATTTTTGTTATGCAAAAACAAGGTATTCTTAGTGGAACAAATGCATGAATGTACTGTAATCGGTCTTTGGGCACCGGTGTCCACCTGCCGATTCTCCTGTGTTAAAAAGCTGCAACCACATCATTAATAATGCAAGACCTGGTTAGACAGTATCATTGATCTGGCTGTATGTGCATGTGTCTCAGGCTAATCAAGGAAGTGTGTAGGTACAGCACATGTGTGGGGTCGTGTGTAGTTCTGTACTCATGTGAGTGACTTCTGTAGTGTGTGTGTTTGTGAGTGTGTGTGTGTGTGTGTGTGTGTGTGTGTGGGCGCTAGAGGGGTTGTCTGAATGTCAGCAGGAACAAGCAAGTGGCTGCTGCTGCTGCTGCTGCTAGTGGCACCGCTGTGGTCTCCACGGTAACCCCTGTTTAAAGGCTACTATGCTACTCTAAGGACACACTGAGGCAGCTTGGTTTATGGGATGTTTAGCCACACACATGCATCACAGGGCAGATGAGCGATGGGAAATAGGTACAGTGTTAGCACAGCCACACCGGACCAGACAGCAATTCCTGAACAATTCCTGCATCAAGCACACAACAGAAAGAAGTTTATCCTTAACTTTTATACCATCTCTCTCTCCCTCTCTCTCTCTCTCTCTCTCTCTCTCTCTCACACACACACACACACACACACACACACACACACACACACACCTCTCTTTTTGTGCATTAAGTTTCTTTCCTCCATATTGGCAACCACCTTGTTTTGTTATCTGTTACTGTCTCTTCAGATACCTCTTGTGATTGGTCGTATTGGTGCCGCATAAGAAGGAAGTTGCTGTAAAACATTTTAAAATGTATCTCTTAAAATACAGCCTCACATGGAAATTGAGAAGGTCCACGCACAATGCATGGTTTCAGAGGATAAGAAAGCCTGAAGAATCCAGGACCTTTATATCCTCAAGTGAGTTGACTTTCACTGTGAGCCATTGAGGACATGCTTTGCCATGAGCCTTCTCACATTTTGAAGGAACAAAATGACACGGCCCAAAAAACAGCTAAATTTAAATTTGTTGCTGCAGCGCCATCTACTGGCCGAATGGCCCCAATTTGTGTCTGTCTTTTTTTTCTTTTTTTCATGTTCAATATTTGTAAATTCACCAGATATCATATCTACACATGTCCACCAAATGCGGTTGTAATAGCACAACATGTTGATTATGACATTTTATTGTAATGTATGCATTGTTTGTTTTTGTTCGTGAGACAAAAACGCTCAAAATGTTGGCGAGAAAAAAATAAAGCACATATCATTCTCCTGGTTTTGGGTGTATTGTAAGGTATTTTGGTGATGTTTGATCCAACACTGAGCAAAAAAGATTGGTAGCATTTGAATTAGAAATATGAATGTTACCTGATTTTGCATATGTTGAATAATATAAAATGATGGACCATAGTTTGCGTGAAGTAAACTTTTATCTCTAGGATTTGCAATGAATTTTCAATTTTTGGAAATTTTGACTGCAATACAGATGAAAGTGTGAGTTTGCGCTTTTTGCCTTTTTGGTCATTATGAGTAAACATCAGTAAGCAGTACACAGTAATACAGACACATTTGAAAATAATACAACCTTGATTCCAAAAAAGTTCGGACTCGTAAGAATCCCCATTCTCATAGGCCCCCTCTATGGCAACCAGGATGTGGGCATTTCATTCATTGCAAATTTGCTTGTTAATCACTTCAGCACAATAAAAACTGAAGAGATAATGTCACTCTTGCACATGGGGCCTTGTGTTTAACTGTAGTTGAATTACTTTAATATTTAATTTGGTAGTATGTGTGCATCTTGAATATTCTTAAATAAAGAGGTAGTGGGGATGGAGGTCATTTTTGCATGTTTTAGTCATTGCATTCAGATATGTTGCTTTACTAAGAACTGAGTTTTTTCTGTCAGATATATCAACAGGACATCAATTGTGCTTACAACCTTCCAAGCTGTTGTGCACATTCAAATTTCACAAACAGAAGGCCAGAATGTGCAGCAGAGATCTTGCGACAAAAGAAAATTACTTTAGATTTGTGGCAGAATGAGAAAGGACCAAGGGACGAGGAAGAGGATAGTTCTGTGGAAGCAAAAGAAAGGCTAGTGAGAAGGAAATGAGGCAGTTTCTTCTTCATTTGCCTCATCAAGGTTATTAAATCAGTAACTCATTCTCTCTCTCTCTCTCTCTCTCTCTCTCTCACACACACACACACACGCATAAGCAACAAAAGCTACCACACATGAGATCACGCTGCATGATGAACAATAAGGTCCTGGTAAAGTATTGAAACAAAGTGGGAAATAGCCAGCAGTCCCAGAGTACATCAAAGAAGATGTACAGGGACTCTGCAAATGTACGCACGCACACACACACACACACGCACACACACGCACACACACCCCTCAGTACCCTCGACAGTGCTGGAAACACAGGTACGTTGTGATATCTTCAAAAGAAAATGGATTCAAACAACGCCCGTTGTACTGTATGTGTCCACAGGGTATTGTCTGCAGCACCAAATGACAAATATTAATTTTCATCAAACAATTCGCCCTCTATCTCTCACTCTCCTGCTCTGTGTCTCTCTGTTTCTCTTGGCCTTTCCTCGGCTGTGGGCCCCTGGGACACAATGGGCTGCTATTTGAAGCCCAGGACCTAGTTTCACCACTACCATGGGCCCTGTCTTAGATGCACAATTTAAAAAAGAAAAAAGATGAGATGGCGGGAGAATGAGACAGAGATAGAGGAGAGTTTTGTGAGTGAATGTAAATTGTGAAAAGAACAGTGTGAGGGAATGTCCCCCTGGAAAGGTCAGCGTCAAATGAACTGAAATCAGGTCAATCAAATCAGATAGGAACACCTCTGCTTTTCATTTAAAAATATAAAAGTAATGGAGGTTAGTCATGTGATGAGTTACTGACCTGTCCTGGGTGTCTGTGTGCCTTCTTTCCCAATGCATGCTGGGATACAACTCCAGTCCCATGTTACCCTGAAAGGGAGTGAGAGAATGGATGGAAAGATGGATGGATGGATGACAGAATTATTCTTTTCACAGATATGAAATCTGTAAAATATTGCTGACTGGCTTCATCTGACCCAGGAATGGTGCTTTCAAAGACAGGTCTCCATTATGTAAATGCTCCATCATTTTAAACATGACAGAACCATTACAAATTGTGCTGCAAAGCCTGTGTGATATATTGCATCTAGTACACAGAGGAAGTGGCAGCACGGCATATCAGGGAAAAAGAGTGTTCTGTTCTCTCACATGTTGCATCCGACATTAGACTTTAAGTGTAAAAGCCTTGATTGATGACCATAACAATACAATTCTGCCATCTATGCTGTGATATCTGACGGCACCCAAGCTAATTGAAACAGTACTCACATGCTGTTTGTAAAGCATTATGATGGATATTGGCTGTTCAGACTCTAATGTTAGCAACTAAAGTGCAGAGGTTCTTTTCTGTGGTGCTTTTGGCAACTACTAAATAGCTTCATGTGCATTGCCGCAGAAATGCATATATGTTGATCTGGATTTAATCCTGATATAAGAGACTTGAAATGGGGTTGACTGGAGCCTATATGCTTGTACTCTTGGTGCAGCCTGGTATCATTACCATCACCTTTGACATTGTGACAATGCAGTGGTAATAGAAAGACAAAGATGATGAGGGTGAGATCCAGGACGTTGATTTGTAGGAAGACCAGCCCAATAATTTCATTCTTCTAATAAATCTACTGTCTACTGAACACCGGCAAAAATATGAGAAATTTCAATCCAAGTTATTATCCTTAGCTTTTTACATGCACAGGCGACCAAAGAAACTGCATTAAAGGTCAAGAACAAAATGATTGCTGAAATACCTATGTCCAGAACATCATAAAGAGCCTTAAGTAACACCGGCTAATATTATAAATCCATTTGTCATCTTGTCTTTTCCAATTTTTTTTCTCATTCTTCTTCAGTCATTACAAAACAATCTTAAATTTGACCTCAGTCATGACCTAACAGTGGATTTGCATGAGTAAGAACTCAAATTCTATGCGTCCTTCAATCTTTTTGATTGCAGAGCACTGTAATTGTACTGCTCCAATGCAGTCCGAGAGCTTTCTAAATGGATGAACTGATGGAAAACAGCCCTATTTCCATCCTACAACATTAAAAATTTGCCACGTGGAGAAGAGTGTCATAAAAAAAAAAGAAAGAGAGAGAAGAAAAGAAAAAAAAAGACTGCCTTGAATGACACATACACTCATGACAGAGCTGGAGATGAACAGGAGGCAGAAGGAGATGACTGCAGAGATGGATAGGTGTGAAAGAGAAGGAGAGGGAAGCCAGAGATGAGAGATGAGTATATGAGTTGCAGAGAACCAGGGAGGCCGGGGACAAGAGAGGAGGCATAAATATGCATCGCCATGGGCTATCTTTGTAGAGGAGCTTTGACGTCTGCTGCAAGCTAGAGCTAAGGCGCTTCTGTCATTCCCCTTCCTTTTCCTTCAGCTCCTTCCCTCATCTTTCTCTACCAGCTCTTCCTCTTGAACCTTTTCCTGTTTTTATACACACAAACACACACACACACACACACACACACACATACAGCGTCATGCATACAGGCACATGTACCAGACAGCCAATGTTGTCAGTCTCTGGTGCATCAAAACCAATATCAGCTCTCTCCAAATTAATTACCAGCTCTTGCCCTGGCCTGCCTCTGTAATAAGTCTCTCAGGGAGCAGAAGTGATGGGCTACACTGTGTCCTCTCCCTCCCTCCACAATAGCTGACAGATATTTTCTCCTCAGCCATGGTCTTTCAAGTCTTGATACCCACCAACACCCCCACCACTACCCTGTCCCCCTCACGCTGAGTGGGGAGAGAAGACCAACCTGTGAAACAATCACTCCCTGAATTGGCTTTGTGTCAAGGAGAATTAAGTCATGTTCCATAATGAGGTGTGTACCACAGAAATGGCCCCCATGTGTGATGCGCTGGCACAATGTAGATGTAAAACGACTTGTTGAGTATGAACACGTGCGAATCAAATGTTCAGTCACAGTGAAGCGGGATATTAGTATGATGAAACTGCTCAGATGGCACAGGGTGCAGCCGTGGCAGTGATCAGTTATCCTCCTGGCTGCCTGCCCAACATGACTGTCCATCTGAACAACACACCATTACATAAATTGCAACGGAGCTAGGTAAACCAAGCTTGGTAAGAAATGGATCTGAAATGTTGGAGGGTTGGACTCTCTCCAGAGCCATGCATAAATCTGCCAACAATTTTCCAAAACTGAGGCATAGTGAGCCTCCCTCTGCAAGCTGCCGAGGTATAAAGTCTGTGTTCTGTAAGCTGCTTCTGACGTACAAAAACCTGTGTTTCCCATATATTCATTCTGCAGCGGTAGTTGTGATGAAGAGATACTGCAGCCTGTTGGCTTGGTCTCAATTATGAGAACTAAAGTCTGGAAGCTGGTTGAAAAATCTAAAATCTGGTGTCTGCGAACTGCTACTGATAAATAAAAAGCAAATTGAAGCTGTATAAAAACTGTGAGATGAAATGTATAAACTCTGAGGTGTAAAAACTGTCAGATCTGTCAGTTACAAAAATGAGAAGTGCACGTTGCTTCTGAGGTACAGTGAGGTCAATAAACAGCTGTCTTTTGATTAGAAAGTGTAGAAACTGCAGTCCTCTTAAACAACAGTCTCAGTCCTGCATGCTGGTTGTGGGTCTCAGCTATGAAGCCAGAGTCTGGAAACTTCTGAAGAATAAAAGCTCATTATTCAGCTGTTCTAGGTATAAAAGCTGAGTTCTTTAAAGTACATGCAAGCTCTGGCTAAGACATTAAAACTGAGGTCTTTATACTACTTGATGTATATAACCAGAGGTCTGTACAAAAAGTGCAGTCAGGTAGGTCGGTCTAAAGTATAAAACATTATGCCAGTAAAATGTTTCTGAGTTGTAAAATTCAAGATGTCACACAATGGCCTGCTTTGATCTGACGTCAAGAAAAGCCACGGAGCCACAACTGAGCTGCTTAAGAGGTACAAAAAGAAATATATAAACTGCATTCAGGCACTGTATAGAGTGCATTTACACCAGCATTTTTGGCAGCGGGAGGCCAACACACAATCACTGTAGCTGTGCACAGAAACAGAGGAAGACACACTCACAGCATTGGAATACACTTGAGTCAAATTTATGCACATAGAGCTGTTACACTTACGGCTGGAGTCATTAAAATAGAAGTGCAGCTGTTCTGTCAGACGCATGTCAGATGGACAACTGAAGCGCTGAGGTCTTGAAGCAGTTTCTGCAGTCAAAAAACAGACGTCTGTAGAAAAACAGCAAGCAGTTATAGGGTGCAAAACCGGGGTCCATTAGCTGTACGTGGGTTATAAAAACCTGAAGCTGCTTTATATAACCACTGGTCTGTAATTTGCTTTTGAGGTATGACTTGTGTTGGATTTCAACCAAATACACCCCCACAGGCTGAGTACCAGGTGTGTGGCCTCAGTCCATTTACCTTAACTGATTTGCAACAGCGATTTTTAAGGTGAGTGAAGTCACAGTGGCTTGTCAGCGAATGCTTTACTGAGATGCATTTAGAATGAGTTGCAGGGAGAGGTAAAAGCAAATGACCACACACTATAAACAGAAACACACACACACACACACACACACACACACACACACGCACACACACAGACACCATTCCCCAAAGCGTTTCCCACATTCCATTTACAGTAACATTCCAGAAAATAAAACACTAAATATTATTTTAATAAACAATAAAATTGGCTCCTTGCTTTCCACTTAAGCTGTTAACCGGGTGACTCCAGTGGCAGTACGGGGGGAGCAGTTCCTCACTCTAATCCGCATGTAGCTGCGGCAAGGATTTCCAATACTCCATAAATTCAGGGCTTATCTCCAGACAGTGACTAGTAAATGGTAAGCAATGCTATCAATCATGGAGCTTCCTGCTGTGTGATTCATAGTAATGTGTTTCCATTTAAAACTCCCCCGGGGCGGAGGAGAGAGGAGAAGAGGAGAGAACAGCAAGTCTCTAGGCATCAAATTCCCCACAACAATCAATACGTGGAGCTCAAACAGCCCATGCCTCAGCCTGCCCAGGGAAAATAAATGTATTAAGGTAAGGAAAAATGCATTAAAGGGAAATGTGTTCAGGTGAAGGGAGAATAATCAAGAATGAGGCATCAAAGCAAAGGCTGGGAGCATGTGGAGACACTGAAAGGCCTGAGTGGAGCAGCTTACAGTGCAGCTAAAGCCACATTAGTTCAAAGGCAAAGATCTATTGTGGTCAAGGATCAAGAGAGATGGATGCAAAGATAACAGTGATAGTGGATAAATGTGGACTACCTTTGAAACAGTCTGAATGACTGCATTACGTACTTGAAATGATCACCCTCATCTGCATCACTAATGGCTTTCAGTGTTTGATTCGTCTTTATTTGTTTAATTATTTTAGAATAGTGATCTTGGGCTCGCTAAAGTCCTAAAAGTCAAATATCTTGTTTTATTCGACAAACAGTGAAAAATCCAAAATATTTCATTATGAAATCTAGATGTCACAGAAATGCTGTAAATCCTCACATTTGAGATGCCAGAACCAGCAAACATTTGACATTAGTGCACTCATGAAATGAACTCAATGATTATGCCATTATAGAAACTGCCAGAGATTGATTATTTGTCAACTAATTGACTACTCTCTTTCAGCTATGTTCAAACATATTGTTCTCTTGATATACCAATGTTACATTTCATGAAGTCATGTCAGGTGTAGTTCTCTCTAACACAACTAGTAGGCAACAGTATTATCTTAATTGTGTAGGTCGGCTTGAGCAATGAAAACAAAAGGGGCTAAATGTATGTATGTACATTTGAAAAAGTGAAACAGCACTATTTTACATCGAGGGAATGCATACTGATACTAGTTAGTGTTCTTTTCCATATGGGTTATGAACTTATTTGCATACATTAACTTATTGCAGCATATTGCCTCAATCTTTTACTGCTCTCGTCCGGAATTTTTGGCTGAAGCACAACCTTTCCTGAGAGCAGACAGCAAATAATAAGATCGAGTCTACAGCCACACAAGAAAATCAAGCTGTTGGGTAGATAGACTAAACTTCTGAAGACATAGATATGTTAATGTGAAGCTCCCAGGAGATGAAGTTCACAGAGATCATGAATGTCTGCATTGTAATGATCCAACAGTGATTGAGACAATCCATTCTGAACCACAAATGTCAACCTGCTGGGGGCGCAGAGGGACAAGTAATTAAGAGTCATCCTCTGGGCATGAAGGATGACTGTACCACATTTCATGGCAGCCTCTCCAATAGTTGTTAAGACATCTAGCTAAAATGGAAGGAACTGCCAACTGTTATACCCTGAGCAACCAACGTGGCAGGCTAACCTACAGATATACTGACCTTGCCATTCGTAGTCTTTCCATTAGCATGCCTTAAAAAAGATGGGTATGTGGACAGGAAAGCTGCCTACTCAGTCTGAGCATAAAACTAAAATTAATTCAGTGCTATGGTTCAATAAAGACATTTGGAATATAATACTTTTGCTACATTTTGAGTGATGCATGTGTGTAAGATGAGAAAAGACCAGGATATCATTAAAATAAACCAAAAATTCAAAAATCAGTATTAGTAAGTACATTTTTTGCACGTTTGGCTACGTTTGCAAAACAGAAACACACAGAAAAGCTTTGAATTCTGACTTGAAATTTAAATATTCCTGTCACAAATATATGAATAGACCAAAACGTGGGGCAAACCTCAATTACACAAATTACAAGTGACACGTCAGGGTTTTTTGAAGGAAATGCAACAACACTAATTTCCTCCTCCCGCACAGCAGTCAGAGCAGTCAAAGCTGAGTGGGCTGCAGCAGCACAACCTCCATCTACACAAGTATCCTCACCATCTCTATGAGAAGCATCAAGGAAACACACTTTATCAATCAGAGCACAACTCTGTGAGGCGTATGAAGAGCACATCAATCAGAGGCTGCAGTGTTTAAATTGCTCTAGCCGAACATGGATGAGAGACGAACTGATGAGTATGAACTCTCCTGGTAACCACACCTTCAAAACAACAAATTGATGTGTGTATAATCTCCATGTGTTAGCTTGCCTGTGACTGCCGGCCTATTTCCCACTGCCTTGTAGATAGCCCTGCTAGGGAAAAAACAAGCGAAGAAAGACATGTCTCTCACATCTTTCCCTTAAAGTCTGCCTATGCCTACAGGCTTACTGGCCTATTTGACCTAAATTAAATTATTAGTGAGCCGGTGTATTAAAGACCACCTTCCAATTACTTTAGTCAAAGGCCTTAAAATATAGGTTGCTGAAGTAGCGCCTAAACACAGATTTACTTAACTGTGAAGGCTCATGGGCGGCCGCACATAGGAGGCATTCCCTCCCTGATACTGCTATATGCACTTTAATCCTTCATACAAACACACATACCAGATCTAGTGCACACGTAGTATTATATGGCTGCAGGGTATACGGGCATAATTTTACACCTGTGTCAATATAGGATTTGCTCAGAACAATTATTTATCACCAACAGCAGACAGTAAAGGTAAATCAGCAGCATTGTGTCTATGCACACCAATGATTCAGCAGTAAATCACTTTGTACCATACACCTGCTTATGTTACAGCAGGTGATGAATCATGGAAAATTCTATGTTTTCCATACAAAAGCATTAGTCTGTCACCTCTATCAAACCTGATAAGTGTATCTACGTGCATACATACATACATACATATACATTTGTCATTTGTCCTTTAGATTGGTTACTGAATGTCAGAGAGGGGGATCTAACAGTTTTCTCATTGGTATTTTTCTTGTTTATGCTGCTGTTTGGTTCTTTTAACTGCAAATAAAACATTTCAAAAAGATACTGAAGTGTTGTCAGGGGCAGAAACCAAAAGAAATGACAAAAGGGAGAGAGGAAGAGGAAAGACACACCAACACAATAAAGTTTATGACTGGCCCATAAGGCTAAACAAAATAGTTATTTATGAAATGACTAGTTTAAAAAAAGAGAGAGAAATATGGTTTCACTGTGGAACTGGATTCTTTCTTGGGGATTTTGGCAGCTTGTTTCACAGCGGTAGTCCTCAAAGCTGTAAGCTGCTGGCCTTCTGGCCCATGGTAGTGCTGTGGAAATTGCTCTAAAATGATGTTTGATTAGTCCGCCTAACAAAAGACAAATAAGTTCAAACAATTCAAATGTATATTTTTTGCATATTGTGCCCATAAGATGGCAAAACAATTCACCTAGAGACACACTACTTGGAAAGCTATATTTATTTCAAAATAAACACCAGTAGTTGAATTTTAGCTGTGATTATGGACCCTATTGTCCCATGTTTTGTGTGTAAGAGACTATGGTGATAACAATTTTTGAAACTGGTCCAGTATTGAGCAAGAGCACAGCAACCAGGAGCCATGAAATGGGCTGCAATGTAATCCCTCCGATGTTTGCGATTTATCAACGTACATCCACTAAAAGTGTTTAGTTTTTGCTCTTGAATGGCTCAGAATGTTATTCTAAGTGTCTGACAACATTATGGAAAGGATCTCTATAGAGATAGACCCTTTTGTTACAGAGTCACATCCCTTTAATTTAACCAGAAACAGCTGGTAAATCCCTCCCACCAAAGCCACCAGACTCCATTTACAGAAACAGTGATTTTATCATAGTAAAACATACTTCATTCAAACACGATAGAAACAAAATAAAACTGACCAAACCATTCTTGGTTCATCTTTGACTGTTCCAACAGTCACCACCAACTCTGGTTTGGTTGAAATTAACCATTAATTCACCAAATTCATCTGGGAAGGAGCAAGACAGAGGACGGACATGTGAGAAGCAGTGAGGGGAAACAGTGTGTAGAGTTGAGATATAATCACATCGAACTCAGGAATTATTTTCACTGGATATAATGGCTAGAGAGACTTAGTGCTATGTGCTACGTTAGTGCTACTTTTCTTTTCACAACTAAATAATACTTTCACACTCAGATGTCTTTTTTTTCCCCACAATTCAGTTATATATTTGAATTAAGAATATTTATTGACAGCTTTAGTGCTTGCTTGCAGCTCACTAAACACACAAAATAACACACACTACCTGTAGGAATGTATGAATTATTGACAAAATACAAATCGTTTTCCTGTATTTACATCTATTGCCCTGTTGACAACTGATAACCTAAAAGCCAATCAGCAGTTTGGACACACCGACATAAATGAACTAATGATAGCATATTGCCTGTTATCAGCGACTAACCAATCAGTGACTACTCAGTTTTCCCTTGTATTTTAAGCTTCTCGGTATTCCAGTGTGTTCTGCTCATACCTCACTACACTCACTACTGAACTCCACTCCTGCAGCAAACAGCATCCTCCTCTGTTCTTCTGTCCTCAAAATGATACACACATGCCACAAGAGGAGGAGGAGAGAGATTACATGTATTACAGATTACATTGCATGTTTCAGTTGTCCTTCTAGATGCACTGTAGGTGACTTGAGGCATTGCTCCTTGAGAGGTCTTTGTGCTGCCCTGTTGAGTGAACAGACTAAGTAAAAGCATGTTGTTGACAGAATAAGAAACCAACAAAATCATAGCACACCAGAGCAATGCTTTCCAAACTAGGCTGGTTGATCATCAATCATCGCGATAGCAAATGTCATGCCAGTAAAAACAAATGGAAAAGTCAAAGTTGTAATATTGACTGTTAAGGTGTGTTGATTGATTCACAAAATTAATGCATGCAGTTGGTAACATTTAAGGAAACATTCCACCTCAAAAGATACCGGTTGTCTCCAAGTGCCACAGTGAATTTTATTATTTTTTTCCCCCAGTCTAAAGCTAGCTAACATTAACTAATAAAGATGAAAAGACAAGCAAAAACATCCTTTCATTCACTCACTTTTTTGTTTGTGATGCATCTGCAAACAAATTGTCCTGTAATATTCCCAATGTGATGAAACCATTCATAAATTCAGTCAGTTATACTTAACTAATGTATGTAAACTTGCCACTGTAGGAATAGTGGTTACATAAAGTCTGAGTCAAAACTGTCCACCTGCACACATGTGTGTGTCATAGGTGCACTTCAGGACTTTAACAAGTAGCTCTACAGCACTTTTGTGGCTCTATACATTGTACAGTCACAAAGGAAATAGCATATGTTATACCATTGCCTGGTCGAGATCCCAGTACACCACAAATCAGTATTAAACGTTGTAGAGATGCAATTAGGGCTGTGGCAGAATTTACCGTTATCTGTTACCCACTTACCCACTTACCCATGTACAGTGATTATTAAAAAAACATTTTTTAACCTATGTTTTAAACGGTGTTTGTTGTTGTTACCTCAAACATTTGATATATACACATCCAAGGTCCAATCAGTGCAGTGTAGAAAATCCTGAAGCTCAGTCCACGTGTGTGCGGCAGGTATGCTCCTCTGGCATGTGGCCTTGTGCCTTATAGCAGCCAAAGCACACCATCCAGAAATCCATAAAACGCACCAATGTCAGTAAATCTCGCCTCTTTTCAACTACAAATGTACATTTGTACTCAGTTTATGGATACTGACCATACTCAGAAAGTTTCCCACGCATTCAGTCGCTGGTAAGGCCAACAGCTAGCACCTGGCTATGATTTGGTTAACTTATTGCATTTGTACCAATTAAATGAAATTACCAACACAAAACAGCTCCAAACAAGGGTCACTTTAACGGTTTGCAGGGTTACAAATGATATAAAACTTCAGGCTTCTAACTGAATAATAAACAGAAACTTAACAGACTTTATCAGACTTAAAACTAGCAGCTCTGAGTTAGTTTTTCACACTCGTTTGCTCCATTTCTTTCCTATTTTGGATTGGGTTTTTTTTTGTTTTTGTTTTTATTTGTTTTCTTATGGAAAATAGGCTGCTGCTGACAAAAAAAAAAAAGAAAAATAGAACTCTAATGGACCAGTTGGTTGTCAGCTTTTGGATCCCTTTTGAATGCATCACAAGCAGCAGCATGAGCACAAAAACACACATTTCAGCATTTGTGGCAGACTTGTGTGTCTTAATATGCAAGTGTAAAGAAAGAATCATGCAAATTGCCTCAAATAAATTTACAATCCAATATGCTAAGAAATAAATGCATACATACAAGCAGAGCAGTAATCCAAGTGGGAATCACTACACGGTTACTTGATTGACATTCAAATAGGCTGAAACAAGTCAGAACAGCAAAAAAGGCAAAGTAAAAGTAATGCATTGTGACGTGAGAAAAACAGCCAAGATCTGAGGTACTATTCTACACCAAGACTCTGTGGCATATTCCCATTAAAACACAACAAAGCCCTAACAAACATGTCACCAACCAAACACAGCCTAAATGGAAATAGGTCTGCTTTCATTTTACTTTCATTCTTCGATAATCGCTTGCAGACATGAGGGAAATGGAGTCAGAGTGATGCTTGGTGAGTACAAAGGACCTTTTCCTTGTGCAAATGATCCATTTAGACTTTACCCTCTCTCTCTGTGCTTCCATCAAGTCAACACAGTACAAAACTCATAAATATATTTTACCAAAGCCCATTAGTGATCTATTTCAGAGAACCCTTTGAATTAAACTTTTCAAATAATCTCCCCACTCTTTCATAAGCCTACAAAATGAATGATGAAAAACCTAATATTCTGTCCAGGAAAAAAATAAAATAAAATATATATATATATATATATGTTTTTGTCATCACACAATCCAGCCCTGCTGTCTCTTCCCACTTCAATTTGGATGGTCTGGAGGAGGTGGTGAGAGGCCACGTGAAGAGAGATGGAAAGGATAAATGGATGGCTACTGTCATTCTAAAGGCAGATTTCTCATTATGGCCGAGTTAAATCAAACCAAGATGACAATTTAAGGCTGATTAGGGCAACACATTACAGCAGAGCTGAGATTATGAAAGGGAGACCCATCGTAAAAATGTAAGAGTTGATAGAGTAGCTGCTATTTCACATCAGGATAAATATAACCACTTCACGGTAATGGCTTTTGAAGTGCTGTCCCCTAAAACTAAATTATTTGAGCTGATCTTCTATATAGAAAGATGTCTTTATCAATCATAGTCCTTGAGATTGTTTGCAGTCAAGAGGATGCATGTACCCAATCTCCCTTTAAGAGACGAAAGGCCTCCAACTATTTGGCAATGATTCACATCCAGCGATCAATACCCCATTATTTAGGTATCTACAATGCATACCATTGTACAGTATAAGTCCTAATACCTTGCATCTATCTTGCAGAATGTCTGTGAACAGTGGTAGTCAAGGTAGAAACATGCATTCTCTATTTATTATATACATATATTAATAAGCAAGGTGATGATGTCTCCACATTACACCTTATTGCAAGATGTCATACTGAAGCGGATGAGTGCTGCAGAGCATTCCTAACCATGGTTATTCTCACTATGAAACAGGAAGGCACCAGAATCAGCCTCTGCATGGAACCAGGAAAAATTCAAAGTGATCCCAGTTCCCATACCAGGTCAGTTCACCCAAATCACCAGAACCAAGGTCAAGAATAATCTTAGAACCTTGAGGACTCCATTTTTATGCACACTTGAGAATGTGACATTGCCAATACAGTGCCAGCATTGTTGTTTAGGGTGGTCAGGATGATCATGTTTCACATGGTTTGCCACCTGCCTGCTTGGAACAGGTCAGCAATGCACAGCACATCTGTGTTCTGTAATTTTGTTACTAGAATTGGTAAAAGCAAACACATCAACCTACAAAAGTCACCCCTTTATTTATCTATTGCTCATCTGTTTATACTTAAGTCTTCCAGGGATTCCCAATTTTGTCAATAGATTTGGTTTGCTTTGTGCAAGATTGGTGATCAGGCAGGCGGCACGGGATAAGAATGGGAACAGGGAGGGGCATGAGGAATGAGCAGGGACGACAGAACTGCAATGGCAGTAAGGAAACATAAATCGTCCATCAAATGAGAAAAGTGGAAAATATTCACTGAGGGTATGTGACCCACACAGTGTCCAGCATATCATCAATAAATCAATCTCAGTTGATATCTAAAATGTTGAAATACATATCATGCCCTGCTCTTCCGCAATATTTCACCCAACTACCTCTCCCATTCAGTGTGTGAGCTTGTGTATGCCACTATTTGAGGTGTTGTGTGCATGTGTGTGTGTGTGTGTGTGTGTGTCAGATAGGTCCAAAGGCACGGAAGCAGCCTTGGCCGGCTAGTGAGGGTACCAATGGCTACCAGTGGGCTCAGGCAGGGACAAAACAGCCTTGGTGCTTCTATAATAATAATCCACAATCCTGCTTCTATCACAGAATAACCACCTGATAACTGTAACAATGCTGTGGGACGAGAGCCACCCTCTCCCAGTTTCAATTTTCTCTGGAGGACTTTTAAAAGTGCTGTTAAATGGGAAGTTCCATCCAGCAAACATTATTTTTAGACAGTGTTCCAACCACCTCAGTTTAGACATGCTCCACAGGATTTGTTGCTCCACAGAGGCTAAATGTGGGCTTAAAGGAGGTCAGGTAACTAAAAAGCTGAACAGCTGCCTCAGGTGAACATTTTCAGACTCTTAAGAAATAAAGGAAGGAAAAGCCTTAAGAGAATTGGGAGCACATATCTAAAGCAAAATCCTTTGCTGAACCAAGAGATATTTAAGAATTGTTTGGGTTTTAAAAATGCCCAACTGTTGTTAATCTGTTTAATCTCATTCCAAACAACACTGCTATCTCTACCTCTACCATTGATCATCTCCCTGTGCATCTGATCCCCTGAGAGAGAAAGGCTTGTTCCACATAATGCCTCTCACCAGCCAATCCTCTTAGTGCCTAATAATCTCCTTTATTCCAAATAGGTATCCACAGTTAGCATCATGGCACCTTGCAGCCCCCTCAGCCACAGACGGTAAGGCTAAACTGGCTAAATCTGACTGTGGGTTTGATCCCAAGGGTGATTGACATTAACCTTGTTTGCTCACCAGCCACTGCGGCTGGTGTTTTTCCAAAGTTACGAGCCACGTATTTTCATTTGCTACAGTATTGTTGGTGGGAAATTGTGTTTGGTTAAAGTTGACTATGATGTTCTACAGTCTTGAAGAGCTAGATTTACATCTCGTTTTAATGTAAATAATCACTGTAAACACCCAAATCAAAACAACACAAAAGATGTAACAATACATTTAAAGTTTTGATTTGTAAATTGCTTGGACCAACAACAAAAGAGACCCACTTCACCTTTTCCCTGCATCCCACAATCGGTGTTGTACATGATTTTCTTGGCAGGATCAACATGACCTCTACTTTGTTTCTTTCCATCTTCGTCTCCTACTCATCAGGTTTTCTCGTTCAGGATGCTGGTCCTTTGTCTTGGGTATAGAAGCGGACTTGTCAGCTGGCAGTACCAGTTACCTTGTACTGTTATGTCTAGTAATCTAGATATTTTTGTAGGACCCAAAAATGGCAGAACAAAGCACTTGAACAAAGGGAGCCGTGAACAACGAACGGTTTATTATAATCACAAAATAAAGGTAACAAACACAACCAAACAATCCTGAAACTAACGAACACAAAATCAGCCCTAAACTATCAACTACACCATGGCGAGCGGGTAGGAAAACAGATAACACTAGGAAAACTGAGGTAGGAACCGCAACGGGGACAAAACACTAACAAGCCAAATCTATAAACACAGAGAAAACCACCAACAAAGGAAACCTGCGCAAGGTGACTAGAGCATGAACAAGAGATCAAAAGACTGGAGAAATGGCTGGAAAGTCAGGCAAGGACCATTTACAATCTGGCAGCGTGGCGAAGCCGCCACACTGCTTAAGAGCAGGTGAAATTAGGGAGACGAGCCTCAGGTGCGCTGTCTGCCTGCAGCACCGCCAGGAAACGTGAGCACAAGCAATAATAATAAATAACGTAGAAAACTAACTCATAACATGTACAAATTCCATGAGAATTCTTCAATCTGGAACATGCTTGAGAACAACATCACTCCGAGATTCCGTTCCTTTTTGTCCATTGTTTTGTTGTTTTATGAGTAGTTTTATTCCATTTGTTTTCTGATCTCTAAGTTTGACTTATACTGCATTTTTTGGTCGTTTTGATTCAGTGCACTTTTATTTTAAATTTTTTGTTGTTTCAGTGAGAACCAGAGGGAGACGAATGACCACTTTGTGGAAGCTAATGGGGATCCAATATAGAATAAAATCATAAAGAATAAAAGAGAGTTAACTACACTCACTTTACAGCAATGCAATGGCGAAGACATGACCTGTCCTGCTCTGCCTTTGATTGACTTAACCTCATGTTCTTATCCTAATCCTAACAAATTTCAATCCTCATGATTAAACATGGTTAAACCAAACCAACTCAACCAATGAAAGCGAAGAGTACTGGCCAATCAGAGGCAGAGTAGGATGGGTCATGAAATGGCATGCCTGCAACTGGCAACTGACACACAGCTAAGTTTTTGTCACAGTACCTGCTGCCATGTCTTCTCATCTGCCCACCTGTGCTGTCAGTACTTTTCCACATTCAGCCACGCCCACCTGCCACTCACCTGATCACGCACCTGAGGTTCATAGCAATCAGTACAGTATTTAAGCTGCTCTTCAACACTCACTCAGTGCCAGATTGTTCTTTGCATCATGCACAACTCTTCAGCATTCTCTACTGGATGGCTTTCTCATTACCAGACCTGCCTGTCTCTGACTTTGCTTGCTCATCTACCCCCTGGTAAAGACCTCAGTCTTCTGTACCTGACTACATGTGTTGCCCTGCCCTTCCTGGATTTAATACTGAGTGTGACTGTTGAGTGTTTGGTTCACCAAACATTTCCTGAGACTCTCGATCACTCTGGATGGAGCATCGATCTTGCCTTGCCTAAGACTCTGAGAGACTTCTGTACTCAGGTAGTGCTGCAATTGAGTCCTAAATTAACCTGTTACAGTTTTACACCATTGTTACCACAACGGCAAAAAAACTTGAAATGACATGTTGAGTGAGTGACTGTCAAGGAGTATTTCAGTTGGAAACTTCCAATCACCAAGAGTATATACCAATTAAGACATTCAGTAGATTAAATTAGTTTAGTTACTAGGTACGGGTAAAGCATTTTTGACAAGTACGGGCATGATACGAGTAAAACTCGTCAATATCCTTGCTCGTGCTGAAGGAAAATCCTCATTGGGTAACTGACTGTCTTCACGCTCTGTGATTGGCCAGTCACACACAGCGCCCGCCCCCCCCTACACAGTTGCTCTCTTCAGTCCTCCTTAGGTTTTGTTCAGCTCGCCTCTATTTCGGTTTGTATGATATTTAAAGTTACTTGGTGAACTTGTTTTGTAACGTACGCGATGCATTTGACAAGACAGAGCTGAAAACAGCTCGTGTCGCGTCGGTCACTGCCTCCACTCCGGTCGGGTTTTTTTTTTTTTTTTTTCTTTTTTATACCGTCTGCTTGCTCTTAGTTTGGCTGGTGATATTGTGATCAAAAACATTGAATCTCAATTCTGAGGCTGTTCTGTAAATATTCATTCATACACTTAAGAATATTCATGTTCTGAGTTCATAAAAAACTTGTTCTGTAAATAGTTCTCTTACTTTTGTGATCAAAAACATTGATTTGAATCTCAATTTTGAGGCTGTTCTGTAAATAGTTTTCAAATAAACACAAAATATAGCAACTTCTGATCAATCCATATCAATTTCAGACTTAAAATAATGTACCGATTTAAGCCCCACCCATTACCACGCCCACTCCGAGTACAGATACGGATACAGATTATTTAGATGGTTGAACAGATCCAGATACAGATACAGATAGTGGTGTACTCGCTCATCCCTATTAGTTACTATAGAAATTCTGGGTCAACTGCAACTATGATACAAATTGCAAGGACAAAGCATTTTGAACTTGCCACAGCACCACCTTAGACATCTAACCATGTTCTTCATATTATTCTTTGTATTTGGAGCTGATGGCCTTAACTTAAACCGACAATATCATTCCATTTTCCAAGAGAATCCAGAGTTTCTGTGTGGAGGGATATTGCGAATATCATTTAAAGTGGGGAAGAATATATGTGCGTTACGTCAACCAATTTCCTTTGAACTCATGCTATTATACTAGTCACTTCTACTGAAACATTACCTAACAACCAGGAAACATTTGTTTCAGAACATAGCAACATCTTCAAAGGCTTAATGAGGAGGGTTCAGATTTCATGCTTTAAGTCTCTCCGATCATACTTCTTTCAGATCAAGTTCATTTGATTCAGCTTTGTCAAAAATATTTGGTCAAAACACAGACAATGACATATTCCTTTGAGTTCTGGTGGCAAACCAATTAGTCCTAAGTATCAATTCCAACACCAAATTTATTTGTTAACTGAGCTCTTAAGAGTCGACCTCCATGGTTGTTCCAGCTGTGGTTGCTAGGAGACTTGTGATGCAAATAAAAAGGCTCTTTGACTACCCTGCTGATTCTCTAGCATAGATACAGCGCATTATGCTGAAGCTATTTTAGAAACACAATTACGATTGTCATTTTTATTGTCCCCTCTTACTGTATGTCCTCACATGCTATATAACTTCCCTCCTATCACTCTTTTCTTCTTTGTCTACTTTCCATCCCTAAATATCCCTATTTCTCTATTTCCAAAACGGAACTCTTTCTCTGTCTCTCAGGCATTGCGAAGCATTAGAGTGCTGCAGAGTGCAGGCGGCTCCAGAGTTTCAGCCCTAACTCTTACATCTTTAGTGGTTTTAAAGCACCAGTATTAAGAAGGAATACATTCAGCCTATCAAAGAGAGCAATTTTACATTTGATGACATAAAGTGGCATGACACGTGCCTCTTATCTAGATGCTTAAAAAAAAAAAGTACCAGGGTTTGTAATGATATTAGGGATTTAAATTTTGTGATACTGTCCACCCATACTACTACTACTACTACTACTACTACTACTATTACTACTACTACTACTACTACTAATAATAATAATAATAATAATAATACCTGCCTCCATTGGTAATGGGACATTTGTCATTGCTTGTTGTAGCAGTCGTGTGAATTACCACTACTACATGGTAAGGTGAAATGGTGGAGATAGTAAGCCAAAGAGGGCGAGTTCAACTTTGCCTTACCAATGGGGTTATGGCTGACTCAATGACCCTTTGACATCCTGGGAAATATAGTAGACTTGTAAGCCCTGAAATCCGCAGTCAGATGGGAAAGTTAGAATTTCTTCTCTGTGCATCCAGTACAAAATTAGCCTGGGATGTGTTTAGTGCCTGGAATCAGGGGTAGTGAAAAAATACACAACTGCAAAGAGTATACAACATCAAGGTAGGCTAAAGGAAAACTGATCTATGTGAAATGTACACCTTTAAAAACTGATGCTCATCATTATCTGTAGACTCATTTCAAAGCAGTTGGTCATAATTAGTTTATATGGGGGTAGTTCTTTTACTGTGAGGGTGAGAAAAAGTGTAAAATGGGATTTTTCTTGTCGTTGTCTGGCTTGATTAATGTCATTATCAGAAGATATTCGCTACTGCGTCCCTGCTCACCCATTGAGGATGAGCTTGTCTAGAAACGGTCCTGTAAACCTGATGTGAACTTGGCTCACTGTATTGGTCTACCAAGTCATCAGATCTCAGTCCAAGCAAGTATTTGCGAGATACTATGGAACAAGGGTTTTCAGACAGGAGATCTACAACCGGCCAATACGACACCACTGTTGGAGACATCTGACCTGTTGACCACCTACTCTGTGGAGTACCCCTAATGCTTTGAAAAGTCAATGGCTTGACAAATTGTGTGTTCAGACAGCAGGAGAGTGTGCAACTCAGTATTCCAGTGTTCCTGTATCATTTTGCACCCTGCATGTACACTAGTATAGCAGTATGGTCTACATCAAGTAATTCCATCAACCTTGTTGAAATCTCTGTCTCTGAAAACAGAAGGTGACTGCAAAGGGTGGCATCACATCATCAATACTAATTACCACCCAGTGAGAAGGTAATTGGTGGAAATGAATGTGAAATAGCTAATTTACATATTTATAATAAATGCTACTATATAAACACAGCTGTGAACAAATAAGAATGAACTGAGCAGGCACAATGTTTAGGGTTGGTCTCAATACCTAAACCTAAATACCTTTAGGGTTAGAACAAAGTATGCATGGTCTAACTACTTGTCTGAACTACTCTGCCTTCAGATGTCCTTTGGAATGCCCTTGCTATTGCTGCCAGCACCACACAGGCAGGGAAATGAAGACGCACTGGTCATTTTGATCTTGTATATACATTATTTTGTTCTGTCATTTTGGGGAAGAAGTGCTACTATGCTTTTTGGTGTAATACGACTGAAATCTTGGGATATTTCTGCATTTTCATTGCAGCACTGTATGATGGCTTTTTGAAATTATTGTAAGATATTATGCCTACAAAGGGGAATTTCTTTTTGTATACACTCATACTGACACTAACATGGTTTACTGACATTGTCACTGCAAAAGCATTATTGAAATGCAAGCTTTTAGGTTTAATTTTGATCTATGAAAAGTTAACCCTGTGTCGCTGAATGCGAAAAAATAAATAAATAAATAAATAAATAAAATGGTGCAATATTCTATATTAAAAAAAAAAAACAAAAAACAAAACAGTAGCCTTGTAATAATACATACTGTCATCTGTCTTTTAAACTACTGAAAATATGGCAGTTTCCTTTTACCATAGTTATTCTTTTCACTGTGCAATCCATTACTGTGTATTCTGAAGCCATTTTAGACTGTGTTTCATTGATGTGTACATACTAAACAGTTTTCCTAATTACTTTAAGGCATGCACCTCTCATGAACTGACTTTTTTTCTGTCACCACTCTTTGAATTCTAAACAAATCTTCTTTGTCTTAAGAATGGCTCTCAGGTTCTCTAATGTCACTGTAAACTAAAAGCCCCTTGCACTTGTGATTTAATTCTACCGAGATCATGTCTGCACAGCAGTGCCAAACAGTGAGGTGCATGGGGGAATGGTCTGACACTCCCATCTGACTCAAGCCTAATGGGGCGACAGGGTCATGCTGTTTAATGGCAGTTAGCTAGCTGAGTGACAGCACTGCACCAGGCCAGGGGCTCAGCTGTCACGGATCGCAGGTGTGCTGCTGAGTTATGTGTCATTGTAGGATGCGAAAAGGTCGAGAAGAGGCTGGGTAGGAGAGGTAGAAATTGATAGAAAAAGATAGAGAGAAACAGAGCAAAGAGTAAAGAGGGGGAAGCGTATTGAGAGAGCCCTGCAAGCAGGTCGCTGACCAAACGTTCAACACAACAGGCACAAAAGATGGTATGGATGAAGATGGTATGGTGAGAATCATCATAAACAGCTATAAACAATCTGTTTTGATCAAATCACATATAGATATTGAACCATGAACTTGCTAGAAGTACAATTCATTGTGAACGTAATGACAGAGACAAAGGAACCTGAGAAAGGGACTCTGCCAGCCTGCGCGCTGCTGGCCACCTGTATGGCTCGCCTTTGTGTGCAATGTAAGTAGGAAATGTCAACGGCAATTATAATGCAAAGCGAACCTTTTGTGAGTAAGATTACTGCACTGATATGTTGACTCTTGTCATACATGGTGACAAAGAATGTCTTTGACAATTCTCAGTAATTCTGGTCAGGGAAATGCGATGCCAGTGCCCCTGTGATATGTCTCCTGGACCCCCCTCTGCCCCCCAGCTGTGGCAAATATTTTCATGAGGTGGAACAAAAATTAAACAAATGCCAAGCCAGTGTTTTGGTTAATATTATCTCATCAGATCACCTGCTGTGACCGACTTGACATGTGAGAAGTGAATATTACCAAAGTATAACCTTTGAGGTGAGCCATGTTCATGATTTCAAAACCTGCTCAACTATACAAACTTACAGTACATTAAAGGTAATGATTTTCATGAAACTGACATTACATTTACATGTTATTCTGTAATGTAAAGTTTCTCTTGGCTAAGTTATCTACTAACATTTATCTGTATTCACTGGTAGACCAGCACTTTCACATTGTGAAATTTCTTAGTACCACCTATATATACCATGATATTCATTTCTATTTTTCTGTTTTTGCCATAGATATATAATAGTCTGTTATGTATCTGTGTGTTTTTCCCCAAAAGAAAATGGCAATTGATTTGACTATGTTATGGGATTTTTTGGGACATACTGGGCCTATATTTTTGGAAACTATCATTAAAATATATTCATAGTATGTCAAAATGAGTACGATCTTTCTGTTGTGGATTGTAAACATAACAAAGTTGGCCCCGGTTCAAAGAGACCAGAAGGATCCATTTTATAGTCTGGCACCTGGTTGCTCACACGCTGTTATTAGCTGGGGGCTACACAACCACTGTCCAAAGGTTGACACCCAGAAATGTCCCAGACAAAGCCAAATAACAAAATACAGGCAGGGGGTAGGGTCTCTGCAGATACAGACACGACCACAGACTCGTAGTGGTTCATAAGTGATCTACATTGTTTTTTATAAAAAATCTGCCTTTGAGCCAGACCAAAGAAACCAATAAAAGGACACGTCAATTTTAAAGAAAAAAAAAGAAAAAGAAGTGTTGTGGAAAGAGGAAAGAGCAAGATCTGGTTAGGTTAGGTTAAAATCTTTATTCTTTGGCATCACTACAATCAGCATAAATTACAAACAGAGGAGAGACTGAACAAGAAGGGATGTGTCAAGATGAAGTAACCAGGCTGGTATATAAGAATGAGGGATAACAGGATGAAAAACAAGTAACAGAGACAGATGAAGAAGGAGCCACATGAATCCACCACTACCGGTCCACCAGGTTTGTCAGTATAAACAGATACAAATAAGTATAAGTCTAAAAATATCATAGAATTGAAATGTGTATTGTGATACTTGTTTATTGTCATTGTCCCGCTGTAAAAATTGTCTCTCTCTTTTCAAAACATTTATATGTTGAAGTAACTCTCAGGTGCCATGACTGAGATGTTAAATAACATAATGGGTATGTTGTCGTCTCCACAGATATTTCTAAATGCAGAGATGATGCACCTGTGCAGCCACTTCTGAAGCTATAGCCAAGGACCTGTGATCTCTCTGCCGTAAAAAGCCTCATGGAAGTGATGTTTGACAGTTCTTCATTTCATAAAGAAACACAATTCATTAGAGCAAGTAATTTGTCTTTTTCAAAGTCATTCTATTAGGCTGAGACCAAATAGAAATTCTGTTAGTGGTCAGAGACTGCTGGTGCAAGCCTCTTCTAAAAGCTAAGCAATGTTTTATATATACTTTGGATGGATTCTTCAGGGGATTATTGCCGTCTTTTTTTCTGAGTAGGTGTATTAGCACAATGTTAAATGTGTTTGTTAATTACAATAAGCTTTCAGTTTGTTCCACTGGTGCACACACATCTGTTGCATATGTTTTCTGAGTAAACTGAAGGCCGGCATATTTTCTAATTATACTCAAATATGGTTTAAATATTTAAAAAACAAACAAACAAACAAACAAACAAAAAAAAACATACAAACAAAAAATCCTGTATTCCTGTTTTTATATTTCTCAGAAAATGGGAAATAGTTTGGCCAATCCTGGGAATCTTGTTTCTAGGGTTTAAACCCTACTTCAGAGTGTGTTTGATTCACTTTAGGAGTTGGAAGATGGCAACATATAAGGGGAAAGGGATGTTGAGACATTGGAGTCAGATAATAAATGAAATGTCCTGACAATCTCAGACAGTCAATTCAGAATGAAGTTCCCAACAAAGCCTTAGCTATCACTGTGAGGAACATCGTGTACTTACTACAGTCTCCGCCGGATAAGTATAGATAACAGATGTTTTCTGCCCGTCTTAGATAAAATGCTGAATGTGCTTCACAAACAATTCTGAAAAGAAAACTGTAATATCACGACTGCCATCCAGAGCTTGAATCCCTCAAGTTCTGCATTCCTACAAGAGGAGGCTGTGTTTTTATTGAGCATTATGCATAATTCTAACACTGAAGAATTGGGACATGGATTACATCAATTCAAAATAATCTTATTTTAGACAGGAAAAATAAAGAATGGAATGCTGAGGCCCTCAGATGTGGTAGAGTTAGCACTGTATGCTAATAAGTCTTCCTTGAGCTATTCAAACTGTCCAAAATTACTGTTGCAACAACAGCAAGTACAGCTAAATGTAAACAGTTTTTATATTTCTGAAATTGGTCAAAGAAAATTGGTCAAAACTCAGCTTTGATCTCCCATGGCAGATGATGATTTCTTCACGAAAAACTACAGAATAAACTTTTAAACTTTTTTTTTTTTTAAACCCATATTAATCCCAAAAGAGGGAAGTTGTAATTATTCTTGGGCAGTGATAAATAAAATGTACATTAAGACTGAATGTATTTATGTTTTTTGTTACATACTGTATGTATCTTTAGTCTTGTGGACAGCCAAACCTATGAGGGTGCTGGTGGTATTAATATATTTGGTACCTCTAAAATCACATGTCTCACATATGCTGCTCTTGAAATGTTCTAGAACCACCAGTGCTGAAATGGCTTTGCCTGTCCAACTTGACTCTACTACACAATACCATCACAAGAAATGTTTTTTCACAGGGATGAAGCCTTGCACTTTAGTCCCAGTTTCATTATATAATGTTAGGCTTTAGCCGCTAAATAGTCTGGACCCAAGGATGCAGACCTGGACACAGGACTTATGAGGCAAATAAAGATTTATTAACAAAATGGAAAAACAAAAGGCGCACTCAAGCAGGTGGAGAAACAACAAAATGAAAGGCGCACTCAAAAGGAGTGGAGAATAACTAAAGGAGCTCCGACGAGGCGGGTATGTGGTACAGGCACGCATGGAAGCGGCAGGTAGGCACTGGAAACAAAAGAAGCAGACAATCAGTGGCAATACTAAACAGTAGAGCATTACGTGTTTCTCAGGAGGAGAGGAAGACAAAAGAAACGTAGTACTCACAACAAGTAGACCAGACACCGTCATGGGAGGATGAGGAATAATCCGGCACAGGTAAGAGAGGGCTCTCTCCTTAAATACTGTGCCAATCAGGAACAATGCCTCACAGGTGAGCCCCAGCAGGGGCGGAGTTCGCTGGGAGCATGGAGACGCCCCGCTGCACAGACAGGGGAGGACAGACAGACAACAAACAATAGGGAAAAGGGGCAAGGAGAAACAAAAGGAAAGACAGGCAGGCAGGATCCTAACATAAAATCTGATAAATGCGACTGCCATAAAAGTCAGTGAACTATTTAAATTACATTCTTGCTCAAAAGGTGAGTGTGCAATGTATTGATAATTACTGCTACACTGCACACATGAAGTTGTGCATGTATTTTGCACTGGAATATTAATGTCCACATTTTCTTTCCTGTAAAGTATGCAATAGAGACATGAAGGAGGAGTTTTTTCAGGCATATTAGGGCTCTGGAGTTATGCTTGTATAGACAGTATCAGGTGAGTGGCAGTTGTTGCACTTAAGTGTGCGTGAAGCTCATGACAGAACTCAACTATGACTGCCAAGAAGCACTGCAGGAAGGAATCCAATGACTGAGCTTCAAACATTTCCAGAACCTGCAGCTCTGGCTTTACTGAGCTGCTGGGGTTGCATGGAGGCAGGCGGTTATCTGATTATCTGAATAAGAAGAGTAAAACTGAGAACAGGACTTTTACATCAAATCCATGTTGAAAGTTTGATTTTCGGCCAACAAAGCCAATCAGATTATGCAGCAAACCTAGAACATGCCTCACTTATGTGCAAAAGAAAGGAAAGATAATTGAGCAATGCAAAGTTCACAACAGCATTTCCTAAAATAGCAAGTAAGATATTTTGTTGTGATGGAGAAGACAGATGGTCAAAGGTGTGGATCTGTGTACTAGTATTATTGTTATACTTATAACAGTAATAATAATTGCTATTTTGATGCTATCCAAGGTTCAAGCATGTGGGATTAAAACCCTTTGAGAATTATTTGTATTGAAGAGGCCGTTACAATAACTCCAGAATGATGAAGTCAAAAACAAAATCATCCGGCACAGATCAAATCCATTGAACAAATTGACTCCTATTTGTGCGGTGACTTTATTCATCAATCTCTTAATATTCTGCACAATCTTCTTTTCAACAATTCAAATACCAACATCAACAAAACATTTGCAGGAAACATGGAATAAGGAAAATTCCACCGTTTGGGCATGATGGTGAAGAAAGTTTAAAAGTCCTATAGCTGAAGCCACAACTGTATTTCAGATTCATTTTATGGACTGATAATCAATCAATCAATAATGCCATACAGAGGCAGAGGAAAACACACCTACAGCAGGTAAGGCTTTGGATTTCTGCAACATCAGGATTAATATCTATTTTCCTTATCCTCTCCAAATTGCAATTAAGCAGTGATGTCTACTATCTATAACCCGTTTCTCAGAATGACTCCACAGCATTGCCGACAGCTTTCATATATTTTTGAGCTGTTGTTATGGAACACACTGTGGTGACAATACATTTGATAAGTCTGCTGATTGTAGAGATGGGAGCTGCCGCTTCAGGCTGACACCAAAAACAATCTATGTGCCCCTTTGTGTCAAAGTGGTGTTGTGCAACACAGTGAAACTGTTGCCTCAAGCAAAGAAAATATCATCTCACAGCCAAGTGCAAAAAACACTATATGGGTTTGTAGTAAATCTGTCTGTGCAGAGCTATTAGGTGCTTCAGGTCCATTAATCAGGGCCCTCTGGAGGCTTTAAAGGTCCAGGTTAAGTCTGATAGGTGACATTGTTTTTGCTGTGACTGCCGCCAGACTGTGGGCTAGAACTCCCGAAAGCATTACATCAGCCAAACAAGTCAGACTGTTTAAAGGGCATCTGAAAATGTATTTGTTACTTTTTTTTTTTTTTTAACTCTGTTTTACAAGTTCTTCTGGCCAGAGATTTTACTTCTTGCTTTAAAAAAGAAAAACACTTTCTTTTTTATTTCAATTTTATTTTGTCGGTTATTTTACAGACAGTATTCTTGAAGCCATCTGGTTTATAGTGTCTGCAGTGAACTTCACTAGTATTTGTGTCTTCTGTTCTTTAACATGCCTGAATATGCAAATTATGGGCCTAAAATGGGAGCTTTACACAAAGGGAAATGACAGTTCATGTAATAGGTTGAGACTGTACGAGAGTGACTCATTTAGAATTACAATGAACCAAGCAGCCATTCAAGTTCAAGTATGATTTGGTAATTCAGCTAATTCCAGTAACTGCCTTTCAGTGTTTGAATGTTGTTATCTCAGTGGCACAGCTCATGAAGCTCAGATAGCAGAGATGCAATTGTGTTAGCATCCCTTTGCTATCGCTATCAAAGAGCAGCTGCTTATAGCACTGGTTACATCAATAGCCATCCAATCAGCCTACCTTCACTTCTACTGAACCTGCACCACCTCATTTATCCAAGGAGGGGATCCTTCTGGCATGCAGCTGCTGTGAACTGCCTCATTTTCATGGAGCAAGTAAGTAAGTCAATAAAGCTTTACTCTATTTATGTCACACTTTTTAAAACATAGTTACAAAGTGCTTCACATACACAAAAGATAAAACAAACAAGGTAAAAATACAATATAAATGACAGCAAAATGAGAGACAGACCAGACAAAAGGTGAACCAGAACAATGCCACCAGCGGTTTAATTATGACAATGACTTTTTAGAAGTCTGAAGATTCAGCAAATCAGAAGGATGGGGGGCAATGATTCCAGAGGATTGAGGCTAAAACAGCAAAGGCAAAATCACCTTTTGTTTTGCAGTTGGAGCTGGGGTCATGCAGTTTGTTGTTTATTCTGATTCATTTAAGCACCACCTCCAGTATCTGAGGAGGAGTTCTGGCGAGAACTTGAACACTGGTCCCTGAGTTGCCACCAACTGGTCATAACTGGTATAACTACACTTCCACAGAGTCTGACTACCCAGAACCTTATGCTTTGACTGGGTCACCCTTGTCACCGAGTTGCCAAGTAGTGTCCTGAACCTCTAATCTATCCAGCTGATTCACCCACCCAACCCCACAAACGTATCAACAGATTCACCTCACAACCATCTGTTGACCTATCGATGTCTTCCATCACCATTTTCCTTACCTACCTCTCCTATATTACTATAGTCATCCATCCAGGCAATTCATCACCTTCACTGCCACCAAACCTATTCCACTCATCACTGTGCCACCTCCTGCGACTGGGACATGAACTCTGATCCCTGAGTTGCCAAGCAGTGTTCTTAACCTCTACTTATCCAGCCACTGTGAACCAATTCAGAGTGACAAACATGCAATTATCACTGCAGATATCACAGAAAAGGCATTTATACTCTTGACTCTGCAGCACTGACGAGTAATCTGTTATGCCATAGTGGGTATCTTTGAAGCACATCAACAATCGAAGCTGGCAGCTGTGATAGGAAGCACAAAGTAGAGCAGAGTGCAGAGTAGGGTTAGTGATAACGTGCCCTCTGGGAGCAGACACATGAGATCATGTAGCACTTTGTTAAACATGCCTATAATTAGTTCAATCTAGTGGCTGAATGTAAATAAGGAATTCTCTTTTGCAGCTCATATGTACTTGCAGAGATTAAGTTCAGAGGAAACATCTACATGCATTCAGAAATTATTTTCAGTCTAAAAACCTTTTAAATGTTTAACCTTTTATGTATTCTCTCCACGATATAGGTTGAAGTATACTTTAAAGTCAGATAACAGGCCATGATTGCTTCTGTGTGTGTAGCGTAAGTGGTGCATTGGAGCAAGTAATGGGAGACAATGAGTGGAGAAATGGATGACTCCTCAAAAGTCACCTTGAGTGAATAGAACTCATCATTCATATGTCAAATACACACACACACACACACACACACACACACACACACACACACACACACACACACACACGACCTCTCTCTGCACAACTGACCAAGGTCTTTGTCAACATTAAGGACACCCAGCATGTTGTACTGTACTTGGTGATATTCATCAGTCATATCTTCTACCAAATCTGCCTTCATCATCATTGCTAAAGATGACAATACTGACAGTGATGCAGTGTGTGACTCTAACACTGCCTTGTGCTGTGATTTTGTATGTGATCCTCACAAGTGTGACCTGAAGCAGGACACAGTCCAAGGCTATGTACATGTTGTCTAACACAGATTCTCAACTGGTGGGTGACCCAAAAGTGGGTCACAGACCCGTTTTCAGTCGCTCGTGGGTCTTTGTCTGGACAAAAAAGAAAATAATAATGTGCTTTTATTTTGAAGGGGATTTTTTATGAGTGCCGTCTATTCGTGTCATGGCTTGTCATTAAGAGGTGATGGTGGTTCTCAAAGCCAGACCAGTTGAGAACCACTGGTCTAGAGCAGTGATTCTCAACTGGTGGGACCTTTACCTGGCCAAAAAACAAACAAAAAAAAAAAACAATTTTAAGAAAGCAATCCTGTGCTTATATATTGAAGGGGATTTTTTATGTAACAGTGCCATCTTTTTTCCTCTATTTGGGTGACAGCTTGTCATTAAGGGGTGATGGTGGGTCCCCAAGCCAGACCGGTTGAGAACCACTGATCTACCAAACGTGATCACAGAGTGAGGTAATGTGATGGGTTTTTGAATAGTATTGGTTCAGACGTATGACTTCTGATTAGTTATGTATACCTTTTTTATATAGTGATGATATTGCCTGTTCATTTTAATGTCTTAATAAGTGTTTATCACACTGTAGCATAATGTCTGGATGTATTACTTAGACCAGTGAAACCAGTGGTTCTCAACAAAAAAAATCCCCTTCAAAATAAAAGTTTTTTTGTCCAGGCAAAGGCCACTTTTGGGTCGCGACCCACCAGTTGAGAATCACTGAGAATCACACCCTGTAATTTTGTTGCCAGTCTTCATTATTTTTGACTAATATTGGTCAGATGGATTCAAACCTGGAAGCAATAAAATAAAATGCCAATCCTTCATCTTGACTATAACTAAACTGCAATGTTATGAAACAAAAACACGAAAATGGTGATGTTTCTGTACAGGATTGAGCTGTAAACCCTGCTGCCAATAAAAAAAAAGTCTCTATGTCAGTCCCCTGAACTGAAAGAGCTAAATTGGTTGATATGTCATACATAAAATTTATGTATGACATATAATTGCATCACACATCATGTTTTACAGTGAAGAAAATTAAGCACAAAAGCCCCACACACTATCATTTACTATATCAAGGTGTTAATTCGACTCCAGACCTCGAAGCAGAAGAAGAAAAAAGAAGAATGAGATGAGGAACATGAGAGGGATGGAGTGCCTGCCAAAAAGGCTAAAGGTTTGTACAAATGTCTCACCAAATGGCAGGAGGCTTACCTGTACTTAATGAAGAGCATGTCAGTCAAAGTCATGCTCTTTGTGAAATATGTCACATGGATTGAAGTAAGGCGTCTGGGGGCATGTGGACAGCGGTAAGGGTGATGGGACGGCCCAGGGCGGGGTGCCAAAAAAAAATTCCTTTATTTTCAAATCCCAAAATAATGGCACAGTTTCCCATCCGATTTAACATAGGTTAATCAAAGACTTTGTGGGGATTCATTTAAAACTTCACTCAATCGGTTTTTGTAGCTCTGTAATCTTCCACTTTATATTAGGCTAAGTCCTGTATATTTACTGGGAGATTTCCACGTCAATTATTTGTGCAGGTATGGTTATTGAAAATTGTACTTACTCACTCACACCTACACTATAGTTTCTACACTGCTGCCACTTTTCTTGTAAAAGAGCTAAATCTTGTCTGCTTTTCCCAAAAAATTCCAGTTATGGAAAAAAGGGGGCATAGACTCACATAAAAAGATTAGATCCACAGTGCACAGAGGAGGACAGATGTGACTGTGCCGGCAGCGTCTGCTCCACAGCCAATAAAAACAGAGCAATATCACCTATAACCTAACTCTAAAAGGAAGCCTGAACTCTCCAAGTTCACTTCCTAGGTCCTCTCTGCCTCGACTGCAATGAACGTTGATGACTAGCTTGTGAGCCAGAAGGATAAACTAACTTTAGCTGGTACTAGCTAACTATCCTGCAAAGAAAACAATGCCTATGTTTCTCAAAAGCAATTCAGTACATATAAGTAATTGCAATTTCATTTTCACAAATTGAAAATAGGGTTTCTGCTCTACTAATCACTTCAGCAACACACTGTTTCCTACATCTCCTCCAGCATTGATGCACAACAGAGTGCTGAGTGCATGTGTACCTGCCATAGAGAACAGACACCATTTACCACAGGGAAGTACCATCAGGAAAGAGACAATGAATCCACTTGCATCGACTTCGCAGCAATATCACGAAATACAGAGAGGGAATCCAATTACAATACAATGTTTTAACTGACACAATGTGACAAATTGCTGTTCAATAGTGGCCCAAGATGGTTCAACTCTATTCGATCTAACACACTTTTAAAATGCATGCACAGTGGAAGCCCAGTGATACAAATGAATATTTGGCAGTTCGTAAGCTAAAACTACAATTTCGTCCCATTGCATATTAAATTCGTTAAAAGTTGATAACCATAAGTTGATTGTATAGATTATTAGGCATTGGGTTGGTAACATACTTCACACATAGAACAATTCTGCGATGGCTATCATTTTTACAGAAGCTAGAGGTTGAGACCAATTCACCTTACGAACATATATATATTTTTTCATTTTCTACAAAATTTGGTTAAGTATTGCCTTTTGCTATTTTGCCCAAATCAGGCAGAGGAAATCTAGTGCTACATAAGTGCAAGAACTTGATGTTCAGGGTTTTTTTTTTTTTTTTTTGTTAGTTAATTTCATGTCATTTTTTACTTGAAAACAGCTGTTTGGCAAAGAGTGCTCCACACAAGATCCACTTGTGCATGGAAGTCAGTCACATGATCAAAAGTAGTAGGTTTGCATTTAACTCACATGCCCTTATATAGTCTAAAATGGTTGTTTTATTCAATATGTATTTGCTTATATGACTTACCTCAAAACCTCGTATTATGTGGAGTTCCCTATGTAAAGTCATATTTCCCGTTTTATTTTATTAATATAAATCTGAGATTTGAAACTGAAGTATGATTGAGTTTCATTCTACTTTTTGCTAGTCTGTTTTATGCAGTTGTCTGCTCCAAGTCATTTTAAAACTAATCATCTGTGCCTCTGTGGTCTCGTTTCGTCTGTTGATTTGGCTACACAAGAATTTCCTGAAGCTAATAAAATAGTGCATTCAGTGCAACAGAGCCACAGCAATGCTCAAACATTAACCTATAAACCACTAAATCATCTCAAAGTCTGCATTTTACCGTATCAACCCTCGCGGACCCTGAGGTCCTCCGACACCGGCCTTTTATCCATACCAAAAGCCAGAACTAAAACCCACGGTGAGGTGGCATTTAGCCACTATGCTCCACACCTGTGGAACAGCCTGCCGGAGGGCCTCAGGACCTCAGAGACTGTTGATATTTTTAAAAGAAGGTTAAAGACACACCATTTTAATCAGGCTTTTAACTGACCTTTAAATTCTCTTACGTCCTTATCATTTATCTTATGTTGATGCCTTTTATTTTGCTGTTTTATTTTCCGTAGTATTTTATCCTATTTAATGTACTTTATTTATTATCTTGTGCATTTTTCTTCCTTTAACTGTTTAATTTATTTTAGTTATCTTATATCATGTCTTCTACTTTTAACTCCAGTGTTTCCTCAGGGGAGTCCTCCACACTGATGGTTGTATCTGGTCTGCTGCTGGGGGCGCTGTTCCCGGGTCCCTTCGGCTGTGTGCTGACCAATCATGTCCATCTCATCAAGTAATCAGTTCACTGAATGTAACTTGTAACATTAGTGCATGATAAACATTAAGACTGCCCTCACATCAAATGATACTTGTGATTCTGATAATTAACATCTGCTCATCTGTGCAGCGTTTTCAATTTACCTCTCAATTTATGGTTTATCTTATTTAAAACTCTTTCAATTTGGTCAGTAAACACAACACCAGCATCTAGCTATTAAAAGCTTCTCCCACTGTATTCCATCAAAAAGAAAATTGTATGCTTCTTTTCTGCCAAGTCATCAGGCAGCTTGCCTGCAGCACACTAACCTGTACCTGCAGAAGGTACCTCGACCAAAATCTGCTATCAACCCAATATTGCTTCCTGGCCAAGACTATTTTGAATTCTGTGATGTTTGAAAAGTTTAACCAATAAATACCAACTGCTTCAAAATTGCCACCATTTATTTACTGAACAGAGCTGTCAGTGTTGGAGCTTGTCAATGACTTGGTGAAGCCTGAGCTTCCCAGATAATAAGATCAGGTATCCCACAAATCTCACTCTTTACTAAAACAGCTCACTTTTTACAGGAAACACACAGACATGGCAACTCTGCTTACAACTTACCGGTAACACTTTAACAAGTAAAACTAACAACATCCATCCATAACACATCCATTCCAAAATCTACAGACGTGATAACTTAGAAATATATGGTGGGATTCCATGCGATACAGTGGCCTGAGTGAAAACCTCATAAACACCAAGACAGTGGACTAAATTTTGAAAAATCAACAACAACGTGTGTTTTGACAATGTTCGTGTTAGCCTGGATAATCCACTGACCTCACTGTGAACAGTTTAAAGTGAAATTGTGTTTTTGCAGTATTAACATCCTTGCTTGAAGATGCATTTCAATCCATTTTTGAATTAGTTGGCATCCCAAACACTTCTTCCTTTAGTGTATGAGGTCTTCCACTAACTAACTACTGACATCTGCTACAGGGCAGGCATTGATGGAATCAATCCTGACAAACTGACTACACATGGAAAAAGGTTTACACGGATTGTACCAATAATGTGGCAATCAGAGGACTGGACTCTGAGACCTCATGTCATACTTTCAAGTATCTTTAGATCTGCTGTACCCCTTTAACCTCTAACCCACCATGTTTTTCCATGATTTGAGCTCTAACAGCACAGATGACTGCACTGCTAAAGGCCATTGGCTCAAACCTCATTTCCACTGAGTTTTATTATAAAGGTCATTCTTTCACAATTGTGCTTCTCAAGTTGAGATGCTTTCTTACTCGAAAACAATTATCTACAGGCAGTTATGAATGTATATGATAGCAATGAAACCCCAGTGCCTTGTCGCTGCATGTTTTAAAGCCTCACCATTCAACCAATAATCTAAACACTGATCAACTTAACATAATGTTGGCCTCAACACTGTCCAAAGAAGTCCGCTCAAGGCAGGGATTTAACTCTTAACTGCTCTGATAGAGCTATTCAACAAGCTCTAGAGAAAGACCTGGTTTGTGTGGGCAGCTCCCAACTGCATAAAGAGTGGAAACCCCACAGTCCCTCTGGAACACCTCTCCTAGGCTGTTGCTGTGATTTCTCTGATAGGTTAGAACCATGTATATTTGCACACGTCGCAGCCATGCCTTTGAGACTATAGAAATTGAAAGTAAAAAACATCACATCAAATCAAAGGTATCCACCTATTCAGCTACTTTGTGAATAACCTCCATAAGGCCACTTGGAGGCCATTACAACTACCCTCATCAACAGCTCCTCAGCCTTTCAAAAATGTAGCAGCGACAGACAATGGTGCCACTTCTTTGGTGCCACTTTATATCCTCCTCACTGTTTAATGGAAGGTCGGCTACACACAGCACAACAGGTGTCCTGCTCAGACCCACCCATACACACACATGCTTAGTGTAAGAAACCTGCTGGCTGCAGTCCACTGAATCCTTGGTGAGCGACATGCATCATTAACAGCTTTTAAACTGCAGAGGCGTCCTGCCTTCAGGATCTTATAACAGGCCGTCCGTCTCCCCCTCCTTACAACATCCCACCCACTACACACACTCTTTAAAGTGTTACTGAAGAGGCTTAACAACCCATTCCAAAAGCCTGCATGGGGTATTTGTACTCCATAAAAAAACGCTACAAGCTACAAATGGTGCCTCACTGAGTGCCCTTATGGAGCATACACCAGTTGATGTGCTGAGATGGTCAAGGGCAGCAGCAGGTGAGTAAAAGCATTTTATCTACAACACACTTGTTTTCCAATAATTGTTCAAAGAGGTGTGAGAATTGTTAGAAGTGGGTAAAAGCACAGTCTTGTACCAACTTATGAAAGCATACATGCATACACACTTTCAAGTCAAATTTTCAGGATATGATTCTGTCAGGATGGGATGACAAATCTAATGTGCTTGTAGTGTGCAGGTTTTTTCTTTGAAGCAGCTGCATTGGTGGGCTGATGGAAGGCAATCCTTAATCAAAAAGACATTTCTTGCGATGATTTTCAACCTCAAAAGAAGTATTTGGCTGCTTCAGCAGGGTCGACATGGTGCAAGCTGCTGGATCTTTGTAACATGCCACTTAAACGCCACACAATAACATATAGACTACATCTGACAATAGAGCTGAAAGAAGTGCCAGTGTTTGATGTCAATATGGTGCGGGTGCATTTAGCATGCTGAGGATCTGTTATGTGAGAGACTGAAAGCTGTAGCAGGTATTATGGGATATATATAGGTTTGTATTTAAGTGAAACACACACAAATGCACCTCACTGGCATGTTTCTAAAATGATATTACAGTTAGTGTCATGGAGCTGAAGTTAAATCCTTGTTACAGCACTGGAATTCGCTCTATGAGATTAAACATGCCTTAAAGCGATTAGAAAATTGTTTGGTAGGTACAAACCGATAAAAAACGAGAATACTGTAAGGCACAGTCTAAAATGGCTTCACAAATCAGAGCAATGAATTGCACAGTAAAATGAATGACTGTGATAAAAGGAAGATGACACATTTTTAGTAGTTTGAATGACCTACAGAAGGTAAACATTGTGTACAGATTTAAAGTCCTATAATATTTGTCGGATGAATCTATTGGTACAAAAAGGCTACTGCCTTTAGTTTAACGGAATATTTTTCGAAGTCTTCAGCGGAGCATTTTCGCATTTCATGGATCAAAAATGAAACCTTAAAGCTTTAAATTCATTAACGCTTTCACAGTTATAATGACGGTAAACCATATTATTGGCAATACAGGTGCATATGAATAGAAATTCTTCTGCGTAGGAATAATATCTGAGAGTAATTATAAAAAGCCATCATACAGCGCCGCAAAGAAAATGCAGAAATATCCAAAGATTTCAATCCCGAAACACTAAAAAGCACAGCAGCATCTCTTCGCAAAATTACAGAATAAAATAACCCCAGCAAACATACGAGATCAAAAAGGTGTCGTGTGTCTTTAATTCGCTGCCTTTGTGGCGGCGGCAGCAAGAGCGAGGGCATCCCAGGCGAACCACAAAGCCAAGGGTTAAAGACGATACCATGCTGACTCTCCCTAAACGACATGCCACGCCATTTTACCAGCTCTTTATTTCCCCGTCATCGCAAACCAGCTCCAACTTCCTGCTTGCTCGCATGCCATTCAAGGACAAGGATGAGAGAAGCAGAACAAGGGGGAAAAAAGGAGGAATCAGTGTTTCAACAACATTAAGGGAAGGTCATTGTCTGCGGGCTTACCCTGGGAGAGACGCAGAGGGCCTGAACCTGCCAGAACCTATCCACGGCGACCGGGAGCGGGACCTGCGAGAGACCAGAACAACAAAGACAGTTTGTGACAAAGCTGAGGCGCCGCAGTCCGAGAGGAGTAAAATCAAATGTGACATTTTTCATTTATTTGTAAATGCCTCCTTGGCGGCACACTCACTCGAAACGACAGTTGGGCTCTTACCAAGTTAACGGGAGCTGATGGTAGAATAGAGGGATCCTGACAGAGGTTGTAATGAGATGCCGCATTAGGGCCGCTCTCTCATCCACTCTCCCCTCTCTCGCCCAGGAGCACGCCCTTCACTTCCAATCTACTATCCCAACCATTTGGAAACGGTTAACCCTATGAAAAACTACACTAACCCTCTTTGGTGCTCTGATAAAACATTCTTTGTGGGTTTATTTTGTCAGAGATGCCTTTGATGCTACAAACGCCTTTGTCAAAGGGATTTCGGAGCATTTGGAGCCCTGGGAAGCTTGGAAAATGATTTACAATACCTGCCCCAAAAAAATAGGAATAGAAGCATTGTCTGAGGCTGTAACACACTGATTCGCATTGATGGGAAGTAACTACATAGATTTAGACAAGTATTGTACTTAAGAGCAATTTTGAGGTACTTAAATTCTATTTTATTGCAATTTTATGTTACTTAGTACTTCTGCCAGACATTTCAGAGAGAAATCTACTTTTAACAATCTACTTATGTTGGCTACTTTTCTAAGCTTTTACATACAAAAACATTATACAATGCATTGTTAAAGATTAAACCAGTGGTTCCCAACATTTTTTGGCATTATCTACCTTGTCTCAGATGTCTCAGTTGTTCGCACTTCCATCTCTAAGCAAAAATACATACAGCAAGTTTTCCCTTTTCCATTAATCATCTCACAATCTTGTGACTTTTCAGAGATGCACTGTAATAAATTACCAGCATTTCACAATAATTAACAGTATTATTTTACAGTAACTTGTTGTAATTAAGTTCCCTTGTAATATCCCAATGAATACCTGTAAAAACTACAGTATGCTTGGATTTTACAGCATTAAACTGTTATTTTACAGTAAAATCCTGCAATCAAAAAAACCCTGTTATATCACAACAAGGTCTGTAATATCACAGCAACACAGTAAAAAAAATGCAAGGATTTCACAGCATTCAGCAGTATTATTACAGTGAAATATTGTATTCAAATATTCCTGAGTAAATCACATCATGTAACAGAACTCGGCACTGAACCTGAAGATGTAATTTCCCTTCTCTTCTGGGCTGAATGGAGAAGGTGAGCTGCATGCATAACCTCTGTTTGCAGTACACCCATGTTATTTTAAATGATAATAATATTTACTTTCAAATGAACGTTATTGCATGACACAGTTCATATTTTGTTAGCAAGTGCCTGAAACAGTTGAATGTCCTCTCACACCATTTGCTAATAGTGATTGCTAGCTGAGCTAGCTACTGGAGATGTGACAAGGCCTCGAGTACTGTATGTAGAAGTAATTGGCGAACGGTAGCTACCTAGCGAAAGGCTGCCAGTAACACCATTACCAAATATTAACACTATTAGCTAACTAGCTAGCGTTAGCTAGCTGTAGCGTTTGCCCATGTGGTCTGATATAGGCTAGCTAACGCTAGCTAGCTAACGTTAGTGTTTGCTATTTACCACAACCTGGATCAGACAAACCTGGCTAAAAATGGCTAAAAATAATTTTATGGTGAGAGGAAGATCCAACAAGTTTGGATTATAAATCTGTTAGGGTGTGATATGGGAAAAGGCACAGATGAACACCTTGATAAATGCTGCCTGCAATACATAAGTCTATTTAAAACTGAAACTATCTCTACTTGCTTCTTGGGCATCATTCCTGAAAGAGGCTCAAAGACCAAGAACCCCTTTTGAGGAAACTGATAGACTTTGAGTGGGCATCATAGTTTTTTTTGCTGCAGAAGTTGTCAGGCTCAGTTTTGAGTGCTTTTTTTGAAGACAACTTTGCACTACAAGATTTTTGTACAACGCTGTTGCGTGTGGATTGGAATGTGTGAGACTGAGAGGAGCGTCTGACCCCTTCACGACATCCCTTCATCGCTCTCTCCCTTCCTCTCTTCCCTTGCCATGTAGGCCTCATTCCCATCCTCTTACTGTTATTGTGACACAGCTGGGTAGTTGAATTGCAAGTTTCTGCGCAATTTCTCAGCATTTTAAGATGGCTTTGAAAAGTTTGACAAGGACTAGGAAGTTGAATTTCTTGAATTCTTGAATTTCTTGGCATTTATGTTGAATAACCTTTATTTGTAAATAAATATGCCATTGGGCTAACATTGACTTTACCTCAGAGTTGTGTGTTGGTGGGTGTGTGTGTGTGTGGGGGGGGGGGGGGGGGGGGATTTTCACAGATGTGAAATTACAGCAAATTGCTGTAAGTACATTTTACAGTATATTGCTGTAATACTTACTGTGAAAGTCATGCAAAACTTATCCAATAATTTATTGTGAATTCACAATAAGTGGTCTAAACATTACTGTGTATATATATAAGTGGCAAAACTACACACAAAACTGACTCCACCTCCAACTACACCAGTAAGATACTGCTTACATATTGATACATCAGTATCAGTCAGTCACAGGGACCAATATGATTTTTGATACTTCACATGACCATAGGTACCATTTCGCTGGTTCACTTATGCAGTATTTCAAAAGCAAAGATAGTATCGGTACTTAAGTAAAGATCTGAGTACCTCTTCTACTACTGCTGACTTGTATATTGTTATATACTGCATTATTATATATCTCATCATACCGTGTGTTAAATACTATGTAAGTAGAATCTTTAACAATGAGAAGTTAGCCCAAGAAAACATTTGACACACAGGAAATACAAAATCCATTATCATTTAAAGTGATTGAACAACCATTAAAAGTAATGATTGAGTCATAATTTCCCCTCAAATCTGGGTCAAGCTGGAAAAAGGTCTCAGAGGAGAGCCAGCGAGAAAATGAACTATTACCCTCTACAAGTGTGTGTAGTGCCCTCTAAACTGTCCTCGCACATTGAGAGAGTGTGCTATATAGTAGGCAGCATGTGAGCAATGAGTTATGTACTTCATTAAGCTCAAGTAATTTCCCTCCCAGATATCACGTCGCCTTCAATCCATCCTAGCAGCCATGAGCTATATTTAGCTCTATGGAGAACAATGCCATGGCTCATCATAACAATGTAGGTAAAGGTGTTTGGCTGAGGCCAAGTTGTACAAGGTGTCACTAAATTAGAAAGAAACATTCTGGCCTATATTTAAGAACCAACATGGATAAAAATGTGTAGGTTTTCAGTGGCAACTAATTAATCATCCTTACCGTACTTATCTAACTTACTCCTTAATAATTCTACTGTTGTAATTAGATTCATCATCACCATGACTTGAAGTCTCCAAGATACCGTGGTTAAATTTTAAGTATATTAGACCTTCACTGAACCGTATACCATTATCTATTTAACCCTTAAACAGAAGCAACAGCAGCATAAGCTCAGGTCACGACAGTTCAGCACACTTTAACGTTTGTCTATGAACTTGTCCCTGAAGAACTGTGTAAAAACAAAGGAAATGTTTAATGATCTGTTCTTATTTCTGTTTTCCCAACACAGACATGCCTGCTAAAACAGTCACCGGCACCATAGCCATCCAGGTGCAAGATTTTAATGACCACTGCCCCACCCTGACCAGTGACATCCAGACCATGTGTGTCACGGATGATTCTGTTATTGTGAACGCTAAAGATGAAGATTTATTCCCTAATGGACCTCCGTTTGACTTTGAAAATTGTCCCAGAGGGCACTAAAGGCAAATGGAAGGTGGAGCATCTCAATGGTGAGGAGAAAACTATCAATAATTTTAAAGTAATGGTAGACAGATATATAAATAGAAAGATATATATAAAGTTAGAAATGGCTCTGTTTTTTTCCTTGGGCTGCCAAAGTGAAGAGGGTTTTTTTGTTTGTTTGTTTTTTTAATTCTATGAATTGCTTTACGTGTCACGAAAAACAGGGTTAATAACAAGTTTTGACCTTAAAACTAGCACTAAGATTTTTCTAACTAGAATGGTTGGTATGGACCAGTGGACTACCAGAATGTGTGGAACCTTTTAAGATAGAATGTGATTTTCTTCACTTCTCATATATTTCATTTTTCTATATTTTCTTATTATTGGTAGACACTGCAGCTATCCTGAAGGCCCAGGAGTCGATGTGGCCTGATGTCTATGAGGTGGAATTTTTGGTGAAGGACCAGCAGGGCCATGCCTGTCCAGAACCACAGAAAGTGAAGGTTCGAGTTTGTACCTGTGAGGATGGAGTTCTGTGTGGGAAACTAGGCAGCAATGGTCAGACCAGCAAAGGCGCATTTTTGGGACCTGCAGGCATCAGAGTGCTATTCCTGGGCCTGCTGCTCTTACTACGTGAGTATGATGTGGTGTTCATTCTCGTGAAAACTCATGTGATCAAAGACCTGACATGTTGGCATGACTCAATTTAATCCCTAGACAGGCTGAATTGAGGTTAAGTCCAGTCAAAACAAAAGATAAGGCCAGAGCAAATAAATCAAAACCAAGACGAAACCAGGTGATACGTCTTTTCTCTGAAATGACCACAACTGTTGTTAACTTTGGCACGAAAAACAGTGTTTCAGTAAGACATTGATTATGAAAATAAGTGAGAAAACAAGTTTTCAGGTGATTTTAAATGCTCCACCATCCACAAGGAAGCAATAGGTGTGGTGGGAAAATGAATCCAATAACAGTTTCTCATGGCCTCAGTTTTGTTCTGACCAGCAGGTGGCAGTCACCAAATCTGACAACATACTCATAGCCAGACTGTCAGACAACTCACAAAATACAATATAATATAAATAAAAATTACAATATGAAACATACAGCAGAGTGGTTATAGAATGACCTAGTGTTGCTAAAAAAGAACCATATGGTGGCCTGTTACAAGAGAAGATATAACCACATTATATGTGTGCCAAGTAAACTGAAACTGCACCTCTTTTTTGGCAGGACCACACCAGCAATGCAGTTCCTACATCACACTCTGGAGTCATTAGATTAGACTTAAACTTTGTTGTTGTTTTTACAGTCATTCCTCTGTTGCTGCTCTTCTGCCAATGTGGGGGGGCTGGGGGTCTGCCAGGGGGCTTTACTGAGATGCCTTTCGACACCAAATCACACCTCATTAACTATCGCACTGAGGGCCTGGGAGAGAACACGGTAAGACCAACATATTTATATTAACATGACCACTACTGTTGAGGGCAGAAATGTTGCAATACATACTGGACACTTGCTATTCAGATGATGACTGTTGACTCTGTTCTAACATTTGGATCACTGGCCTGTGATAGGAGGTGCCACTACTGAACATACAAACACAAAAGGATGGAGATGTGATGATGGATATGGGCATGGCTAACAATTTTTCAGCAATGGCACCAATGGCAGGTTTGGATTTCAAGAAATCTGTTGCTTCCATGGATGGGATGAATGGGGGCATGTATCCAGATGTTTTTTCAAGTGGCCACGGAGAAGGGACATGGGGGATGATTAATGGCCTTTACTCTGGGTTTGAAGCCAGAGAGTCAAGAGGAGGTGGAGGACTTTATGACGGAATGGCTCTGCCAGACCATTTCCTGGGACAGTACTATTCTCAGGTGAGGAATCACTGACATATTTCGAGTTTTTACTTTCTGTAACCCACATCAGGCTTTTGCAGTCCAGGACTTATTTATTGTGATGATCTTGGAATGCTGGAAAAAACAAATCAAACTGAATGAAAGAGGCATAGCTGGAAATGCCCAATCGCAAATTTCTTTGCTGCAACAGCTCTGTACTTTTCAATTAAAACAAAAGTTTAGTTTGACCTTTACTCTTCAGAACTTTAAGAGCCATTTGAGCTCACTAACTCACTTTGTGTTAATGGACATACTGACTGCTTATGAGAATGTGCTCTTAAGCACCACCATTGTTTTACACCAGAATAACTAATTAGGCTGTGATGTTACAGTACGTGAACATGCACATACCTTTCGTATTTCTACATACTAATCATTTTATTTCTAATTTGAGAATTTTGTTTAGTTTGGGTGAGAACAGTGCATTCATTTTTGCATCACAAATGCAAAAAGGAAAGAAAAAAAGGTAACTGTTGATGATTTCCTTATTTTCTTTCAACAGAAAATGTCCAGTGGAAACAAGAATCTTGGAGTGAAGGATGGTCTTCTGGTTTATGACTACGAGGGCCAGGGCTCCACTGGTAGCTCAGTGGGCTGCTGCAGCCTTCTGGAGTCTGACAATGACCTGCAGTTCCTCGATGTCCTCGGGCCACAGTTCAGGACCCTGGCAGAGGTGTGTGGAGGCAAGAAGACCCCAGTTGAAGTAAAACATACATTCACTCCTCTACCAACTGCATCAGTCAACACTCAGAGCTCAGTATCAAGTGTGGTGACTGCCCAACAGCTGCCCCCACCACCCCAGTTGCAGCCGACTGTGCCTAAAACACAGCAGACTGTGATCAGAGAGACATCTGAGCATTCTCAGATGGTGAAGGAAAATGCGGTAACTGTAAGACAAGGGATGACCACAATGAATAAAGGGATGGTAAATCAAGGCCAGATGCTCCTGCTACAACAACAGCAGCACCCTGTCTACTACACCACCACCCCTGTGCTGCAGCCAATTAACTATGTAGTCGAGCCACAGGTTCAGAACACCGTGCTGCTGGCTGAGGCACCAGCCACCATGGTACTGGTTAACGGCACTCAGGACCTGGACCTGCCCAAGGTTTGCTTGTACAGGAACAGAGAGTGATGTGGACAGTGGACAAGCCCAGGGCCCTGGGATGGTATTGGTGGAGATGAGTGGACTCCAGGGGGCTGGTGCCAACATGATCAACACTGACAACTTCTCTGGTCGTGGAGGGCAAGGTTCCTGCAGGGTCAATGAAAGTGCTGAAAGGGAGCCAGACCTGCCTCGGGCAGGGGGACACTCTACAGCGAGGAGGGCTTTCAGGATCTCAGAGTGTACTGGTAGTCAGAGGACCAATAAACAGCGGAGGGCAGCTGCTGCAGGGGGCAGGACCTCTGTCCCAGATGGGTGGTATCTCTGGATCTCAAAGAGCACAGCCCCCTCCCAACGCAAAGTGATGATGCAGGAGACCAAGAAGGTCAATGAATGACAGATTGTCAGGACAACAAAGAACATTTTCTGTGATGCCAATAAGATTGTTCCTCTGGCCTGGTCCAGGTGGTGATGGGATGCTTGTGGGACTCAACTGATGCAAGAAAGCTAATGGAAAAGGGGCAAGTTCCCTGTGCTCCTTTCTTTAAATTTGACAATGGAATTCTAGAAAATAAATTCCAGGCCTCCTTCTAACAGTGCCCTCCCAAAGATTTGGGGTAAAAGGCAACATTACAGCTTGGACATGGACACTTTCCATATAGAGCTGGTACAGACCAAACTACAGAGACCCAACAGTTCCCTCATGAGCAAGCACTTGGCAACAGTGGCAAGGAAAAACATCCTTTTAAGTAGAAGTAAATTAAATGTTAGCAATAAAATGGAATAATAACAATGGTATACTGACAGTCCAAACAATCCCAGCTGACCTATCTAGTGACTTTACCTTGTTCCACACCTCTACTGCTATGGATTTGGCTTGGCATAAAGCACTGCAGCACAGCTATACAGACACTCCCTTCTCCACAATGTTTCTGTGTCTTACATATGAATATTTTTTTGTATTTTTTTTTAACTTCAAAACTTCAAACTTTATTTATTTATATGGCACTTTTCATACTTAAAAAGCAACACAAAGTGACTCACAGAGGCTAAAAAATCGTGCTATTGTAAGTTTTGAGGTGTTGATATAAAACTTCATAGTGGACTGTTAGTTTTGATTTTCTCCATTTCCTTTCAGCACTCCTGCAGTGTCTTTTCAGTTGCTTAATTCAGTGAGAACAACAGGTGCATCGGTGCCAAGCCATGTCTCTGTAAGGAGAATACCATCTAGCTTTTTGTCCAAAATTAAATCGTTTATGATAAAAGATTTGTTTAAAAGAGAGCGCACATTCAGCACAGCTAATTTGACATCTGTGCTGAACATGCGCTTATCATGGTGTTTTAAAGGAATGTTAAGAACAGTGCTGGGTCTAAAAACATTCCTGGGTTTTAACTGTCTGTGTGAAGTGACGGTTCTAATGGAGTGAATGTCCTGAGTTTTTGGTGGCTGAGAGGAGGTTACTGATGTAAAGGTGTGTAGGGGAATTACCTCTAAATTAATGTTGCATTCGTTAATAAGACCAAGGGCACCAACCTTCCTCAGCTAAGAAGGATTTTGTATATCATATCTGGTAATGCTGATGTAGTGAACGAATGAACCAACAGTAGATCAGTCTGATAATCTAAGGCGTAAACTCTCAGTACAGCGATTGCTTATATCCAGTTCAACAGGACACCGTATGACAACGACTTGTATGTAAAAGATTATTTATTAAACACAATAATGAAATGAATATGAATCATGGATAATGCAAAAGATTATATGGATGAGATGAATTAACACAAACGCTGCACAGAGGAACTTACGGCAAGAGAATGGTAAAATGAGTTTGGCGATAGTGAGAAGTAGGTTTTTAGAGGGGAAAGGGGGACGCGAATATGAAGTTAATTTGTTGAATGAACGATTTAGAGAATTTAAACAAATTGACAATATCTCAACCTCGCGGACCAACTCTTATTCAAAACCGCTTAAGTATGCCTACTTTGTCAGCGACGTTCCTAGATGTCTGCCCCGAACTGACACGAAGAGGCTCCGCGTCGTCGTCCGTCACTCTGATCTGCACAGCGGTCTGCCGGACGAATCAAGCGAAACACTGTTGAGAGCCGGTGTTGGACAGGGATGTCTCGGGAGCTGAGGGTCTTCGGTGTCGGTTACAGATGAGGAATGGCTTCCGATGGTTATTTAACCCGGACCAGCGGGTCAGCAGTAGGCTACAGGTCTTCGGTGCAGTCAGTTAGTTGTTGGCCGTTTGGCAAGGCTTTTGATTACTAATAATAACATTGAGAAACTCTTCGATGGCCGGTCGAAAATGTCTTCAAAATTATTATTACGTGACTACGCTGTAACAACAAAAATAGGAATTATGCGGCTTGGCGTGGCGAGCAAAAATGAAAGTTTCACGAAGATTAGAAAAGTGCGTTTTCTGCAGAATTATATCAGGCCACTCTGTGTAGTTGTGAGCAGCAACAAAAAGACTGAGAAAACGACGGAGCGGAAAAATACTTGAAAACTAAAGACAAAGAACTTAACACGAAGAAAGAAAAACTAAAACACAAACTGGCTAACTTTATCATCGCTCCAGGGCGTGTCTAATCGATAGGACGTCACGCATGTGGGATGGTTCGCAGACGCGCAACGTGATTTCATTTCACAGAGCGGGAATTAATTAATGATTCATACGAGGGCTCATCTGCTTCTCACTATCGTAAATCGAATATATTTTAAAGGATCAATTTTCAATGGCACTTCAACAGCAACATGCGTGTTCACTACATGCATTAGACAGTTCTTATGAATAACGACAACATTAAACAATGGACATGGTAACATTTTCTAATACTAATCCTAATAAACATGATGACTAAGGGTATAACGACTTTAATATGATGAAGGAATAAAGAAGGGCAGACTATATTTGCCGAAATGATTATCGCTATTATGGTTACTTATTAATAAATGTCTCCCGCTAAGCACATTCAACCTAACCGCTATGAACCTCTAGATGGCGGTATGGTTACATGGCAGAAATTCAGAGAAAACCTTTGAAATAGTTAAATTCACAGTTTCGTCATTCTGTAAGTTAGAAACACCAGGAAAGCATTGTTATTGTACAGATCACGAGCTTAGCAATGTAATAACATCTACGGTTAAATCAAACATTGAGATTTGGTTAATTTGGTAGGTTAAGCAAAAAGGCACACAGACATACAGAACAGTTTGCTTCAGGAATGTCTAATTTACAACCCATCAGCATTATCTGGTTTGAAGATTCCTTTGAGACATGGCATTTGTCCATCCAGGCAGTTTTATTGTCCTTAACTCCCATGGGCTATCAAGAAAGAGTTAGCACCTCCATTAGAACGTCTTGACCAGATGTAAATTAGAAGTAAAAGTGTTATCAGTGACTCTTGTTGTCCCGAAAGAGTGTGAGAAGATGTCTCTAAACCAGACATCCTGTCTCTGCCTGGGTTCACACCTTCCTGTGAACCTTCCAGATGGTCAATAACTCTTAAAAGTCTGATTGTTTTATCACTACACTTCTCCTGAGAAAGGCAAAGAGGGGAGAAGAGGGTCAGCTACGGACCAGTTCTGCTACAGGTGTGGATGGTGTGGGTGAAACATGTGGTGGGTGAGGGTGCGGGTGAGTGTGGGGCAGAGGGCCCGTGTGCGTGAGTCGTACCATTTAGTCAGAAGGTGGCTGAAGTGCAGGACCGCACATTGAGATCAATGTTGACTGATAAAAGCCGTGAACCCTCCTGGTTGGGGTGGAGATTGTCCCGTTTAAAAAGGCAAGGCCTGTTTAAAAACGCTATAAAATTGTCCACATACGGGATACTTTTAGTCAGGCAGTATCCCTTCAGCCACAGGTGCAGCTGGCGAAGCCGGCTGGTGATGACGTCACCGTAGCGTGGTGGGGGAAGCGGGCCGGAGATAATTAGGTGCTTCCCCGTGTCCAACAGGTGGTCGATCAGCGACACGAAGTCCTTCTTCAGGACCTCAGACTGCTGGTTTTTCACGTCATTGATGCCGGCCTCCAGGACCAGTGTGGAGGCCGGGCTGTGCTGCGCACACAGCTGAAGAGCGGCAGATGCAACCTCCGTGATGCAGGCTCCAGGGTGGCAGATGGTCTGGCCGCCGAGCACTGCCATGTGCCTAACCATGGAGGTCCCCACCACCAGCACCGAGGGGGGAGTGCGCTGCATCACTGGCTCCCTGGAGGTGCAGCGGGGGCGAGATGGAGCCTGCTGGGGTCGCGACGTGGTTGCTCCGGGCCGAGCTTAGGGGGACAGACCATGCCGGACGGGCGGATCGCACTTCCTGGACTGGTGAGAGCCACGGACAGCTGGGTGGACAGGTCCTGGCGGCGAGCTGGACCGGGCACCGACGGGACGGAAATCCTGCAGGCTCAAGATGTCGAACCTGTTGTCCAGTGCCAGGATGAGAAGTCCAGGAAGATCTTGTCCCTCTCCTTGAGGTCGGCCCGCAGACCGGAGATGCTCTCCTGTAGTTTTGAGAGGGTGGGAAGCAGGACTCACACACCGCCATCATACCTGTAGCCGGTGATGTCATAGTCATTTCACCATCTACTACCGGGAGGAAATGACAGTTTCTGTACTTTGATGTACCCCGCTTGGCAGGTTGGCCAGATTCACTTCAAATGTGGTCAGAAAAGCCTTCAGAACTTGATGATGCTTTGGTGTGGAAATTGTGGGTTTTCATCAAACGTTCCCGTGGCTTGATAGTGCTCCCTAAAAATTTTTAACACTTGTCCTCATGGTAAATTTCATCTAATTGCACATTTGGGATGAATATGTAACATCCCAGGACTTGAAAAAAGTTTCTTGGTGCCCAACCTAACCCAAGAGGAAGTCAACCAATTTTACTTTTTGTGTTTGTTTTTTTTTTCCACCTCAAAACTTGGCCAACATACAGTAAATAGAACACCTCAAGGATGAAAAAGTGTTAACGGTTTTGAGTTTGGGTCAAACAGTGTCAAATATCCGAGTTTTTCCGCAAAAGATGAAGTGGTTTGTAACTTGACTGTACATGGTAAAATCTGCCACAGACTCAAAATGTTTGATTGATTATAGTCCTGGCTTGAACACATGTATTTGCCAATATTTAGTTATAGCAACACCTACTGGCAATAGGAACATGTTTTGTACTTTAATATACTCCTCCTAGGGGGTTGACCAGATCCACTAAGATCTGGTCAAAAAGCCTTAAGACCTTGATTATGTTTTATTGTCTTTTATGTGATTTATTGCTTCTCTGGAAGGCTTTGTTCAGTCGCGGTTCAGCAATGTTCAGTCAACTCCCAGTTTGGGTAAAGTCAGCTAATAGGACTGCCAGCTGCATGGCAGGGGGACATAACACACATTCAGCGCTATTAGCTACTGTAAATGTAAAGCAGTCTCTGCGAGACAGTAAGACAATGGTGATAAACATGACTGGTGAGTTTCACGTCACCCATTGAAAAATTAATTATGATCAGTTAATTATGACCCAGATGATGTGTTTATGTGATGTGATTTTTTTTTTTTTTTCTACTTTGGTGAGATGTAATGATATTTCAATGAACTCCTTGGAAAGTTCAACCAAAGTTTTAAATGAAGTTGGGACTCTGTGTAAAATGGAAATAAAAACAGAAGCAATCATTTGCAAACATGACTTAAACTGTGTTTAAAATAACAGGTTAACAAAGTGTTCCTGAGACCATGTATTAATCTCCTTTATATTATCGTGTTTCACAGATTGGTGAACCTCGCTCCATCCTTGTACTTGAGCGAGTGAGCCTTTCGAGTATGCTACTGTCATACTCAGTCATTATCATCTGCTACCAGTGAACTTGTTTACCGGACAGGTGTTTTTGGTTCTTTCCCAGTCTTTTGTTGCTCCTGTTCCAACTCGCTTGAAACATCTTGCTGTCCTCAAATTTATAATAACCAAATATTTACAAAATCAATTAAATCAGTGAGGTAAAACATTAAATATATTGTTTTTGCACTGTTTTCTGCTGACTATTGTGTGTCAAAAACAGATTGTGTTTTACTTTTTTGGAATCTGGGTTGTGCATCAAATCAACATTACTGTACATGTTTGTGTGTGTGTGTGTGTGTGTGTGTGTGTGTATGTGTGTGCTCAAGCTGGTGCTTCAGAATAACAGAAAGCAGTTTCCTGTAGAACCTGATTTTACCCTGAGCACGCTGAATAGAAGCACTCCACCCTCATCAGGCATTAGGGCTGAACGAGACTGACTGAAATCTTTTCACCATCACGTCACATTAAAGAGATGAAATGTAGGTTATTGTTTGTTCACCATGTTCAGTTTACTCATGGATTCAGCAAGCTGAAAGCAGCAGTGTTTTTCTCCAAACTGACCACACCACACCACCTAACTTTTCTTTTTTAACATGTGATCATCATACATTTGGGTGGTTTTACCCATAATGCATCCATCTTCAAGAAATGTTTTAGACAGTGTTTGGTGGAACACATTCACCACTGTGGATGTATCATATTCTGCACCACTTGCTGTTTATTCAGTGTGATTGTTTTGTGTCATATCTCAATAGAATGCTCTCATTGCATCCATGTTTGTGAGACCCCAGTGATGCACACAATGTGTTTTGGTAAGAAACACTGAATGTAAATAGAATGTTTGTTTATTTACAACAACACTATTTACAAGGACACTTTTAACTTTATAATACATTCCATATTGTATCGTCGTGTATGCATTTTCCCCACTTGTTTTGCAGGCTACTTCAGGAAGTGTTCAATTACCGTCATCAGAGGACCGAAGGGTTCTCACTGGTTGATAAGGAGTTAAAAAGGTCTGAAATGGAAGAAGGTGCTATGCCATTAAGAGCTTTGTATGCGAATTACAGGGTCTTCAAATTAATCAAAACAAAACAATTTATAAAGGAAATGTCTAGCTGATGCAGGGTAGCTAAAAGATCCAAGGATCAATTGGCTTGTGCTAGCAGATTGCCTGGTGACCTGAGGTCTACACAGCAGGTGAGGAAACACTCCGTACCCTGTGCCAACTCTGCCAGCTCCCATTTGGCATCCCTGGAGGTCAAGCACCTTGTCCTTTCTGGGCAAGCCAGGGGAACGACCCCTGACACCAACCACACTGCTCTGGTCCTTTCCTAGAATGCTCTGCATACACAGGATACTGCCATGGTCATCACAGGGAATGGTGTTAGAAAAAATGCTGTCATCAGCCACAATTGGCCTCCTGTAACCCTTGATGTCTACAGCGGAGGCTGTGCAGACAAAGCCAGATCCAGAGTTTCTCTTAATTGCAGCTGCCATCGTACGGTTACTGGAGATTCCAAATGGAATTATGTGCTGCTGGTCTGATTCTGGCATTTAGCTCAAAGCACTACTGAGGATGAACAGTCTCGGAGCTGCTGGAGTTGCTCCAGATTCTTAGTCGTGTTCGGTTGTTTTGTTTTGTTCAAACACTTCTTTTTCAAAATGGATGACTTCAAGAACTGTTCCCATCATTTCTGGTACTGCAGTCAGGAAACAGGAGCTACATTCAGACAAAAAAACATAAAAACATACAGACAAAAAACACAAGTAATATTCAAACTAATTCAAAGACTAAACTAATGTTCCATCCAGTGTGTCTTTAGTTGTTTATGTTGTGGTAGTTTTCATCCATAGCTCATATAGCTACAACAATTATTAACATTTCTTCTGCTGATTTCTGTTGGACAGTTCACTTTGGAAGAAAGTACCAGGATGTTTTTTTCCATTTGACAGCAGAGAAAAAGCTTCAGTGGTGTGCAAAACATTTCTGGTCATAGCTGAACTTTGTCTAGTTGAAGGTGAAATGTGCCAGCTGAACAGGTAGGGTGCTCACAATGCATATGGAGTGCATTAAACACTTTGTTTGGATAAATGAGCCATTGTTTGAGTCCCTCTTTCCAGCTGATTGCTGTTTACAGAACTTTTCCTATATGCATATGCTTACTTTTCAAAGCAAGCACAAGCATTAAACAATTCGTAAAAACAGAAGCAATCATCTGCAAACATGATTTAAACTGTGTTTAAAATAACAGGTTAAGAAAGTGTTCCTGAGACCATGTATTAATCTCCTTTATATTATCGTGTTTCACAAATTGGTGAACCTCGCTCCATCCTTGTACTTGAGCGAGTGAGCCTTTCGAGCAATACCTTACACATTGATGAGGTGTGTGTCTGCGTGGTGGTGCACTCCTCCTCTTTCATAAACCTCCTCCTCACCTCCATCAGCTCACAGTCTGTCAGGAACTTGCATTGGTGCTCTAAGGACTCCATCTGCTCACTTGTTCCGGACACTGCGACTTTTCTGCAGTCATGATTCGGGTCTCTCCGCCCGAGTTTGTGTTGCTACTGCTTTTGGTGAGTGCAGAAGGAGTTTCCTCTCTCTGCTGTGCATTTTCTGATGTTATGGACTGAATTTTTTCTTTAGCTGTAAAGTTAGCTCAGTTCTGGCACAATGAGGGGGGACTGCTTGTTATTTAGGCTTCTTTTAAATTCATTTGTTCCAATTGCATCAGCTTTTAAATCATCATTTCAAAAATACTATTGTCAACCAGATTTAAAATCTGTCCAAATCATACTTTCCTGATGAAACATTGAGCTTAAATGTGTTTACTCCCTGACATCATAGGCTAATTACATTGTTCATGTTTGCCCGAACAATTACTGTAGCCAGCTGCCATGACAACACAGATGTGGCCTGTGTTGTGAGACAGAGACATGGCATCATTTCTCATCCAACAACTTGCTATTGTCTGATGTGAGCTTCTCTACATAAAGACTTGGACTAATGTTAAATCATCAGTCTAGAAAAAGCGAAGACCCACACGGCACCAGTGAATCTTCCCCTTAAAAATATTTTTAAGAATAGTTGAAGATGCAGGATCATTTCACCTAATTAGAGTCTGATACTGTGCACTTGGACATGAATTGTACACCTTCCTTGTACTGTGTTATATTTTGCTGGAACTCAATGACATCTTGCTCATGTCATATCAGTGATTACGTGGTCAGTGTACTTATTGATAATAAAAAAAATGCATTGAAATCATTAAGACACTTCATGATCTTTTGCAGTGTCTCAAATCCTTACACGAGGCCTCAGAATGGCTCATGCTTCTCAAAAAGCCAAAGTGGCAAGTACTGTTATTGTCACTGAAATAAAAGTTTGAGTGGTAGAGTATAATCATGTGTCAAAATTTTTAATTCTGACAACAAATGTGTCAGCCCTCAGTAAGAAGACAACGAGACCTGGTTACCTGGATTGCTGGCCATTAATCAATGAACAGTGAATTTTGGTGTTAGCTGTGAACCAGCCTCTCGCTCAGACTAACGAGACATAAAGATTAAGTCCCACTGGCAGGAACAACCTTTAGCTCTCTGCCAATCACACTGTCATAGGTACCTGACATGACTGACTGGCTTTACAGCTTTTATGTCGGCACCATCTGCACATCAGGAAGTCCCAGTAACTGTCACGTGTGAACAGGGAGAGTCTGGACCCAGATGCAGAGTCGTTACAAGGGAGTTTATTGGAAAAACACAAAATCACCTCAACAGGGAAGTCCTACAAAAAATAAAAATCAAAAAACACCACAGCGGGAAAAAGTACCAACTTAGGAAAAAACACAAAAACACCACAAGGGTGAAAAACTCACTCAGGAGATGGAAAATAAAAGTGTCTAGGAGCAAACTCACTAGAAAGACAAAATCAGCTATCAAACTCAAAGTGTCTAGGAGCAAACTCACTAGAGGCTGACAGCAAAAATCACAATCACTGGAGGCTCGAGAGAGAGACAAGAGATAGCAACAGGCGCAGAACTCGTATGGCTGGAGCATAGAGAATAGTCTGGCACAGGAATCAAACTGGAGCTGGCTTAAGAAGCCGGTTGATGAGCCGATGAGGCGCAGGTGTGTCTAATAAACTCGCACCTGGAGCGATCAGACCCGTCTCTCTCTCGAGCTCCACCTGCTGACAGAGAGGGAGGAAAGAAAAACCGTTAGTTCAGGAGAGAACAGAGACACCGGAGCCGAATCGTGACAGTAACTGCAATTAAACAGTCCTTTTTATCCTTAGCTTTCTCACACAGTGACACTCTTGATAGCGATTTCATTACAATAATGATATAATTTTAGGTGTCATTCTATGGAGGCAGTGGGGAAACAGAACTAACTTTGTCACTGCCAAGCTGGTATTTCATTTACTTATGTTATATGAAATTTCATGAACAAGACATCTATTAAATACATAGACATCTATTTAAAGAGAATCGTTAGAGCAAGGATAAACAAAGGATTTATTTGGATAGGAAAAATAAAGACTCTAGTGAGAATATTTATGTTTTCTGTTTTGTGGTTTCATTTTTAATACAAGGTATCAACAGTGAGTTTGGAACATATAACCTGTCAGTATTTTCTCTCCCTCCTCATCTTATGACAGCAATGAAGGACCAAAACAACAACAACAGTCAGATTTAAAATAAATTAAAATAAAAGTAGCAAATGATCATATAATAGGAGCTTATGAGCTAAGACAGTGCTTTGGTCTGAGGTTATTAAATACAGACTCAGTCTACTGAGCCTACAGTAAAGTCAGCAGACTGAGTCAACAGACTTTGACTCAGCTGCAGGGTTATGACACACTGAGAAGGCAGGATTTTCCCACACTAACTTAAATGCTCTAACTCCACATAGAAAACTCGGGGTGTTCCTGCTGTGAGTCTGAGCTGTTGTGCCACCCTCCTTTCAGTGACAGGGCAGCACACATTCATTCAGGACAGTTGTCTACGATTCTAGAAAGACGTTGTTGACAGTGCCCAAGGTTACTCCCAAAATGCACATTTTATTTTCATTTCTTATACCATTTTTTCCTGTGCTGAGAAATCTGATCATCTAACCTTAAGTGATATGCATCTGACTTTACACGTGTCAAACTGAGATTCATCTTTCACGTGCAGTTCATTGTGAAGTAAGTACATCTATTTTTATTATACCTCCAGGCTGCTGCTGTGGTGAAAGCTGTCTGGATTCCCCTAAAGAAACCACTGGAAGAAAATGTTGACTACACAGGAGAGGAATCTGTTGCCAAGGTGAGTCACCGCTCTTTGTCTTTGATCCGACCTGGTAATTTTTACTCTCACTGACTGGACTGAACAAAAAGCTGTAAAAGGGACTTTTAGCTGATAACCACAAAAGAAAAAGCAGTCCAATGTCATCTTGATACGTGTTTTTTTGGAAGCCAGTCTTGATTTACATACATACACACACACACACACACACACACACACACACACACACACACACACACGCAAAGCTTGCAAAGCAAAGCTTGACATTCTAAAAATGTCTTTATACATCTTTAAAAGAGACTGTAACAATTTATTTTACATAAACAGAAAAAAAACAGCCAAAAGAAAAACACCCACACACCAAAAAATGTGCATCGTGAAAATAAAGTGGATCATATAGACAGAGGTTGAGAGAGTTGCAGAGACAAATGCTTGAGGATCAGCGCTGTACTGTATAATGATTAGTGTTCAACAACAAATCATAGTTAAAAGTTTTTGTTTTTTCTCCCCTTATGAAATAAATTGTTTTCAAACTTTCCAAATAGTTGCTCTTGATTTTCTAGTGCAAATATCTTGGGTCATTTCCTTCTGCTGTGCTGAAATGAATATGAATTAGACTGTATTTAACTGAATCAGCTCTCCTTCTCTGTGTTTCAGATTCATTCAGATAAAGATGATGGCACAGGGAATGTTCTCTACTCTCTACAAGGCGTGGGTGCAAACCAGTATCCCTTCAATGTGTTTGTAGTTAATCCTGAAACTGGCGTCATTCGTGTGACCCAATTGCTTGACAGGGAGTCCATCTCTATGTACAATGTGAGTGGTACATGACTGTTTCTGTCTTATTATACTTTTTGACTTTGAAGTCATTTTTCCCTTGCTAAGATTAAGTAATTGCTGCTATTGATAATTAATAATGAGGCATTTGGCAGTCATCTGCTACACTGTCACAGGGTATTCATGTTTGCAAATGCACCTACTAAGACAGACCATAACATTTGAGCTTTCTGTTTCAGCTGTCAGGTGTTGCTAGGTACAGAGATGGCAGACTGGCAGAGGAAAACATCGATATACGGTTCCAGGTTTTAGATGCCAACGACAACTCTCCAGTCTTTGGAACCATCGAGCCCGGGGAGGTGAATGAGCACAGTGCTGCAGGTTAGTGTTTCTCTGATAGGATAATTCTAATTGGCTTGATTACATAATAAATTAAAATGAATTAAAACCTTGGGGTTTGTATCTGGAAGCTTTTCCTTTTTGTTCATCTCTTATGTTTACATTTAGTGTTACTCAAGGAAAAGTGATGTGGTGTGTCATGTGTGGTGACTGGACTGAGAACCTCCGATTGTCGTTCTGCCTGAGCGGCAGGCTCCACAGAAAGACAAAGTAAAGTGGAGATAAGGGGCAGCCCTGAAGAGACGATCTGGAAACTGAGAATCTAGATGAGCAAATATTACTTGTGATGACTACTGTGAAAGGGTTGCTATACAGTAACATAATCACAGAAGTGACCCCATCTGCTCTTTCTTCTCTGTTGGAGAAGAGCTCATAAATAGCACCAGTCAAATGTCTTCTTTGGCATCTAGTGAAAGATGGTACTGTGGTTTTCTGACATTGAGGCTGAACCTATTACATTAAGTTAGCGACTGACATTATCAGATGCTAGTACGGATTTGATAAACTCAGTTGCCGTGGTGGACCAGACAAGGCATATAGTGCTTCAACCAAGTGGCTAAGACCTTAGCATAAATTTTGACTTTGCAGTTCAGGAGACTGAAAGACCTTTAAGAGGAGTAGCCAGTTGGAGGCTTGTCCCTTTTTTGCAAAACCGAAATAACAGCAATATTTGAACTACCCGAAAAGGAACCTTTACTAATGGCAAGATCAAGGATATTTAACAGTAAAAGCCTGAAATAAAATGTATAATTCTCAAGGTAATCCATTGAAGCCTGGTAATCTGCCCTTGTTCATTGTTTGTTTCCTTCCTTCTAGAGTGACAGGCACCTCTAATGAATGCATGGTCTCTGGGGTCAGCTTAGATAAATGTAATGGTGAACACCTCTGACTTGAACAACTTTTGAATAAGTAGTTGAAAAGTGCTATTAATCTTTATGATATCAGAAATTAAACTCACTTCTTTGGTCCCAGTTGCTGAGATGTTTGTTTGATGAACACTCATCCTTAAGTGCAAAAAGGCAGTTGGGCACTGTTCATGTACTGATTTTGCTTAGTGTGATGAACAATGAATTATGATAAAACTGATTTCAGTTTCCAGAAACTCAATCAAATGATTTCTAACTTAATTATGATTTGATGTAAAGGATATTGTTTTATTTCTGACCTTTGACTGCATCCCATATCACTCAAGGGTTGTCAACTGATAGACTAAATTAATTCAGTTCTGCCTCAAGTGTTTTTAAAGTGTTCTGAAGCAGGGTGTTGTTTTAATGCAAATGAAAAGACAGGACTATGGTCAGACAGAGACATTAAAATCATATCTGTGTTACTGACAATAATATGCCAGACAATAATATAATCAGTTGTTGAAAAGGTGTTATGTCGGGCAGATGAAAAGGAAAATCATACACCAAATGTCAATTACTCTGTAATCATTAGCTAATTTCTGTAGCACACTGGATGCTTGTTGTTTGTTTACAACTGAACTATACACAGGACATATTTAAGTATGATGGCTGCTTAATTAAAGGTTATTATTTACAGGGACTTCAGTTATGAAAATAACTGCAACTGATGCTGATGAACCGGGGAATGAGAACTCTCAAATCGTTTATTCCATCGTAAATCAGAATCCGCCTGATGACATGTTCTACATGACCAGGAATGGGACCATCTATGTAAAAAATTCTGCCCTTGACAGAGAGGTATGGACTACACCAACACATCTACAGGTCTAATACAAATTCCACAGAGATTTTTCACTCCAGCAGCTGATCAGTGTCCCTTAATCCAATCAACAATCACATTCAGTTAAGAAGGTGCAAGTTTTTAACACTGGGGAGTCCTTCTCTTTAGATAGTGTACTTCTGTGTATTCTTGCCATCATGCCTGTTATTACTGATAATTCTCCCATCACAACATGATGACCTATACATTCTATCAGCTGCTCAAAGTAATATTTTTACGTAACATTAGAATCAATCAAATGCCTATGTGTAAATCAAAAGGTGTTTCTTTGATGAGCCCACAGAAAAACATCACCCAGTTTGAAACTTCACAAAGCTTTACAGAACTTTTTAGCTTCTTTCATTGTTTTGGTATTCTAGACTGCATATCTGCTGTTTCATATCTGGATCTTGTTTCCAGTTGTAGCAGGCAGAAGGAAAGGGCAAAAAAAAAAGCTCTGATACACCCACTGTATGCTCCGTGTCTAGCACTAACTCCCACAGTAACAGAGGTAGGAATTAGCTGGTGAAATACCGGAGCATTTAGGAGCAAAAGCCAGATATTACTGTCAGGAGTTAGGGGAGATCAAACCAGAGCTAAAATGATAGAAAAAAATAAATAAATGGAAACACAGCTCCAAAACAATGTTGAAGTGTTTCGTGTGTGTGTTAAAAGAAAAGCATTTGCTAACATGTTCACCATAACATTATAGTAACATACATTATATGTGTCAATGTTGTTTTCAGGGCTTGTTATGCTGCTCAGGAGTATTTATTTGATTTGATTTGATTTGATTTGATTTGATTTGACCTTTATTTTTAGCAGTCCAAATATTCATAGAGTGACCAGAGAATTCAAACATGTTTACATTACCGTATAATTTGTTCTAGCTGAGGTTCTCCTTGAAGTATTTTGAAAGACACCATTGTCTACCTCCATCTAAAGCCACTGTCACTGTATTCCTGACAACAAAGCTTGCTCCAAATATTCACAAAGGTTGCAAAGAAAATCCCCAACTTCAAACCAACAGCAGTTCATGATTTCCTACCCTTATCATCATCATCATTATTGTCATCTAGTGTGGAGGAATTGCAGTATACTTAATGACTCAAATCATTTCAAAAATATTTACCGGAGTAGAGCATTTGCTGTACTTTACATCTTGCAATACCTCCATTTTTAAATAGTCACCAGACTCATTCAGTTGACACCTAGCTGGATGATGTCTGGTCTTGGATGTTCACCAGGACAACACCTTTGTATCCCCTTTAAATACAGTACCAATTTTTTTTGCACTGATTTGTCCCAAATCGTTTGATATAAGTGTCTCTAACTGAAACACTAACTGAACTGTAACTCTAAGTGCATGTGAGGTCAGGCAGAGCACTTAAGTTGTGTATGACCCACATACCCTACATTAGATAGTGCTGTAAGGTACATGGCCTTGTCATCCTCTTGGAAAGTGGGAATTTGACCAAATCATACAGTAAGGTCCGGTCTAGACAATGACAAGTTTGTTGGCCATGAAACCAATAATTTCTGGAAATGACTGCAAATAGGAGTATTGCTACTCTGTCCAAACTACAACCATGCAGCAAACATTACATAATACAGTTCATAGTTAATCTCTCAGAATTCACACCTTACATTAGTCCCATTTCACAGCAATGTGTGATACAGTCTTTGTAAGTTATTTATAACCAGTTTCCACTTTCAGAAAACAGATCAGTACACTTTGACGGTGAGAGGTCAAGACTTGAATGGCAAACCAGGGGGAAACACTGAAACTGCCACTGTGACCATTAAGATCGGAGATGTGAATGACAACATTCCCACTCTGGAAAAAGAGCAGGTAGTTTTCTTTTTACACTTTTCCACAAATGACAATGTTGATGTGCTCATGTCACATCACACATTTAAGTCAAATAAATGTGAATCAACAACACTGAGATGAACCCTGTTACTTTCATCTCATGATGTGTTTTACTTGCAGTATGTGGGCAACATTGAGGAGAACAAATATGGTGTGGAGGTGATGAGAATCAAAGCAGATGACATGGACGTGAAGGGTACAGACAACTGGGAAGCTGTGTTTGACATCGTCAAAGGCAACGAGGCAGGGTACTTCAGCATTAAAACGGACCCCAAAACCAACGAGGGCATCTTAATGCTTGACAAGGTAATGCTAAATGAGCAACACAGCAGTGGGAAAGTCTTTTGTAGGATAAATGTGGTAAATGCAATGATCATGCCTGACAGCGAATGAAAATAAGCAGTAGGTATGGACATGACTGGAAAAAATAAGTAGAAACTCCAACAGAAACACGTTTAAGGTGAGATTTTAGGGTGCTAGCAAGGTCTAAAAAAGTCTGCCCCACGTTCTCTTCCAACTTGGAACATTCTCACGGGGAGAGGTCAGGGAGATATCCACATCAGATTCCCAAACCACCTTCTTCTGGATGTCTGAGCTCCTCATTCTATTTTTTAGGGTGAGCCCAGCCACTTTTATCTGACTCATGTAGTTATCACTCGGAGCTCATGACCGTAGGTAAGGGTTTGAACTCACAGCGAATTGTAAATCAAGAGCTTTGCCTTCAGACTCAGCCTCACTTATGAAACACCGAATGCTCGAAGATTGTCCAAGTCCAGTGATAACAAGACCGCACTCTGGGAAAACCCTACAGTCCTTTAACATGGGGTAACTCTGATAAAATAATCCAGGCCTTAACCTAGTTTGCTAGGAGCTTGTTTTTGCTTTTTTTTTTTTTTTTTTGCCTCAGGTCACCACAACTAGGCCCAGGCCATTGGGAAACCCCAAACCAGGGGCACCACATCATACCTTCAGGCTGAGCCTGACCAGGTTCAATGGGTGTAGGACCAATCCTCCTAGTCCAAGAAATGTCAAGAAGTTGCCATTCCATACAGGTTTTGGAATCATTCTGTCTGACCCTTCACCTGGGATAAATTTGCCATCCTAGCAGAAGTTATTGCGTTTGACAAAATAGCTCACAGGATCACAAGTGTAAGCAAACATTTCTACCACATTAAGGAGACAATTCTCACAATGCAATGGCACAATGTTTTGAGGGGTGGCAGTTCTCAACAATTTATTTTGTATTTTAACCATGAAAAAACTTAGTTGTAACCTTAAGATGTTTTAGCAATCTGCCATTAACAAACTGTAATGCGAACCTTCAAATCAAATTTTTACCCCCATCTGTGTTCATTGTGTTTGTGTGTGTCATTTCACAGGCTGTGAATTATGAGGATGTGAAGGACCTTGATTTTGGAATATCTGTGAGAAACAAGGCTCCACCATATAATGGATCTGGGGGAAGTACTGGAGCTGGTATAAGTATAGGGGGAGGAGGTGGCGGAGCAGGTGGCAGAGGAGGGGGTGGAGGAGGGGGTGGAGCAGGGGGCGGAGGGGGATCAGGTGGTTCTAGTACAGGAGGTTGGTCTGGAGGATCAACATGGCAAAGTGGAACCACATTTAAAACTTATCCAGTGAAAATCAATGTGAAGAATCAGCCTGAGGGGCCTAGTTTTGACCCCAAAGTCAAAGCTTTTCCCATCTCCAAGGGAGGCAACTCCATCAACATTAATGATGTTATTGGCAGCTACACTGCAATAGATGAAGACACTGGAAAACCAGCGGAGAATGTCAGGTAGTTGCATACATAAACATATACTCATGAAAGATTCTGCAGTTAAAATTACAATGTCAGCCTCATTTTCTATATTCAATGATGACAACTCATAGAGCTTATTTCTGCTATAGGTATGTGAAGGGCTCAGACCCTGGCAACTGGCTAACCATCGATCCAAAGACGGCTGAGATCAAACTTAACAAGATGCCTGACAGAGAATCTAAATTCCTGGTCAATGGGACATATTTTGCCAAAGTACTGGGCATTTCAGAAGGTATGAGGTTCCTCTGTGTGTCTGCTCAAGCTTCAGATGACACGTCAAGCTTAAAAGTCGAAATCCTGCTATTGACTGAAACGGAGGTTTTCACCTCATATAACCCACAATATGAAAGTGATAGATGAAATAAAACACTGAAAATGTGTATTAATCTGACTGCTTTGCCAATAGTGGAGATTAAAGCATAAAGTTTGCTCTGAGAAAGACTCTGGAGCAATGTCCATAGAGTCACAAAATATTATCAATATTTTATGCTATTTTGAAATTTTCATTCAAGAGTGTACTCAGCAGCTAACTGAAAGTAGGATTAGGATTCACCATCTGGGGACCATCAACATCCACAGCAAATGTAGTGGAAATCAAAGTATCTGCACTCACTGTCTTATGGAATATCATCAATTATCCAGGCACACCCACTCAAGATTAGTGTGTAAGTTGCTGGCTAGCTAGTGGTGAATAAACACAGACTGCATAACTAGTTCAGCAGTAATAATACACATAGACAAAGAAAGGAGAAAGTTTACATCACCTTCAACCTGACTGTGTTGTCTGGTCCCATCACTAATAATTGTGTACACCCGTTGTCCACCAGCAGAGGGAGTGAAGCGTTTGTCTCGAACTTGTCTGAGGAATGGAAATAAAAACAAAGGAAATGTTGAATGACCTGATCTTATTTTTGTCTTTCCACCACAGATGCACCTGATAAAACAGTCACTGGCACCATAGCCATCCAGGTGCAAGATTTTAATGACCACTGCCCCACCCTGACCAGTGACATCCAGTGACAGATATAAATATACAGTGGTATGAAAAAGTATCTGAACCTTTTGGAATTTCTCACATTTCTGCATAAAATCACCATCAAATGTGATCTGATCTTTGTCAAAATCACACAGATGAAAAAACAGTGTCTGCTTTAACTAAAACCACCCAAACATTTATAGGTCTTCATATTTTAATGAGGATAGCATGCAAACAATGACAGAAGGTGGAGGAATAAGTAACTGAACCCTCTGCCTAAGGAGACTTAAAGAGCAATTGAAACCAATTTTTACCAAACAATTTAAGTCAGGTGTGCGCCCAATCACTGATGAGTGGCTTAAAGCTGCCCTGCCCACTATAAAACACACACCTGGTAAGAATTGTCTTGATGAGAAGCATTGTCTGATGTGCACCATGGTTCGCTCAAAAGAGCTGTCTGAAGACCTGCGATCAAGAATTGTTGATTTGTATAAAGCTGGGAAAGGATACAAAACCATCTCTAAAAGTCTGGATGTTCATCAATCGACAGTCAGAGAAGTTGTCTACAAATGGAGAGAGTTTGGCACTGTTGCTTCTCTCCCAAGGAGTGGCCGTCCACCAAAGATGATGCCAAGAGTTCAGCGCAGAATACTCAGAGAGGTAAAAAAGAACCCTAGAGTGTCTGCTAAAGACTTACAGAAATCACTGGCACAGTCCAATATCTCTGTGCACACATCAACTATATGTAAAACAATGGCCAAGAATGGTGTTCATGGGAGGACTCCACGGAGGAAGCCACTGCTGTCTAAAAAAAACATTGTTGCTCGTTTGATGTTCGCAAAAAGGCACTTGGACACTCCACAGAAGTTTTGGCAAAACATTCTGTGGACTGATGAAACCAAAGTTGAATTGTTTGGGAGGAACACACAACGTCATGTGTGGAGGAAAAATGGAACAGCTCACCAACATCAACACCTCATCCCCACCGTGAAGCATGGTGGAGGGTGCATCATGGTTTGGGGCTGTTTTGCTGCCTCAGGGCCTGGACAACTTGCAATCATTAATGGAAAAATGAATTCAAAAGTTTATCAGGATGTTTTGCAGGAAAACCTGAGGCCGTCTGTCAGACAGTAGAAGCTAAAAAGAGGATGGATGCTGCAACAAGACAATGATCCAAAACACAGAAGTAAATCAACTTCAGAATGGTTTCAGAAGAACAAAATACACGTTCTGGAGTGGCCAAGTCAAAGTCCAGACTTGAACCCCATTGAGATGCTGTGGCATGACCTCAAGACAGCGATTCATGCCAGACATCCCAGGAATCTGACTGAACTACAGCAGTTTTGTAAAGAGGAATGGGCCAAGATTAGTCCTGATCGATGTGCCAAACTGATCTGCAGCTACAGGAAGCGTCTGGTTGAAGTTATTGCTGCCAAAGGGGGTGCCACAAAATATTAAATGTGATGGTTCAGTTACTTATTCCTCCCCCTTCTGTCATTGTTTGCATGCTATCCTCATTACAATATGAAAACCTATAAATGTTTGGGTGGTTTTAGTTAAAGCAGACACTGTTTTTTCATCTGTGTGATTTTGACAAAGATCAGATCACATTTGATGGTGATTTTATGCAGAAATGTGAGAAATTCCAAAAGGTTCAGATACTTTTTCATACCACTGTACAAATAAAGTTAGAAATGGCTCTGTAGCAACAGGAGCTAGTATCTGCCATAGATTTGCTTGAGCTTTTGCTTAGGGGGTGCCAAAGTGATTTTTTACTTATTTATTTATTTAATTCTACATAAGTTGCTTTAAGCTTCGCAAATGACAGGGTTAATAATAGGGTTTGACCTTAAAACTCTGGAACCTTGTTTTTAAGCTACAGAATGGAAAGGCCAACTTTAAATTTGAGTTCTGAATCCATTATACTGTTAACTTTAGAGTAAAGCATATTGATTGTTTACACTTTTCATATGTTTGTCTTGTTACTGGTAGACACTGCAGCTATCCTGAGGGCCGAGGAGTCCATGTGGCCTGGTTTTTATGAGGTGGAATTTGTGGTGAAGGACCAGCAGGGCCATGCCTGTCCAGAACCACAGAAAGTGAGGGTCCAAGTTCGTACCTGTACTGTAAAACAATAACTAGTAATTGTTGACTTCATCAAAGTTTTCAAATTAAACTGACTCAGAAATAAAGCTTTCCAATTACAACCTACAAAAACTTGTCTGCCCAGCAAATTTCTCTCATTGTTGTTCTAAGATTTTCTAAACAGCACAATAAAGATTATCAACTTTTGAGTAGATGTTTTTGAGTGAAGTTGGGAACCAGTGGGAAACCCCATAGATGACTGACGTGCGCATGCACACATGGTCTGAACAAGTTTGAATGAGACCAAACGGACCTTCGACTGAACCTGAGCAGACCTGAGCCGTGTGATAGTGGTCCGTAGACATTTTCTGTACTGAAAACCCCCCAAGAAAAGTTGACCAGACGTGGCCAAAGTTGGATGTGAACTGAATTGTTTCGACTATTACGGATTTTCGCCTGTTCTGCAGTTTGAGTGTAGTGTTTGGACATTTTGTGGACAGAAGCTGGAGCTGACGACCATTTTGCCCCAGCAGGTAAGCTAACTAAGTGTGTTGTTAGAGTTTTCTACAAGCGCCTTTCCAGCCCTTCACCCACTTCTATGCTAAGGTTATATTTCAGAGCATCGGCCCAGCTCGTTCGACCCCCGCAAAAAGTAATGTTTGATACTGTTTAATGTTAATCACGTCTGAAATTCAGATACGGACTTTCATCACTAAATGACAGTATCTCAGACTGGCTTTTTTACTGCACGTCTGCCATGGTAAAGCTTAGCTTATTATCCGTTTTTTAATCGGTTTTAATGTTATCCTTGTGTGGAGACATGATGTTAACATTGACCAACAAACAAACTCTCGCCCATGGAAGCTACGCGGGTGCAGGCAGGCGTCGTCATTAGGGTTGCCACCTTGGATTTGTGGAAAAAAGGGACACTTGACCAAATGTCTGGGGCGGAGGGCTCAGGCATTATTACCAGTTCAGACTAACCAAATTCACATGAAATTCAGACATAGGAGACAGAAACAAAGTCATGTTAATACATTTAATCGTTTAAGGGTCAAAGTCTCAGACACACAATGCTGACTGCTAGGCAAACCAGGGTAGATGTAGGCCTACACCAGCTGATAATTTTGATGAGTCACCCCAGCCGTGAGACATCTGAGTTCAGCAGCCATGCCAACACACTAGAACACAGAGAGAGACAACACAGGAGAGATATGCAGAGGAGGTGGAGGATGTGACAGGAGCATATTTGCATTGCCAATACTAGGTTAACTATACTACATTGACTACTAAGTTATCTAGGCTATACCAAGTTGTAGGACTCCCTGTTGCCTCTCTTACTGTACCTTTGTTTTCTTCTTGACTCAGGTTGTCTATCTAACACAGATGTTCTTGAGTCTGTTGCACTTAATCTGGATGGACTCCTTGGCCTGCTGCTGCCATCTTCTACATTACGTATAAATGGAAAAAATACAGATTAAAACTTGATCAGATGTGCAAATATACTAAGTTCACAGTTGAAGGACTCCTTATTTCTGTGCTTACCTCTTTGTTGTGTTGTTGTTGTTCTTCCACATGACATTTTTGTGGCAATAGTAGAATCATTAAAGATCTTCGCACTTGCTTTATTGCCACAATCCGTTGATAAGAAGCTGTGGCCGTGTTTCACTCCACACTGTAAAAATAATTAATGTGGTTTAACTTAAAAACTTAAGTTCAATTGCTGCCTTAAAAGCATGAGTTAACTCAATATCAAGATATGCTTTGTTTCAGCTCACAAAGTTAAGTTACACAAGTTGTTTAACCAATTGTCATTTGTTGTTTAAACTTGATACTCTGAGTTTAAACAACTTACTATGTTACATTTTACATTCAAGAAAACTTGCTTTTTCTAGTAAAAGAAACATACAGTTCTACACAATTTAGACTTACAATTTTAAGTTAAGATAATTTTGACCATATTAATACCAATTGACATTTCAAGTTATGTTCACTTGTGTTTTTAAGGCAGCAACTGAACTTAAGTTTTCAAATTAAAACGACTTATGTTTTTAAATGGTATCCCTTATCTAAACTAATGACAGCAAGTTTACCAGTTTCCTTCAACTTCACATAATCAACTTCAGTGTTTCCCACAGGACTTTAGGAGACTGTGGTGGCAGGGTCTCTGACCCTCGGGGTTGGGTGTGTGTGTACGTTTTCAAGCCTGATGTATCTCTTTAGGGCATTTTGAGACCACTGAATGTAATATAAATTGCTGTATATGAACATAACAGGTTGGTATCATCCTTAAGAACATACAAAAGAGAGAGAGAGAGAGAGAGAGATCGCCAGACAGTGCAAGAGAGGTGGCATGTCCTCTTAATCTTCAGAAACGCTCTGATTCAGACTGTTTTCTCCCCGTTTTTTTTTTTTTTGTTTTGTTTTTTTTTTTTTTTACACTTATATCTTTACAAATACAGCAGTAAGAGACCGACTTTCCCTTTTTGTTTTTTCGGCATCAGCCTTGCGATGGGCCCCCTCATAACCGTGGGCCCGGGGCAGCCGCACCCTCTGCCCCCCCGCCAGCTCCGCTACAGCTTTTAAGCCATAACCTCACCCCTCTTCACCGATAAGGCTGTGGCAGAGTCACTGACTCAGTGCTGTCGGATCCCTCTTTTCTTTTTCTTTCTCGCCGACGAGAGATATTAAACAATTAATTTCATGTTAATTTTTATAAACGGGTAGAGAGAGAGCACAAACGACAGAGGGATGAGAGAGAGAAATAGCGCGAGCGGGAGAGGGAGAAATAGCGGACAAGTAGCTAGCTACCGGGAAATCAGCACCAGGGATAGCGGAAAGTTAGACTCTGTTTGGTATGTTAGAAGTTGACTGGTGCAATGAGATCAGCAACATGGCCGACACTGCTCCGTTATCGAACTTGATACCTGCCCAAAAGAGAAGTTTTACGCTAGTGGTTTACGCTTCTGCGTCGCGGCGACGCCGTACCTACGCCGTCGACGCAGACCCCTACGCAGACCCTACGCCGTAGCCTGACGCGCACCTCCAAAAATCCTGACTACGCGTCGCGTCGACGCGTATTGACGTGAACTTCGAGGACTGTGATTGGTCCTATGGTCGCAGCACAACAACACCGCCATTTTCAAAGTTTCTGTGGTGAGAGCTACAAGAAAAACTGGACCAAGCCGAAGAAAGAATTATCAAGGAGGTACGCAAGTACGACCACCTCTACAACTCCTCTTCGCGGCAGCAAGAGCCCCCCGAAACCATACAAAGACACAGCCGCACCCCCCTAGCGGCTTGGCGGTGAATTGCGGAGCAACGCGTTCCCTCGACGCAGAACTATGAATGCTCAGTAACGGCGTAGGGTGTACGCCGTAGGTACGCCGTCGCCGCGACGCAGAAGCGTAAACCAAGCAAAGTCACACAATCTTGAAATGCCGTTCCGGCCTGCTGTCATGTATGGATCATCGACTGTATGGATGCGGTGTCGCCGGATCGCGCCAAATGCAGCAGACAGTAGGACCGTCTATGAACGCGACCTGTTGGCGCGTGCGTGTGTGTTCACGCGCGCGCTCTCGCTCGCGGGCTATAGAGTAGAGTAGGCTACAGCTGTGTAATCGGCTGACTGACGGATCTGGTTATTATTATTATTTTTTAGGTGGGGAGGAGGGTGGAAAGCGGGGGGGTGGGGACGAGACTGTGGCGGGCCCAAACGAGACTGTGGAGGGCCGCCACAGTCTCTTTAATTGGTGGGAAACACTGAACTTGCAACTCATCTGTTCAAATATAAAACGTTTATTTGAAAAACTGCCTCAACTTACAGCCTTCATTCCTATGAATACATCTTTGGCTGTTGATTGAATGGATTCAACTCCAAAAACCACCACACATTGAAACATCTTCAAAACTTTCAGAAGTAAACAGATGTGTCAAAGTCAGACACATAAACATCCAACAAGAAATTTTACACAGCATGTTCAGCAACATTGATGTTGGTTGGTGCTGAAAAAGCACAAAGTTCACAGCGAATCTTAGCGACTGGATTGGATCCTTTTTTTGTGCTCCTTTAGATGTTGTGCAAATTCCACATGAGTTTGAAAGACTGTTAGACAGTTTGGGTAAATGCAGCTGAAACCCCGTCTTCCACATCCATGACTGTCTTTGTAATGATTCACAATTTTCTCATTGAAAGTGGCAAAACTGCAAAACTTACAACTCCACTTCATCCACCAAACTTCAATGGATGAAATATCTGCACCTGAAACACAGAACATAGTCACATGTCATGCTATAGCAAACTTTTAATCAGTCATATGAATTGAAAACTTGACAAAGAGGATTAACTTTACACAATGGCAACAGTAATCATATATGGGGTGCTAAATGTAAAAACTTGATTACAGTTTTCAAATTTATATTTTCAATATTTAGTTCATTTTCTTCACATTTAGCTCATTTTACACACATTTGAGACATAAATTATTAAAAAATTTGGTTACATGTGAACGAAAATGAAATGTTAAATCTAAATGTTAAACCTATCTAAATCATTTAGATTTAACATATAGATTTAGCATTTAGATTTAGCATTTCTTTTTCGTTCACATATAACCAAAATTTTAAATAATTTATATCTCAAATGTGTGTGAAATGAGCTAAATGTGAAGAAAATGAACTAAACATTGAAAATATATCAGCTTGAAAACTGTTATCGAAGTTTTACATTTGGCACCCCATAACAATGAACTTCAATTTGATTAATGATCTGAGCAACCATGCTTGTTTACACAGCCCTAGCTGACTTTTCGTCATGAAATTTAGAAAATCATTAGAAACTCATAAGAGAAAATTTTCCATTAACATTACTAAACCATCCAGCCCCTCCACTGTCCAGGTGTTAATACCCACACCCAACAGCACCAGCATACTCACACATTCACAACTTCAACACACACTTCCATAGTCTTTCACAAATACAAAGAAAAAAAAGCTTTCAGCATTGTATGAACTGTACTTAATTAAGTTATTGGTTTACTTCTCTATTAATTTAATAATCATTTTACAGCAATATGTCATTGACATTCATGCCAATAAAGCATACAGCCCCAACAGGACGCCATTAAATAGTCAACGCCATTACGTGCAATGAACTAAATTAGCCACCAGCTAGCTTTATCACCACTTAATAGTGATGTATATTGCATATCTAAAACAACAACAGAAATGATTTTAAATTCGCTCATGACAAGAGGAAGTCACCAACATGTACAAAACGAGGCGCCCACCATAGTTTATTTTTTATTTTATTTATTTTACCATCACTGCAGTGTCTTGCAAGAACACCAACTGGACCTTAATTCCACTGCAAACACCACTAAACCGATAGCTCTACAATTTTACGGTAAAATTGCACTTCTCACAGTGAGAAACACCATATTAACATTAATTTAAGGTGAAGGTGAGTAACGTTAATAAAGGAGCCAATATAGCGCTACTCACTTAAGTCTTTCAAATTGGCAGGTTTAGTCCGAGCTGAACACAAACCAACATCTGCGTGGATAACGTTGCATGAAAGGGAAATAATACACGCAGTTCATTTAATAACGTGGAATATCCTCAAATCCTCTCAATTCGGACAATACAGCAGCAACACAGCAGGGAAGCAGCTAACCGCTGACAAATTAAGCCACACACACACTTTACCAGGGCCACGGCTAATTACTGACAACTCCGCTACAAACAACACCGGTACCATACGAAACTTAAACAAGACGCCATGAAGGTGCTTCTGTGAGAGTTAATGAAAATAAACAGTTAACTAACAATTTGAATCACTTACCTTACGTCGTCTGTATCGTGTCTGTCCTCAACCAAAACTGCCAAAGCGCGGTTGAAATCATGTCAATCATCAAGTCGCTTTCAAAACGTATCCATCCGCCGCTTGTCTTTTCACTGTTGTCGTTATGCTCGGTTGGTGTTCTTCTGTTAATGGCCAATAGCTTCTGGGTGCATCACTTGTTTCAGTTTAATAAAATCCTATATCCTTTTTTTATCAGTCTTGTATCAAATGACAGCGCTTTAAGACCAATTTTCCAGGACTATTTGCATTGCGCATTAATGCAACTCTACCACATAATGCGACGTTTAGAAGTCACGGAAATTTGCAACTCACACTGTTAAGTTATGTTGGCACCATGAAATTTTTATACAATTGAACTGACTTATAAACCTGAGTTTTAAACTTGATAAATCAAGAAATTCAGTTGAATAAATCGTTATGTTAAGTAGAAGTAAATTACAGGAAGAAGTGACCATGACTTATTGATCAAATCCTTTTTTACAGTGCATGGTACACACTGGTAAGCTCTGCCACTGCAATGTTGTCTTCTTCTGGTGAACCTTTTTTGGTCATAAAAGTTGCAATGGCTGCCTGTTTTTGTTTGTTTGATACCACAACTTGATGCTTTTTTGTTTTCGCATGGATTTCCAAAGCGTTTTTTCCTTCATATTTTACGGAGATTCTTGCCGGACACAAAACACAAGTGGCGGGAAAATGGTCTACCTGCCTGGGTCGGCTGTACCCATTCAAACTCTGAAAGTGTCGCCCAGTGAGGATTGTAATGAGTATATCGTTTTTTTCGTGCCGGTGGCTTACATGAATTTGCTCCTTCTCCTTCCTCGTCAGTCGTCTCTCCTCCCATTTCAAATTAAGATGCCAAAACTTGGTGAAAAGAAGACGGACGCCCGGTAATTCAGCTTGCTCTATCTCTCTTCCGTCAAGTTTCCCTCCCTGCTTGGCTTGCGTGTATGGCAAGCCTTTCCTGAAAGAAATACGCCGCCTTCAGTCACGTTTCAACTTTGTTATGGCGTAAAAAACGCTGTTTTTTTTAGATTTTACGGCGTTTTTTTACGGCGCAATGCGCAAAAAGAACGCCGCTTTTTAATGAAGTCCTCCAAGAACGCGCGTAAAAAACGCCGGTTTGTATGGCAAGCCGTTCCTGCCAGAAATACGCCACATTGAGTCACGTTTCAACTTCATTACGGCGTAAAAAACGCCGTTTTTTCAGATTTTACGCCGTTTTTTACGCCGTAATGCGCAAAAAGAACGCCGCTTTTTACGCCGTAATGAAGTCCTCCAAGAACGCGCGTAAAAAACGCCGTTTTGCGCATCAAAACGCGCGTAAAATACGCGCGTTTGTGCGCACCACAACGCGCGAAAAAACGGCGTTTTCCTAGTACGATAATAATCTCCACCCTTCTTTTCTCTCAGCCACTGAACTTGAAGTGTCTGCGCCCAATCGCTGATCAAACAGACCAAATCAGTTCAGCACAGATCTCCTTTGTGGCATAGTTTGTCCTGACTTACCTTGTAGTTTCTCGTAGGTTAATATTTTGGGTGATAGGCAGGAACATATCCCATAAAATAACTTCGTCGTTATTTTAAATTCATCTTCCATGCATCGTTTATTTATTTTTCTTGGTCAATGCTTCTATGTTGTTGATTTTGTTGATTTTCACCGGTTTACTCCCTGGCCAATGAAGTGAAGTGGTACAGTGGTTAGAGCTCTGGAGACACACACACACACACACACGTATGTATATGTATGTATATGCAGCCAAAATATATGTCTATATATCCTAACAATGCATGGAAGGGGAGTTTAAACAACGACAGAAATGAGAGGAAGTACAAGTACACACAGGTTTCTGCCACCATGTTTACTAACACAGGGCTGCAAAGTCAGTGGGTTTACATCCAAACAAATACATACAATACAAAAGATTCGAGTAATTAATGCCACTCGCACCTGTAAGCTAAAAGGTCTCTGTTTCAAAGTCCAGAGCTCTAACCACTGTACCACTTCTTCACTCCATTCGTCATGGAGTAAACCAGTGAAAATCAACAATAACATAGAAGCATTTGACCAATAGATAGATAGATAGATAGATAGATAGATAGATATGCATGGAAGAGGACGACGAAGTTAATTTATGGGATATGTTCCTGCCTATCACCCAAAATATTAACCTAGGAGAAACTACAAGGTAAGTCAGGACAAACTATGCCACAAAGGAGATCTGTGCTGAACTGATTTGGTCTGCTTGTCTTGATCAGCGATTGGGCGCAGACGCTTCAAGTTCAGTGGCTGAGAGAAAAGAAGGGTGGAGATTATTATCATACTAGGAAAACGGCGTTTTTTACGCGCGTTCTTGGAGGACTTCATTACGGCGTAAAAAACGGCGTAAAATCTGAAAAAACGGCGTTTTTTACGCCGTAATGAAGTTGAAACGTGACTCAATGTGGCGTATTTCTGGCAGGAACGGCTTGCCATAGGTTTGTGCATCACAACGCGCGTAAAAAACAGCGTTTTTCTAGTATGACAATAACCTCCACCCTTTTTTTCTCTCAGCCACTGAATTTGAAGTGTCTGCGCCCAATCGCTGACAAACAGACCAAATCAGTTCAGCACAGATCTCCAGTCATGGAACATCACGAATTCGGGAAACAGAGCTGTATTGTTATTTTATGTTTACAAATTACAGGGACTGTCGCAAAAGTGCTTTTAGCAAAACTGATTGTGTCCTATGTGTCTCTTGTGTTTCAGGGGTGGATTTCATGCAGTGCAGATTTTGCAAATTCACAAGCTTCAGTCAAGAGACTCTTCTGAAACATTTTCGCCTTCATCACGGACAAGGAGCACATTGGCCTTGCATTCACACAGACTGTGTATGTGTATTTAAAACACCTGGAGCATTACGATCACACCTCTCAAGATCACACTCAATAGTGAAAATCCACAAAAATTCAACATTTCAATGTGAATTGTGTGATTTTGAGGAGATTTGCAGTGAAAAAACTTTTTGGAACCATCTTGGACATCATTTAAAGAACCGAGAAGCTGTATAATGTCCCTTTCTAAGGTGTACCTTTAAAACAAACATTCGCCCAACCTTCAATTCTCACAGTCGAAACCATAAAAATTGTACACTTGAGGATTTTCAAACAACTGCAAGAACTGTTCCTGAAGATAACTGAAAGTGAGCAATCTGATGGTGAAGCAGGAACATCAGCTTATAATGTTGTGAGACCATATGAGGTTGAAGAGATTGTAGAGGATGTGGATAGTGAGACACTTAAACACAAATTGGCTTCTCTCTTTCTGTGTATGCAAACAGTGTTGCATGTTTCTCGAGCTGCAACAGAAAAGATTGTGGAGGATTTGTGTAACCTGCTCTCTTTCTCTAACATTCATACTCTCAACAGTGTCAAAGAGATCCTTTCAAAACATGAAATTGAAGTAAATGATTCTGTTTTGCAAGAAATTTCTAATGCTATAGTTCAAACTAATCCACTCCATTTAACAACATCGGAGAAAGGTTCCCTATCTACAGATCACCAAAGGAATATATATTTCAAAGAGCACTTTTCTGTTGTAGAACCCACAGAATATCTGTACAACACAGCTCATAAAAACTCTTTTGTTTATATATCTGTCACTAAGATACTTGAGACTTTATTCGGACAGGCAGATTTTTTGGACCAAGTTGTATTTAGTCAAGAAGCTTTATCTGGACACCTTAAGTCTTTTCAAGACGGCAAGTATTAGTACAAGGACAATAAGCTACTGGGACAGCAAAACTTATGTATCAGTTTGCCGTTATATATTGATGATTTTGAAGTTTGTAACCCACTGGACACCTCTAGAAAACTTCATCAGATTATTGCAGTATATTGGGTAGTTCTAAATTTACCAGCCAGATTCCGATCGAATCTCAGTTCAATTCAGCTAGCTCTCTGTGGTAAAAGTGTGGATGTCAAACAATATGGTTATGAAAAGTTTTTTGAGCCATTGATTAAAGATATAAGGTGTCTAGAACAAGAGGGAATTTTTGTGGAAGTTGTGGGTCAGTTTGTTACGGGCACTGTATATTGTGTAAGTGCCGATAACCTTGGTGCACATGGTCTGGCAGGCTTTTATGAAAGTTTTACTGTTGACAAGTTCTGGCTCAAAAGAGTTTGGAAATGCACTATGCAACCTGACGGCAATATCTGAATTACCAGCTGAGCATGCAGTCCTGCATATAATGTTGAACTGTGATTCATCTCCACTTAACCAGTCCACTGCTTCAGTGTCCTCAGTCAGTTCAGTCTTTTCCCAGGACACAGTAAGTGTTCACTCTGAAGATTTCAGGCCTAGCTGGACCGATTCTATCCAGATGAACTTAAGGCATGTCTCAGAGTGGCCCTCTCCATTTCCTATCCCCAAGTTTTCAGATGATGTTGAACTGAAATTGTGTAAGGCTAATGTGACATACGAAAAATCTAAGAAGGGCCTTGCAGTGACAAGAGACATGAAGACGGAGATTTTGGATAGAATTGCAGAGGCAGTTTTTGAAATTAAAGGCTACCCCGAGAAAGATGAGCTTGAGTCAGTTGCTTCTACGCTGGTTCTCAAGTATCCATGTCTGAAGGAGCCAGGTAGCATCACAGGCTACGAGGGATGGAGGGATCTTTAGTGCACAAAAAGTTGAAATGTTCATCTTGAAATGTTCAGTTTTTGTGTCACTTTTTTATGAGGTTGCTTTGTTATGAGATTAAAAGGGATTGGTAAAAATGAACAGAATCAACTTTCAAAGTGCTATGTGTAATGTAAATGACCAAGGAATACAACAATTTATAATTTATCCTCATCAAATTGAACATTAATATGTTTATCATTTTTGCCCTTAATAGGGCAACGTATCCTGGGAGATACAACTCATAAAATCCAACATACTGAAAATATATATATGTGTGTGTGTGTGTTGAATGTGAAATTAAAGAGATGAGTGATAACATTAAATTATTTTTTGCAACTTTTTTTTCCACTCCTGCCTGTTTTAGGGCTAATTGGGGATTGGGGGCAATGTAGCCACCACATAAATTCTACTTTGTTCTGAATGCAGCAGTGCACAACAACACAAAAGTGGTGCATTGTTGTGTTTCTTATCGTGGTTTTGGAACAAAAATTACCAAGTAAAATTGCTTTTAGTAGGACAAGCATGTTGCAATATGAAAGTTATTTTAGAATAAGAACAGTACATCTTTAAAGCTGCACAGTTTAACTTTTTCATATTAACCCAAATTACCCTACTCTGCAGTTCCCTTCAGTTCTACGGCTATACCGTTTTAGCATATTTCAGGTCACTGTTACGGTTTCACTGCCGGCAACTTCACTGGTTTAGATCAGTCCTACCACTCTTATCAGCTGCAGCAGGCAAATGACAATGTGTAATATGAAAAGAGTCTGTCTAGCTTGTGTACGCAGTCTAGCAAGCTAACAAGTCTGATGTATTTTTGTTGAGTGTTGGTAGATACCAAAACAGAGCTAAAAAGGTGACTGAGTATTACACTTAGATTCAGCAGTTGGCCAGAGACCTGAGTTCAAATGAATGTTAATGTGGCTCAGAAGCTGTTGGATGTAGGCAACTGTAAGCTATCACATTTGCCATTACAAAGTTGATGATGCGGTGTATCAGTACACATCCAACAGGTGTTTTCACTTATGTTGTCTGATTAGACCTCTTCTCAGGACTGTGTGGATGTGTGCAGACTGCGCTTCATTGACATCCACTAACTCTCTTGTTGCACCTGTTGAGGCAGGACAGCTTACACATTTTTAATTCTTAATGGTACATTGAGCTTGCTGACCTCCTGTTATCGCACTACAGCTCTGCCTAATTTAAACTCAAGCAGAAGTCTGAATTAGCCATAATAACTGAGAACATCTGTGTGAAGAGCCGTACGGATTCTAACTTTAGCATCATTTAATGGAAGCCACTATGCGTGGTTTTTTATTTATTTTATTTTTTTTTTTGTGATAATGTCACAAATTATCCTGATAGCATACATTTTGTTAAAAACAGTGAATCTGAGTGAGAAATGGTACAGTTGATTCATTTACAGAGCTGCTACAGTTGTTTTTTGTCATACTGCTACTGGAGGTTTCATTATCACTATTATTTTATAATGTTTTATTGCATCAAGTACTGACACTATCATGCCATCAACCTGTCAATACATTTCTGAAAACATTAACAGGGTGTAGGGAAAGGTATGAGGGATGTTTTTAGATAATCCTGTTCTAAAATCCAATGCTGTGTTCAGTTAAGAGCTCATTCACTAAGATAACTGCAAAATCAATATAAGAAAAGCTGTAAAGGTCACCAATAAAATAAGAGCAGACAATAACATCGACCTCATCCATCTAAAAGTTGACACTAACTTTCAGTTAGTGCCATGTATGTGCCCTAAATCTTCCCGAATGTCCGACTCATAACTTGTACTGAAAGGGATGATATCGGCTATGAACTCCTCAACTTGAAGGTATAAATTGTTCACTAAGCTCTTTGGTAACTAAACCAACCGGTTTCAGTGTGTGGATGGCAAAAATGTCAGAACCACTAGATGACTGTAAAATGTACATTAAAGTGGCTGTCCATCGGGATCTGAGCACTTCCAGGCAACATGCTAGTTGTGACATTAACATATTATCTGCCCTGAAATTACACCTATGTCAACATCCATAGAAAGTCTTTAGAAAAGCCTGGCAGGTTTGGTGATGACATGACAGCCACAGATGTTTCAGTCACAGCAATTTAATAAAAATAGCTTTAAAATAACTTCTGACCTTGCATTAAGTTCCCCACAGTGGGTGATACTAAATGGTTATTTTTATGAGCATTTTGACATCCTGACTTTCAATTTAATGCTTTGACAGTTTGAGGAAGGGGAATGACAATGTGGTTTTGCCATTTCAATTGAAAAATGTATTTTTTGTTACTTTGACATGAGTGGAGCTTGACACAATCAAGTAATGGACGAATGCATTAGAAAAAGGTGCTTTCCAAAATACTGCCTGTGGGTTACAATACATCTGAGTGCACAAACATTTGCTTTAGTCTGCATTCACATGTGTAAAGCCGCAAATTGAACATGTGTTGGACCTACCAGGTAATTTGTCATGGCTGGTTTGTTTTCTTTTTTCCAATATAGATTTCAAACAACCTAGTTTCAGTCTGGCCAAACCCAGTGCTCATAAATCATTAGCTGCATCTTCACTGATTTTTTCTTACTTCAGTCAAACCAGTATTACCCCTATTACCCCCATAGGACTTCCAGAAATTCTTTGGTTAAATTGACCCTGTTCTATCAAGGATATATACCTGTTATTTAATATACAGTTCTTTAATATACTTTAATAAGTCTGTTCTTTAATGGTTCTTTATTGGAGAAGTTGTCCACTTATCAGAAGGTCTGCGGTTGGATCCCTGGCCTCAGCAGTCTATATGTAGAAGTATCCTTGGGCAAGATACTGAGCCTCGAATTGCCCCCTGTGCATCATCGTGTGTGTGTAAATGGATAAAGCTCGTAATGAGCAGGTGGCATAGCCACTGCATGAATGTGTGTGTGAATGGGTGAATGCGGACTTGTGTTGTAAAAGCACTTTGAGAGGTCATCAGACTTGAAAAGCACAATATAAATACAGTTCATTTACCATCTAATATTTGTGGATTTATCTTGATTTCAGGTGTGCAGGGAGACATGATACTGATACATGATACTGGTTTGATCCAGGGGGTGCTATCATGATCTTCCCAAAACTGAAAATGAAGGGCATTCATGTAAACAGCCAGCTTAACATGTTTAGCTTTTATCAGCTGTCATCAATCAACATCATTGTCACATTAGCCAAACTACAAAATGCAACTGCTTGCTGTCATAAATGTGCATCCAAAACTGTTTGAGTCTGAATCATTTTTTAGCCCTGCATGGTCAGCACTCAACTACTGTCCAACAGCACGTAGCAAACAAGTCGAAATGGCTGAAATACACTTTTAAATACATCATTTGAATATTTCAAGCTCATCACCTAAGTCAGGATCTCCAGAGCACTTGGAGCTGAGCAGTTTGTCCTGTCAATCTATGAAACCAACTTATACTGTAACAATGGTGCTGCAGCCAAACAGGAGACTGAGAGCTGCTAGCAAGATCCATTTTGGTTACATCCGATACCTTGAGCTTCAACTGCAAGACGTGACTTGCCATCAGTCACAGTTATCTGCTATCAGTTGGCCATTTGTTTGCTGGTCAAGCGCTGCTGTCTTTCCTTTATTTTCTACATATCAGTTCCCACTGGGTTGAACTCAGGTGGAGGGAATAAAGTTTTAGTGTTTATTTTGCAAAGTAATTAAATGACTTCAGGGTTAAATGAAATCTGTAGAATCTGCATTCTTAGACTGTGTGCAAGTGTCCTCACTTCTGCAGTACAGAAGTAATATAAAACTAATATTGGTTGGTGAAGTAATTAAATCAGAACAAGTCTGATATCTTTAGAAAACAATACCTTTGCAGAAAATTACAGTGACCCATTGCATCTGTAATGCCTGTGAAATCTGCATGCTAAAACAGTGCGGAAGAGTCTCCTCACTTCTGTGGTACAATAACACTAAAATAGCAAATAGCTTTTCAGAGACTGTCTGAATTACGAGCTCAAACCATGCTTACAAACCTGAGTTGAAAAGGATGTTAATCTCCACATAGCTATGGGGCATGCACACCTGCATTTACTATGCTTACATTATGGAATCTAAGCCCAATTAAGCTTTCATCTAAATTATTGTGCCATTTCATCTTCAGTTAAGAAAATGTAGGTTCAATTTCCCAGCAAACTTAACTAAGAGGGAGTGACCTTGCCTGACACAGTGTTAAATGGACCAGCAAGAATGTTTTTTGTGGGTATCTAAAACGAAAGGCTGTTAAAAGTCCACCATTTTCCCATTTCTCTATGTCATTGATGCCTGACAGGCTGTAATTTTCATTCTCTCACTCCAGCGGAGCCTACTGAGCTGGAGATTATGGAGATGACGGTTTGGATTTTTAAGCACCCTCTTCATCCTGTTTTAAATCTCTATAATGTCTGAGCATAAATAAAAACAGATGCCTTTTATAAAACAACTGGACAGTGGAGCTGAATAACATTGTGCTTCAGTGAGCTCACATTTATTACTGTCGCCGTTGAGTGAACACTTCCTCTAGTCAATGTCAATCTACATGTCAATGGAAACCCCCTTTGACTAATGACTCGAGGAGAGCCTTTATTGAAAATCTTGGGTAAAACATTCATTTTCTAATTTCCCCGTCAATGTCAATTTCATCATTCATTCTGTCAATAATACTGTATGGTTCATGTGCAGAAGGCATTTAAGATTTGCCTGCATTAACCGTTTATTGACATGCACAACTGCTGTCAATAGGGAACAGAGCTTTAATTAAAGCTCCAGAATCAGTTAATCGGTAGTACTGACCCAGATTAGTTTAATTTGCTGAAGATGGGGGGCTTACTGACAGTCACTTGCTCCTCTTGAGTGGCAAAAGGAGGATCGAACTGAGGGAGCGTGTCAGTGGTCACCCTGCATTAAATGAAGCAGAGGGTTTGAATCATCTCCTTGTCTCTATGGATGAGGATTTCTCCAACTGACACAGTCTTTGCTCTCATTGGCTTCCTCAGGGCAAGGTCAGACCATCACTTCTTCAGGGTTAGTGGGAGAACTGTCTTTCAGCTTACAGGCCCTGGACTGAAGGCCATCATTTTTGCTGCAACTCAAAATGTTTCTGCCCATATTCTCATGCCAACACAATGCTCTAGAATATACTGCAGTTATTGTAAATGCAGAGTTCAGGCAGGCATTATGGTGACATAAGTATCACAGCATGAACATGGAAAATGACTAGGTTTAGACAACTGTTCTCAAAGTTTAGATGAATGACCCATCTGGGAGCCAGCATATGATTGAGGGCCCCATAGGAAAACCCATTTACTGGTCTCGTAATGGCTTTTAACATTCGAATTTGAGCACCAAATTCAGCAGTAGCCAAGTCATGTATTAAATGAAGGGTATTGAAAGTGAAAGCATTTAAATGGACCATGGTTGATAAAAATGTCATCTTTGCTCAGGCTCAAATGTCTTTGAGGAGTTCAGAAGTTGTTTTGCAGATATTTAGTTGCATAGCATAATAAAAACAAACTTGAAGCTCATTTATGATCAATATGGGGACAGCAAAAGCACAGTCAAATTTTATATAACTAAAAAATGTTGTACACACTCATTTATTAAAAGGCTTTTTTTTCAAGTAATTTCTTTCTTTCTTATATTACAATAAATATTGTATTGTGGCCTTAATATTGAGGTTTTATCGTATTGTGAGTTTTTGGTATTGTTACATCTCTATGGTTGACAGAACGTGCCGTTGCTCTCGCTGACACCATTCATTGCGAAATATAGGTGACTCTTCAATGCACAAGAAAGTCTTAAACGCTGCTTGTGAGAAAGTTGCTAACTACTGCACTTACACACTGCCTTAAGCGGAAGCTGTTTATTTTCTTTCACATTTAAACTGGCATTTAAACCTGTTTTTGGTTCATCTATAAAGTAACTATTACTAATGAGGACTTCTGGGGTCCCATAGTTTCTAGTGAAGTAGGTCTGACAGATAGTCTAAATAAAACAGATACACAGGACTGATCAAAATCTCAGTGGCAGGGGGCAGCATTGGGAGACATGCAGTGATGGCTGGAATTTCTACCAGAACAAGTGGACTTCAAAATTATACAAAGACCTCTACTGTACTGTGTGTAAGGGAATTCTCCTTGTTGCTAATTCTCTGAAGAATTATAGACTCCGTGTGATGAATCAGGTCTCTTTAATACATGCAGTATTGAGGGAAGACCCATGCAGAGTGTTCTCTGCAGATCTCCACAATGTCTTGGCTTTTAAACTGTTTGGCAACAAAAGGGACAACTGGTTGTCACATGCACCTGGTATTGGTAAATCAGTCCCTTAAAACAATGACTATTTGGGGGAGTGCACCCATCCTGTTTCCCAGGGTTCATAGTATACCATAATCACATCTTAAACTTCCCCCTTCATCCTGTTTCCCTCATTGAGTGTCCTTTTGTCCTCTTTCTCACCTTAGTGACAAAGGGCCACAAACACTTTTACAATTCATAGACTGATTCCTGGGATAAGTAAGTCATCTAATTCCTACATGTGCAAAGCCAAATCTATTTATAACCTCCTGGTTTCATGTCCACCAGCTGTCAAAAAGGCCCAATCACACTCTATTAAATCATTTTTTAATGCACTTAACATACTGTGAGTTAAACAACGCAGTCAACCTTGTGAGTATGTTTTCAGGTTCACTGTGCTCCTGTTGGCAGGGCATGTCTGGCCTCCGACACCAAATTAGCCAGAATTGGCCCTGCAGTAATAAATTGAAAATCATGTTACAAATATTTCATGGTCAACAGGCTTGTTTGTCCCAAATGTTATAGAACGTCCAAATACCGAACAGCAGCTTGCGCTACAGAATTTTGTAAGAGTGATATTATTAATGCTTTGCTCCACTTGTCTGGGTTGACTGAAGTATTGGAGTCAATAAATTATGTGGTGTGTTGACAAACTGGAGGCAGGTTTAAAGCAATACTCTTAATGCTGGCATATTGTGGCTTCTATCCCCTGCACCACCAGTGTAATATCGTCAAATTAAGCTTTTGTTCAAGTTTGATAAGGAGGATTTTTTCTCTCACAGTTGCCTTGATTCCTCTGAGTGACTTTCTGCTATTACTTCTGGCCCTAATCCCTCAGATGCTGCTCTTTAAATATCATTACCATCCTGTCATTTCATCTTTAAAACCTGCTACTTCACAACCCACCACCTCCCTATCTCAACCACAATGTTCCAGGATGCTTTAAGTGAGAGTTTTCCTTTTCCAGCTGCTGTCTTAACCGCACCACCACAGCATCATGTAGTAAAGCACTGTTTATGATGTTTGCTGATATTGGCAGACAGCATTCTGGACAATGCCACTCAACCCTAACCCAAAGGCACATTTCTGAACTCATTTTCAAAATTTTACATATACACATACAATACATTCACTTAGCTAACACTTTTACCCAAATAAGTGCATGTGGATACAACCCAAAAATTACTATATATATATACACACACACACACACACACACACACACACACACATATTTATATATATGTATATATATATATATATATGTCAAACTTAGGATCAAAACTGATCAGAAGTCTGCACACACACACACACACACACACACACATATATATGTGTGTGTGTGTGTGTGTGTGTGTGTGTCTGTGTATATATATACATATATATATATATATATATATATATATATATATATATATATATATGTGTGTGTGTGTGTGTGTGTGTGTGTGTGTGTGTGTGTACAGACTTCTGATCAGTTTTTTTCCTAAGTTTGACTTAAGCAGAAAACCATGTATAGTGTAAGCTATTTATGAAACGTTACACTGAAGTGGAAATGATCTTATCTCAAAGCCTAAACTTGATCCAAGTCATCTTCCTGCTGGTTATGTAGCGGTTGTGTAATATTTTTTGGACACTCCACATCATTTAATCTTTTCATATTGAAATCTTAAGCATTCTTGAATTATTTTGTGTGTTTTTGTTCATTTTCAATCTTCTGTCAATTATTTATTCTTTTTTTTATCCTTCTCAATCTTTTGTGAGGAAGATAAAAAAAAATGTTCTCTGCATTGAACTTAAATGGCAAACTAAAAACAAATAAACACAATTATATAAAAAAAAAAAGGTATGAGGAATGAATTGCCAGATGCACGGTGAGTGAATTAATAACAAGATGCAATGTTCTACAGATAGTGTGTCAAATTAGAAAGAAGTTACTTTTAAAAGAGAGAGACTTTTGCAAGACTTGAATGACTCGTTGCATGATGCTCTATGGCTTATAAGTGTCTCCGCTCATTTCATTTCCCAGCCATCATAGGTGTAGTTCACCGCACCATATTACCTTACCTTAATTTCCATTCATGAAATGTTCAGATCATTTGTAATCCCAGTATGCAACTACTCAATGTTTGCTCCAGGTGGCCAATGTCTACACAGGACTTGTTCATTCAGCGCCACAGCAGAGTTGTCCGGTGTCTAGAAGCTGTTGAATGCTGAGAATGGAGATGGCTGGTTTCTCGGTGAGTTCTTTTTATTTTAACTCTATTAGATGACTGTAGGGCACAGGGCACTGCCTTGATGTGTCAGGTGGAAAAGTCCTCTACAAACCAGAGAAGAAGGTGACATCAGTTTGTAAAAATGCAAAACTTTAATTTAGTTTTTAAATGGGTCAATTTAAAACATCATACTTTATACCAACATTTTATATTTGCTTGACATTGCACACCCAAAGGCTCGGGCTAAGTAGTTGAAAACAATACACCTCAATGTAACATGTTTGCCTGTTTTAAGGGTGAATGGTTTCCCTCCCCAATCAAAGCTGACATGCATAATACTGCCATGTGGTGTGGTCATACAGAGATTGCTGATAAGAGACAGAAAGCCAGCCAATATACAAAGCATAGGTTTTTTTAATTCACCTTGTGGAACACTTTCAACACCATGTGGGGCACATTAAGCAATTGCATTATGTACATGAATCAAGTTTGTCAGTGGAGTCACAATCTTTTTAGCTAATGTGGTCAACCAGTTCTGGGCTTGCAGGACTAAAGCAATCGACATGCGACCTGTAGACGTGGATGCAGACGTGAATGAACCCTCAACACCTGTGGCCAAACCTTCACTCTCACTGGCATCTGTGGATCTGTAATGCTTGGGAACTGGGGCCTCAGAGACTTCATCCTGGTGCACAGACACAGATACCTATGTCTTGCTGATTTGGGAGCCTCATGCACTTCATCCCTGGGTGGAGGGCGCCCGGGCTGCAACACAACTTCCCTGTTTCTATGTGAGTAAAGAATAAAATAAATGAGTGCATCTCTTTATGCATTAAGTCAGCGACAGCCAAGTTTCACATTCTCACTTACCACGGTCCAGTGATGTAGTCATGGGTGTTTGGGCTTTTGTGCACTGAGTACATTTCCAGTCTTACTGCTAAATTATGTAAAAATTGGGATTAAACCATATGGAAAAAGGCTAAAAAGCAATGTGGAAGAACCTGACTGTCGCCACCAGAGCTTGTGCCAATGTATGCACTTTCTCCAAAGATTGCCACAATGTGCTGGTCAATATGGGAGAGTGGGAGAGAGGAGGGGGTCCTGTTGCCTTAATGCTGCAGTTATGTATGGCTGTTTTTTTTGTGTAGAGAGATTTAAGAATGTCAGCTAAAGTGAATGTTTCAGTAAGAGAAGGATTGATGCAGCTCATGGAAGTCCCCTCTGCATTGTACAATACTCTCGTTTGGGAAAAATATTTCAAGAGATTGTCCAACAACACCGGCATATTTTGAAATCTGAACCTAATCTTAAATCAGTTTTTAAAGATCTCCCACATATTGTTTAGAAATGTGCTCCAAACATGCGTGATCTCATAGTCAGAGGTGACCTTCTACCAGAATGACCTACTCACTTCTTATCGGCCATGCCAGATGGCAATTACAGGTGTGCACAGTGTGAACAATGTAATGTCACCTTCAAATGTCACTTATTTACTCATCTGCATTGTGGTTAAAACAAAAAAAGAAAAGAAAAGAAAAGAAAAGAAAAGAAAAGAAATTAAAAGAAAAATAATGAAATAATAACAATAAGGGTACCACTCCACACACACACACACACACACACACACACACACACACACACACACAAATAAACACACAAAAATGCCATCTACATGATCAAATGTCCCTGTAGCTTGGCTTGCACACTGTCTCAAGACCTGTATTTCAGAGCGGAGACGTAGCACACATAATAATGATCAAAAGACCCTGTGGCTGAGCTCTTCAACTCACACAAACACTATCCATCCAAACACAGAGAGGCATACTCTGTCCCCCATGCCGGAGTATCAGACAGTGAGTCCACATCTGCTCTGACTGGTCCAGCCTGAAAGTAGATGGACTCTCAGTTACGCAGATCACGATCACCTGAGTGAGGAATGTGTCCCTTTTGCTTGTGTTGTCTTTCATGTTGCAGGTATCAATACAAATTCTGGCCAGGTGCTGAGCTGATTTATGTGTATATGTACAGTGCTTAACAAATTTATCAGACCACCTGTCATAAAAATGAGAAAACATAAATATTTTAGAAATCTTTCAAAAACTTGTTTAAAACTAAAAAATGTTATTGTTATTTATTTGGCAAATAGCAAACTGAAACGACTAAATAGTCCTTTTTCACATATAATAACCAAGAAACTTAATATTTTGTATGGCCTCCTTTGGCCTTGATAACAGCTTACATTATTGCTGGCATTGTTTTATGTACTTCTTGACAGTTTTTTTGTTATTGAGTTCCAAATAGTTTCTAGCTGTGACCACAGACTTGCTTTAGATGAAACTTTTTTGCAATCAATCTTTGAATCTACTAAATCCCAAATTTGTTCAATAGGATTCAAATCCGGACTTTGACTTGGCCAGTCCATCAGTTCCTGTACTCCAGATTCCTTTTTCTTGTTCAGCTTTGAAGTATGCTTGGGGTCATTGTCTTGTTGGCATGTTAACCCACGCCCAATCAGATTCAGTCCAGAAGGGATTCCATGATGCACTAAGATGTTGTGGTAGACGGTCTTGTTCATGATACTGTCGATTTTCACTTATTTGCCCACGCTGTTTCCACAAATGGAACCCCATGGAATCTCCACCGTGTTTCACTGTGGGTGCAATGCATCTGGCATCAAAACATTCTCCAGCTTTTCTGCAGACATAAACACGACGATGCTAACTGAAGAGTTCAAACTTGGACTCGTTTGTCCAGAGTACCTTCTTCCAGTCATCAGCAGTCCATTGTTTGTGCTCCCTGGCAAATCTGAGGCATTTCTGGATGTTTGCAGGCCTCAATAATGGCTTCTTAGCAGCTATTCTTCCCTTTAAGCTTTGTTCCGTCAGTTGTCTGCTTATGGTCTACATATTGGTGTATTAACCATTACAGACACATGAAAAATGATTTTGGTAATTGTCAGTACTGTAAATTTGTTGAGTTAGAACTTGCCTATGTAGTACTGATCTTGACGTCTCTAGTTGCCTTTGCCCTCTTCATGGAGGCATTCTCTGCTGCCCATGTGTGAATATTAGTCCTGTCCAGCTCTGCTCTGATTGGTCCAGTCTGACTCTCAGTCATGCAGATCACAATCATCTGAGTGATTAATGTGTTTGTGTCTATATAGTGCTTGTTCTCTCTGCCTCACTTCGTTCACTGCAGCAGGACACACTCCCAAACTGCTGGTTTGGCTTTGTTTGTCCACCCGCTATTTAGTCGTGCTGGCTTCAATCTCCGCTACCATTGCTGTGATCTTGTTTCGCAAAAAGTTTGCTTTTCTCTTTTGGTCAACGGCTTTTCATGACCAACCCTTCCTTTTTGCTGACATTGTATAAGGTGCTCAACATCTGTTATGAATCAAACATAAGCATGAGGTCAGAAATTGTCTGAGGGCAAGTTCAAATATAAATTGAAGAACATTTTATTTATAAATTAAGCCCCGGTCCTCATAGTCCTAGATCTGTCTGCTGCATTTGACCACCAGATCCTCTGCCTCACCCTTACAGTTTGGCATCTCAGGCTCTGCACTCACTCCAACCATGGAAAGGATCAGAGTTCCACAAGACTCTGTTCTAGGCCCACTCGTCTTTTTGCTGTACACAAGGATGCTGTCGCACACTGCCATGGCTTCTTCTCCCACTGCTATGACATTTACTCCCAGGTATTCATGTCATTCCTCCCATCTGACAGATTTGGCACTTGTCATTCCCCATCTGGACAACTGCAGCTTCCTCCTTGCTGGAGCCCCTGAATCTGCCATCAGACTCCTGCAGCTAATCCTGAATGCTGCTGCCCACCAGCGATTCAACGTTACCAGGTTCCCACATGCCACTTCTTTCCCTTCACTATACTGGCTCCCTGTTGCTGCTTGCATCCAGTTCAAACCTTTGGTAAGGGCCTATGGGGTAATGAAGGGAACTACTCCCTCCTACCTCCAAGCCATGGTCAGACCCTACACCTGCCTGATCATGGCACTTCTCTGCCTCTGGATGTTTAGCAATCCCATGTCGTCGAGCTTTTAAAATACTCGTTTATGTCAAGTTTTTCAGAAAACTTTTACCAGAGGTGGGCAGCATCATAAGGAGTTGATTTAGGCAAAAAATACATTTTTAGCAAAAAATGACTGGTCACTCATCTCAGTCAAGATTCTTTTCTGTTTTGGCTCCACAGTAGAATGGCTGCCCATCTCCTCATGCAGGCTGAAAACATTTTCCAGACAACATCTCAACAGCCCATGCTATATTTTACAATCTCGTGCCATTACTCTCTCTCTAAGCACTTGTAGTGTAGCACTGAACAAGCTGTAAGTTATTCATTTAAAATGGATACCCACCCAGTTTTGGATATCTAGCTCCTGCTCCTACGTGGTTCAAATGCAAATGACAATTGGACTGCTGACTGATTGAATTTTAGTGTTTTAATTCCATTGAGTTATGGTATTTTAATCAGCATGTTCTTCTTCGGCTTTTAATTGTATCATTTAATATATCAGTGTTTTACTTTTAGCATTTTAAGAACATTTACACTGTAAAGACAGAGATTATTAATTGTCATTGTTTGGCCTAGGAGTCACAAACGTACAACAGTCAGCATATATGCCTCAAGGGTGACATATATGCTGTACACCAATACACAGCAGTACACCTGTGTCACTGCGTTCTCTGTGTTTCCAACGCCTAAAGTAATCCTAATCAGGTCATGGTCCTTTCAATTAGCACATCACTCTGCATGCTTTTGTTTGAAATCAATGACAGTCAAACATTTCTCATTAATTGGTCCTCTGAATATTAATGAGTGATTCGTTGCAGAACGATGCATTCAACAGTGGTTCTAAATTATGACTTAAAGACTGCTGTCTTATTGATGCGACCATGTTTTACAGCGCCTCAAACCTTAATCAGTAGTTAAGCAAGCAGCAAAACACGGCAGCTAATGATTTGTGTATACTACATCCGATAAGCCGATAATTACTGCCCACTGTTCTCTTTCTGTTATCGATAGAGTACATTGGGCCACAAATAGGATAAAGGTCAGGATGCAACAATTGCCATTTACTTCCTTTTTACACTAATGGACATCAATAGAAACCATGTACTGCTTTAAATGGCAAAACAGTTTAATGATTTGCAGCAAAAAATTAATGATCATAACTGAGAGAGAGAATCTACCTTAATGAGAGCTCTGCGCATACTGAAGCCTTGTTATTGTGTTTCCATTAGAGTAAAACTGCAAGTAATGATCCACTGCTCTACCAGCAAAAGAAAAGTTTTAATCAGGGACAGATTTACCCAATAGGGGGCCCACGGGCAAAACTAAAGTCCGGGCCCCTTTTGGTCCCCCATTCCTCCCACTGTCTGTGCACTGCCTTTAGGTGATCCAGGAACAGAGCACATGGCAGTCTGCAACAGACAGCTTCATTATACTTGGCCTTTAGCAAAGTAACTGGTAGTCCTATTCTGGAATACTATCATGTTCTAGATTTGCTATGTTGATGTGATGGAATTCTCTTAAAACATAAATACATCAACATTAACTGAAATAATAAATAAAACTAGATTTTTAGACCAGACCTCAAGATGGGTTAAAAATTCACAAGCCCCAGGCTATTGCATTTTTATATTGTACCTTGGTGTTGCAAGCGAGGGGGTACTTGCACTTTTATGTGATGAGCTTGGGGTCATGTGTCCCACCAGATATTTGATATCTGGATTTTTGTTAGTTTTGATTTTTGATAGTTTTATGTATAATTTTATGACTATTATAAATATATATTTTTTAGATTAGTTACATCATAGATCATACCTCAAGAAGTCATCCACCCCCTTTCCTTACATGGCATTGTTTTTTTTTTTCCCCAAAAGTTGCAAGATGACATCAGGGAGCATCTGCACCAGCATGCACACAACACTCACTCTGCTGTGCAGTGCTGGGGGAGATGTAGACTATAGCTTAACTGTGTGGTGCTGAAGAGCTTGATGGAGCATCAATCCCTTTTTAAAACGTGAAAAAGAAATGCAGTTAGTTCTACACACTTAATTCAGATTGATATCTCCACGTCAAGATACAGAGGAGAATCCCGTCATTCTTTAAAAAAAAAAAAAAAAAAAAAGCAAGAGAGAACAACGGCCCTGTCCTCAATCAGGAGACTGATAGCCGAAGAGGTAGGTTGTTTTAGATGAGATTCATAGTGATTTTTTCCTTCATGGAAATTTATGTTGATGTAAATAAAGGATTTGTTCTCTCTTTCATATGTCAGTTTTAGTCCAATCAATTTAAAGTTGCTGATCTTTGTGAAGCAGGTAAAGAAAAGTGACTAGCCTAAGGATGATTCTCAAAACAACATGATAATAATAATAATCATGATAATAATAATCTCATCTGTACTCTTGCTCATTCTGATGCATGTTTGCAGTTTCCTCTCATCTATGTTATCATTATCTGTGCTCTAAATGAATGTGCAGCGTGGATCTAATCTTATTATGTGAATTTATGTTTACTATTTACTTTTGGGTGAAGCAGACAAGATTTCGCACTTTTCAAGAAATACGTAAATATACAACATAAACATACAACTTTCTATCTCTATCACAACTGAGGTGATTTGGCCCATGCCCCATCCAGTAACATGGAGGCAGTGGGGTTCATGAACTATATCACATCCAGCCACCAGGGCAGGGCTGGCTACATGCAGAATGAGTAGGTCTTCACTGCCAGGTGCTCTGGGCTTTAAAGCACACCTCACATATAATCTAAAACACATGGAGATGCAGAATTTTACATATCAAGTACTCTGCACGTACACAATCAATAAACATGAGCACTGACCTAATACAATAGACTATATGTAATGGCACAGGAAATTCAAGATTAACCCTCAGTTTGTAACCAAATAGATGTGAACTGTGTTGGTGGTCTTGCAATTGGCTCCTCAGAGTGTCATCAATAAGTGTTAGTTGCTTCCTTGCCATTTCTTTTTTAATTTCATCATCTTGATTCCCTGACTCTGTGGCTTGGTTCTTAACTGTTGCAAACTGTTTCGTCACAGACATCAAAGTTAGCAAATCTGGAATACTGCTGTGCCTTGAGGATCCTTTTGATGTGAGACTGACAGCTTAGACTTGATAGAACGTAGCTTGCTGACCTGTGTGGAGTTGAACAGTGCAATGACGGTCACAGTTAAAACTTGTCCAACTGGTTGGATTTTGTACCCTTACTTTCTAAGCATCTTTTTCCAGATTTTGTGTGTGCCACACACAGTTCGACCAAGACTGATAAAAACAAACAAACAAACAAAAACAATCTGAGCTGCTAAACAAGATTTAGTATGGAACACATGGAACACAATGGTTTTATTGTTGGCATTGTTCAGCACCAGGTGAGCTGATCCAAATTAACTGTACTGGCAGACTGTTGCCTCCTCAATGCACTGTGACAGATTGGCAAAGTTCATGAGTGGCTGGAAAGAAACTTTGAGCGTTCAAGCTGAAGGAAACAGGTATTTTCCCACGAGTTGGTCAATCAAATGAGAATCAAACTTCGGGTGATGTGATTGTTGTTGGAAACACAGACCCAGTGATCTGACTGCTGCATGTGTTAAGCAGGCAACTTTTAGCCAAGAGCTTAGCCATAAATAATATGCTAGTATAGTATGTCGGTGCTAAGTGCAGCTTTAAGAAGAGCTTGTAAATTTAGCATATTCGTATCTGCAAATGTTTTACAAGGTATGAGCCAGCGATATGCCACAAAAAGAGCCAAGAAGAGAGAGCTATCTCAGACGTGCAGGATAGGAAATATAGTAATATCCTAAGGTTGTATCCAAAAACAAAAAGGGAGCACAGCCACAGAGAGACAGACTTCAATACACCACCCTGCAGGCTACTGGGGCTCTAGAAGGAAAAAAAAAAAAAAAATCAAATTAAAATCTTTTGTAAGACATTAGCAAAACAAAGATTACATTGCTCATCCTAACATTGAGTAAAGGCCTGAGGAAATTCCAACTTCAGATATACACATGTTGGTAGACAGGAGGCCCATTTAAAATTTCAATGGATTTAAGCATTCTTGTTCATTTGTGACCTTTGGAAACACTGTATATTTGAGAGAATCAAAGATCCACTGAATCGAACAAACACTGGAAGCAGATGACATCAGATATGTATGAGACCACAAGGCCAAAGAAAGTCACAGCATGGACTGCAGGTAATGGACCATGAGTCAGCGGGGAGCCGAAGAAACATCAAGTAAGCCAGAGGTTATGATCTCTCCCTCTATATAAGACCACTTGATATCATGTGAATGAAGGTCCACAGTCAAGATGGCCTGGAGAGATGTGGAAGTTATATTTACATTCAGTGTTTCACTTCACATTTCAGTGTTTTTCTATAATTGAAACTTACATTGTTTATATCAGTATTTACCAGCTTGCAGTCGTCTTCACAGCCATTGTGGATTGTTACGCTTCTTTGCGCTTTACTGCCTCCAACTGTTGACCAGTGGAACAGCGTGTCACCAGATTATACTTTTGAGGTTGACACTGACACTGGGCTAAAAACTTAGTCAAGGAAAGTACACTTAAATAATAAGTAGACTAAAAACAAGCTAAAGCTGCCTTAGTCTCCACTTGTATTAACATGTCTTTTATGTAAATGGACCACTACCTTTTTTTTCCATTGCTTCTGAGGTTTTCTATCAGGTTAAGGCAATCTGCTAGTCCAAGACTTGCCTCAAAGTTCATCACTGAAAGTTACTCCGAACTCTGGGGGATGTGGTTCCAAACATCTTCAAGTTGTCATATAAGCAGGGGCAATAAACCATGTGTTGGGTAAACCAGTTAATCAGAGCTTTTTTTCACAGGAAACAGCTGCCTGCTGTGGCTGAAAATGTTGTTAAGACTCTGTAACCCACCTTGGAGGCAGGTGCACGTTGGCCAGTATAGTCTCGACTCCAATAGTGGGGTAATGAAATGGACTTGGACACCACAATGAGAAATCAGACACAAAGATAGGTTTAAAGTGAACAACCGTATTACCACAAATTTTAAAAATGTTCGGTCCAGGGCTCAACATGGGTGGCTCGCCATCCCCCTCGTCAGGGAGAGAATCAAAAAAAATCCTGCTGAGAAAAGAAAAGAAAAGGAAAACATGAAGATCAAACGTGTTCCTCTGTCCTTTTAGCAGTTGACTAACTCTTATTTCCTTGATGTGTTTTCACTTTTTACTGTCATACTATCAAGAACAGGCAACAATTAACATCACATTAGTTTCATCTGCTTTCCTCTCGCCATGCGCTGCGCTCTTAATGAAACACTAATCTGTGTCTCTAACCTGAGTTAAGAGGCGGAACCTCTTTCTTTATAGCAATAGAGATCATCCATATTGGTCCATATGGACCAATAAAGATATTTAGTGCATTTGCTGATGCAAGATTAGACCTCTGGCTCAATAAACTAACAAAAAAATAAATCTAAAATGAAGTAAAAAGTATAATTACAAATTAAATAAAAGGAATCCCCGGTGAGTGAAAATATTTGTAACTCTTCTAGTAACAGTTAATTTTTTCCTTTGGGTCATTTTGTGGTCCTGAAAGCAAGAACAATTTACGAAATGATATCAAAAGGTTCCATAGAGCTGAGAAAAACTGCAAAGCTGCTAATACTTTTCTGTGGTTTTGTCACTATTTGATTCACTGTTAACATATAAAACATTGTTTAGTACAGCTTTAAGCTAAGTGGTATCACACTATAAAGTGCAATCTGTGAAAGGAAAGTGGAGACAACTCAAACGTAGATTATAATGCATTATTAACTGCGATTGTAGAAACATTTGAAAGGGTTATTAAGGAAACCAATCGACTCCCTCTTCATCATCTCCATATTGTCTTCTGCACTCTCTCGAGTCCTTGTCTTTCAGTCTCCATGCCAACATCATTCTCATATTTATGCGCCTGTGTTTCATCTGACCTGTGCTAACCTCACATCCGTCATAACTCTGTTTAATCCAGTAACATCATTTAAAAGATTTAGAGTGCATTTGTTTGCTGCAGGAGACAGTACCTCCTCATTTCCATTCCGCTTCTCACTCTGCAGGTCGCTTCAGAGCAAGCCATCCGGTTTTCTGTCGTGATTGACAGCTCTGAGACACCTCACGATGACTCCTCTACCTCTGTCATGTTTCGTCTCTTTTTCTGTCTTCTCTCCTTTTCCCTTTGATGCTCTGTCTTTCTAGCATACATGTATGCCTCTTCTTAACCTCCCCAGGGACCTCTCTATCCCCTAGCCCTTGAAAACTAAAGCAGCGCACACAATAAAAGGCTAGCTGAATGAAAACATATATAATTTCTGTTTTCTCTTTATTCCTCCAGCTCCTTTAAGTTTGCTGTGAAGGCATCAGAGACACACTGCTGACTGACAGCTCCAGAGACTATTATGCCTCGTTTTGGTAAGCCATTGCACCATGTGACCTTCTGTCTTGAGACAGAAATGCACTGGAGGCATCAGAATTGCACCTTTTCACACATACCAATTGTTTTAATCGACCAGGTGCCTTGAAGCATTGCTTTCATCTTAGTTCAATTTTGGAAGCATCAAAACATAGAAAGTATGACCGTTTCAATGTTCTTTGAAGCAGCAGTGCAAAATATCTATTCTTTCAAGATGATTCTGTTAGTCGGGGCTTCATTTACAAAATGCACTTACGATGAGTTTTGATCTTAAGCATAAATGAAGCAAAACACATGTATCAGTGCTATAAAACCTTACTTTGACATGGAAATGATCTTATTTCCAAGCAAAGTTTAGACTTGACCCAAGTGATTTTTCTGCTGGTTATGTAGGGGTATTGCAGTTTGAGACACTTTGCGGCGTCAAATTCTAAATGAGGATCTAATTCTTAAGAAACAATGAAATCCTCAGTTTCAAAATTTTATATGTTGCCTTTGTGCTATTTTCAGTTAAACATGGGCTTTCAATGCTTTTCAAATCATCACATTCTGTTTCTATTTACATTTGACACAGTGTTCCAACTTCTTTGGAAATGAGGTTGTAGGAGCAAGAAAGTCTGCACATGGAGGAAGGTAAGGGTGAAAGATGAAAGGGTTAGTTACCTGTGAGAAGCCAAAAGTCTCAGTAGTTTTGTTGCCTAAATCAAACCAAACTGCGACTACTTCACAACATTAAGCACATGCTAGAAAGGCATTCTGGCAGGAAGTCTTTGTCTGTTGCTGGGATGGGAACGTGTTGGAGCAGTTGCTCTGGGTGTCTCACATTGCCGCGGATGGGTTTACATTGGAGTTATTTGAAAGCGTAGTGCATCTCAACACAGACGCTAAACCTGACAGGTACTTAAAGGTTGTGACACAGCAGCAGTGTTTGATGCTATGGGAATGGGGACAGGTTGTATGAACAGTGTGATAGGAATTATCAATTAAAGGTGTGATGAATTAGCAGGCACCAGTCATTATTTTTGGGCACACACACTATTATCATTATTTTGCATTTTTGTTTGTTTTGTAATCCTCTGTCATGTGCCAGTGTATCAGCTTTGTCCAATGATTGCCACAATGTGTTGGTAAATTTAGGAGAGCCCAGGAGCTCCCATTACTTTTAGACTGCAGTTATGTCTGGACAGTATTTTTTCACCTTGTAGTCTTAGATCAGACCATTTCTCTTTAATATCAGCCACAGTTCTGTCTTTCTGCCCAACCTCTTTCACTGCAGTAGCAACACACTCCCAAGCTGCGTGTTTGGCTTTGTTTGTCCACCCATTATTTAGTCCACCGAATAATGTATGTCGCCTGGTGTCTGTCTGCTCTACCATCACTATGATCTTATCTTCCAGAAAGTTTGCTTTTCTCTTTTGGTCCATGGCTATTCCTGACTCAACCCTCATCTGTGCTGGCATTATATAATGGAAAATAGCAGGGCAGTTGCTGTCAATAGAAATGGGATTCTTAGAAACTGCTTAAGCACATTGTTTTATGCTCAGCATCATTTGTGAATTGGATGTAAGCACACCATTGGAAGTTATCTAAAGACTGAGTTCAAGGATAAATCTGAGAACATTTTTTACAAATGACTTCACATTCATATTGTGGTTTTCCCTTTTTAAAGTTTGATATTTAATCAAAATGACTCGTTTTTTTCAAGGCAAATGTAGCACCCACATGACGACAGTAGTGAGGAGCTTCAAGGTTAATGCTCCTACCTCTGCATCTTTTCACAACACTGTTGAACAAAGTGAATCGGTTACTGCAAAAATCTGCGTGAGTAAATTCTGTGCAGCTTATTCATATTTATCAGTGGAGTCCAGAGTGATAGCAACGAGGAAAGGAGGCAATAAATTCAATTCATTTGCATATTTTAGGCTGATTATCTGCCAGCCATTAATGTGGTGGTTCAATCAATGTGAACACAGTGTCACTGACTGTGAAAGCAAGGATGTATGGGTTGATCAGTCAGCTGTGTTCCACTCTGACAGATGAAGGTACAGTAGCAAAATTAAAGTATGTGAATGCCTGTTATTCTGCCACAAAATAATGGTCTGAAATAACATTAGTGCTAGCACTTAAATGCTGTATTGTAATGAAATTCTAGCTGACATCATTTGCAACAAACTTGAAAATGAATAGTTTCACCGTTTGTGGCCTTACACTGTATACAAATATCCGTTTCTCGCCCTATTTGTTTCATATTGTTCCATCACATTGTGTGATATTTTGATTGCGACCTATCGAGGGTGTGAAGATGAAAAGATGAAAATTAGTTTTCAAGGATGACATTGGCAGTATTTTATATTTGTGTCATTGTTAAGACTGAAAGCAACATTATGTGAGTCTGTCTCTTAAAAGGCTTTCTGGCTTCTATTCAGATCCTGAATAAAGGCTTTAATTCGTAAAGAGGCTGAGATATTACCCAAATCATCTGGGCACCTAGCTAACTTCACTGAAGCAGTAAGAAATGTGTTTCTGTTGGGGATTATTTTCAGGTGTGAATTAACAGACGTCTGGTCCTCTTGAAAGGGTTTCCAGAGCAGGACAGTGCATGCAGGATTAACTGAAAATAAAATGATGTGTTTTAGTTTTTGGACAGCAACGGAGCTCCATGGCACAGAGGAAGTGGACATATCGGGCTTTTGGTATTCTCACAATACTTGTTTGACTTGTTTGCAGAATGCATTCATTGTTATTTTCATTGGATCTGTTTAAATCAAAGAATATAGAAAGCCAACCTAAACCCAGCAGCCCATTTAGGTAAAACTAATGCAGTCTAATAGAACAGTCCTGTAATTCATTTTAGTTTCTTTTGCCTGCCCTCATTAATATGAATGGGGTGGACAAAATAATCTGACACTAGTGAATATTGTAATATAATTCAACAACAGCACAAACTGCAGCCTCCAAAATGATCATAAAGTTGAATCAACACCTCTCGACACCAATCTGAAGAGCTAAAAACAGCCGAGGCAGCACAGCCTTGTCGGCTGATTTTGGTGATTTGGAAGTGAAAAGATGTGCAGGTGTCTGTTGATGTTTTGTATTTGAAGACACACTGCTGCTATTGTAACGTTTTGCTTTTGCAAAGCAGTGAATTATGTTAATGGTTAGGCTAGATTAACTGTAATGGTCAGTAAGGTTTCTAGGGTGTAAGGAAATTGGGGGCTTGGCCTGTACCTCTGTGGGGGGTCCAGAGGGATTTTTTTATTTACTTTGATATAAACAAGCTCTGTTTTTACACTTTTTAAAATTAATTCTGGCACCTTATCTACAGTCAATGTGCATTTCTTTGTCATTGAAAAATTGAAAGGCGGCACAGTTGCGCAGCAGGTAGTGCGTGTGCCTCACAGCAAGAATGTCACCAGTTCGATCCCCGGGTCGGGCAGCGCCTTTCTGTGTGAAGTTTACATGTTCTTCCCGTGCATGCATCTCTCCGGGCACTCCGGACCAAAAACATACTCATTAGGTTGATTGGTGACTGTAAATTGTCCATAGGTGTGAGTGTGAGTGTGAATGGTTGTCTGTCTCTATATGTTGCCCTGCAATTGACTGGCGACCGGTTCAGGGTGTACCCCGCGTCTCGCCCGTTGACAGCTGGGACAGGCTCCAGCCCCCCGCAACCCCAAAAGGGATAGTCGGTGTAGAAAATGGATGGATGGATGGATGAAAAATTAAAATGTGTACCTCAAAAGTGGTTGTTTACTTTCTAGGTTAATTATAAATTGTGACGTTCAAAATAGTAGAAGCTGTTAGCAATTAGTGTTAGGATCAGAGAAATGTCTTCACAACTGCTATCACCGAACATTTATTGGAAAAAAAAGATAAATGTATTGCGTAACATTACTTTATTGGAATACTGAATTTTCTGACACACACACAGACAGACACACACACACGCACACACACACACACACACACGCTAATTAGTCCCCTGGATGTGTCCACAAGGAAGATAACATGGTACTTTAACCTCTAAATATCATCTTCACAAAAGCATTACACACTATACACTTTCACAAATGTGTGTGCTAGTGGTGTGAAGTAGATCTGCTGCTTGGATGACGCACAGAGGACCCCAAAGCATAACATTCTGGCATTCAACGATATATTATTTTGAGAGCTCTGATTGTAATGACATGAATATATCTGGGTTATATATCTCTTATTTTGTTTCAAGGTATTCACAAAACATTAGGAGCTGTAGCCTTGGATGTCCAAAGAGGCCCAACAAAGTTATGGGTAGGAAAAGATCGTGGATATAGTAAAAACTGTGCTTGAGTTAGTTTGAGGTTATGCAACTAAAACACTTGGTGAAGTTTAGGGAAAAGATGTTTGAACATGTAACAGGTTCCACAGGATCATCGGACATATATCAGTGTTTAAAAGTCAGAATCAGCCTGGAGGAGGCTTGTTTGTTGTTGTTGTTGGCCCATAGAAAAGCATTACAGAATTGACCAATTGTACCTAAATGTAAAATCAGTCAATGTAAGTTATGATGACACGGACTGGCCTCAAATAAAAAAAATAAAATAAAATGCCACTTTTGGCCCCATATATCAGCCTCAGTCCCACAGCGAAGATCATCGTCTTCTTAACCTCGACAACATCATACATCTCTCCTTGACACTCTCTTCAGCTCCTGTCTCTTACTTCTCTTATCATACCTCCTCGCATGCCACCTTGCTTTCTTTACCGTCCTCTCCGGGGACTTCCCCTCAGTCTCTGTCTGTTTGCGTCCCATCCATTGTTACCATCTTCTCCCTTCGTTGTGCTTGCCTTTCCCTCTTGGGTGACTTGCGTGTCAGGACTGACACAGAGATTCTGTACCTGTCCTATTTGGTCCTGTGGGAGAATTGGTGTGTGATGTTGACCAAGATGATGGACAGTGATGCCACCTGAAGAGGGAGAGAAGCTGTCCTGTCATGTGGACAGTACTGATGATGCTCCTGCCCTCATCCTTGAACATACAACTTGACGTCAAATCTGCACTTTAATTAAATGTAACCTTGTGTCATGTAATAATGTTGCTATCTTTTGATATCAGGTACTTTTGAATTGTAATGAATTACATTTGCATTTTCTATCAAACAGTGCTTTATGTCTTTTCATTTTTCCGCATCACTGTTCAAAATGTATATTAGTGATCTTTAGTTCTGTCTTCAGTGCTCCACGAAGAGCAAGACAGAAAGTAAATATAAATCTGAGTAAAAAAGTAAAAAACAAATTTAAATGCTCAATTCTTTAATGTATTTAAAAGGTTTAAACGTGTTCTTATAAATTTGATCGAAATGTTGCCTTTAATGCTGCCAGAGCCATCATGTCTTCTGTGTTGGACATACTGAGGTCTGTTCTCTTCATTACAAGTCTAAAGAAGTTGACACTTGGATTTTATTTTTCCAGCTTTGGTCATCTCTTCAAGAAGTTATTGTTTGTGTTATTATTGTTATTGCTGAGATCCAGGAAACAGGGAAAGTAACCTCCCTTTAATGATGATGCCCTTATAACGCATATAAAAATACAACTAAAAATTATAATACATATAAAAACAACATAAGAAATATCATCAGTTCAAATAAAACACATCCATTCACACAGCTCTGTGTCTATCACAAGAGATTTTGATTTATTAAAAGGGATCAGCTTCTGTCTGGTTTCTGCAAGTTCTTTCATTTGTTTGTGCGTCATATTTCAGAGCCAGTTTCCCAGTCTTAGCGTTGACAGGGTGATCCTAGAGGACCAAATGGTCTTGGGATCTAGTGCAGCGCCAACTTAATTTATTGCTAAGACAACATGAGAGATATTCCAGTAGTATGCCAAGAAGTTATGAACCTGAGAGCAGACTGCATTGAGAGGTTTGAGAGAAAGTGGACAGTGGAGGCAAAATGCATATAAATGAGATCACCATAGTCCACAGTGAGTAAAAAAAAGTTGACTTGATAATTTGCTTTCTGCAGTTTTGACTAATGCAAGTCTTGTTTCTACAGAAACAATACCAATTTTCCATTGAAAAACTTGTTCATTCATTTGTTTTTTAAAGGACAGCTTGTCATCCAGCTGGAATCCAAGGTATTTATAACATCATTTCAGTGGGACTGTCAGTTTTCTAGAGAACACATTTACATTTAATTTTAAATCAATCAAAGTTTATTGTACAGTACAGAAAACAAAATGCTAATTTTTAACCACCTAGGCACAGAGGGTGCTGATTTACACACCATGTTTTTTTTTGTATCAATACAACTAAGAGCATTAAACACAAATTAGTAAAATGCTTCAATCACAAGATCAGTGTGGCAGGTTTGTTTGCGCAGAAAAAGTGCACTATGATTACAGCCAGACGGAGGAGATCAGGTTTTTTCAAGTGAAGTATGCATGAATGTTTCACATACACTCTACCCAGCTGAGGTAGTGGTAAAACCTGAAATAATTTCACTGGGTCAGAATGACATAATATGTGGTCCGAAAAGTGTTTGAAATTCCTTTTGAAAGTGGTTTGGATCTTTGTCATTTCAATTTCATGTCACGGATGCATGCTATTGGACAGTGGTCATTAAAGTCAAGAGGGAAAATGCCACTGAATTTATTGATGAGGATAACATCAAAGAGGGTGGCCTTTTCTATGCGTTCTGGATCTGGTCGTGTGGGGGAGCAAATAAGCTGTGTGAGCTTGAATTCAACGCAGAGATGTATTGAATTATCAGCGTAAGTTAAACAGTTAATGTTCATATCAGCCAGGATAGGAAGTTCTGAACCATCATGGCTGGATATCAAATCAAATAAATTTGTGTTTAGCATGTTTTATGTCATTTTGAAGTGTTGCTTTTAGTCTTGTTTGAATTACAAAAGTAGCTATGATAATTAAGAGAATAGCATCTTCTGGAAGGCACTTCACGGCATCATCTAAGTCAGAAGAAGACTCAAACTTTCTTTCCAGAAATGACTCAATCCAAACTCATGTCCTCTGTTCTAAGTGAGTCAGACGGGGCCACTAGGGGTGTTATACAGACAAAAGATGTCACAGTAACTGTAGTGAATTTTTCAGTTTCACTGTGCTTGTTTTGAGTTTTACTGCACCACAGTGTACAGTTTATCATGCAGATCGGCCTCAGGATGAATGTTTTCATTTGGACATCTGATAAAGAGTATTGATTCTGCTTTACCACACTCTCAATACGAGAAATCCACTGTGAAACATTAAATGTCCCAGTGAACTATTGATCTCTGCTTCGGGTCAAAAACAGCGAGGATTTGACACAGAGCGACACAAATACTCAAGTTGGCAGCATGGACAAAATGAAAGTTGTAGAGATTTTGAAAAAAAAAAATACTCTAGATTTTCTCATTGTAACAGATAAACAAGCTGAATTCCACTTACTCAAACAGGTAAACATTCATGAACCTGCTGTGAAAATAAGTTAAAACGTTTTCCATTTCACTAAACAGAGAATGCATCCACCAGTAACCGGCATGTTAGCAGGCAACAAACCTTGAGGCAACACATAAAAGCTGAAACTGAATAAAACCATTGCTTACCACACACTGCATTATGAATAATGATTAAATAACCCATAATGCATAGGTATAAAAACAACAACATGCAGAAATGAGCCCATTATATTTGTGGAAACAAGAAGCCCTTGCATCATCTCTAACCCCATTATCCTCTGCACAGCTTTCATGGAATCACTAGACTCCACATGGACGCTTCTCCCCGGTTTAGTTTTTTTTGCTTTTCTCCCTTCTTCTCTACCACTTTCTCTTTGATGAAAGAAAAATGTTTGTTGTTGGTCTTTTATTGATCAAGTAGCATGGTAGCATCCACAAAAGCTACATTTTCCCAACTTTTTCTGAAGCTGAAATGCAGCAGAGCTATCAGCAGGAAAAAAACTGCAAGGATCAATAAATGAGACAACATACACACTTCCATATGACAGTGATGTCATGCACTCTGCTGCAGGGGAATACAGACAGAGCTTGAGTGTAATGGTGGTAATATGGCAGTGGGTTAGAGTTGAGTGACTACATTTTCAGTTATTAACAGTTTGTGCTGTGTAACGGGTTGGTTTAGGACCCAATTGCAGAATCACCAGAACACAGACGTTACTTTCAATGACCTTGATCTTGGGTCTGACACAGACAGAAAAGCCATAGTACTGAACAAAGTCTGGAAAGTCTTGCATGACACGAAGTGGTATGAGTGAGTGTGGGAGAATGGCTTAAATACTGGACTGATTGGAACGAATCTCAGGTGTGTGATCAGGTGAGTGGACAGGTAGGCGTGGCTGAGTGTGGAAAAGTACCGGCCAAGCAGGTGAACAGAGGAGAGGGCACAGCAGCAGGTAAGGCACTGTGACAGTCCTGCCAAAGTCTTAATTGAGCATAGCAAGCACACACACACACACACACACACACACACACACACACACAAACAGCACTGAACATACACAAACTCTGAACTCTGAACACCTGCTTTTTTTGTTTGTTTTTGTTGCCAAAAATATTCAATATAATCTGACTGAAAATGAGTAAAAGGTCAACAGTGACTATAGACTAAAATAGTTTCACTTTTTTGGCTTTTAGTCAAATAAAACGTGACTTGAAACTAAAAGAAAAAGAAACAGGATAAGGTTGACCAACACGATTTGACAAAGCACCAAGAGCAAGACTAAAAAAAAATAGTTGACGATAGTTGATTTTGTCACCTTTCCAGCATTTTGTCTTAGGTAAATCATACTATTCCACTTTTGGAACGATATTTCTAAAAGTAGTGCCAGTGTTGTGCAAGTTCACACTTCACAAGAGTTAGTTCAAGGTTCAGTTCACACAGATTAAAATGACGTTCAAGTTCAGAGTTCTAGCACTGTCTGTCTACATGTTGTTGGGAAACAGTCACTGCTGCTTTACAAAATGCTGTGAGTTTGACTTGGGTGGAGGCACTCGGTGCCTGTTGGCTCAAGGTCTTGCCTTTGTTAAGGATTTCTTATGATCACATTCACTTGCAGATATTTCCCAAGAGTGGCTGGATGCTTCAAATCCATTGTTTTTTCAGGCAGGCACAATTTGCATAAAAATGTCTGTCTTGACTTGTTCAGAAAAACTCCTTCAAATATTCATTGTCTGAATTGCAGCTTTCATTCATTCATTGCAGTTGCATTAGCCATACTGGCAATCTGGGTGCTGTAAATATTTGACTGATTGATATGAGGAAGGCACGGTGGCGCAGCCGGTAGTGCGCGTGCCTCACAGCAAGGAGGTCGCTGGTTCGATCCCTGGGTCGGGCAGGGCCTTTCTGTGTGGAGTTTGCATGTTCTTCCTGTGCATGCCTGTGCATGGTTCTTTGGTTCTCTCCGGGCACTCCGGCTTCCTCCCACAGACCAAAAACATGCTCATTAGGTTAATTGGTGACTCTAAATTGTCCATAGGTGTGAGTGTGAATGGTTGTATTATAATATTTTTTGATTAAAAAACATATAAAAACATCCTGATAAAAAAAAAAACAAAATAGCATTATTGTCTTAACACTTCTCACAGGTGCTCACATGATGTTTTGATCACATGACATCACAACTTGTGTTAACCTGGAGATTTATTAACTTCCAACTTTGTTTGAGGATGACCTACACCTACAGGAGATTAGGTGTCATACATTATAGCAATTGCCCCCCTAAAGCACCAATTAAATTTTGTTAAAGTTCATGAATATTGATGTTAAAAACTTTAAAGAGGACTTTCATTATTATTATTGTTGTTGTTGTTGTTGTTGTTGTTGTTGTTGTTGTTGTTGTTGTTTGGGAGTGATTTTGTCCTCCTTTGTCAAGAGGGAAATTGGGGACGGCATGCAACAAATATGCTGGATTGGGTGCATTGCAATTATATGGAGTCTTAAACCGCTCACTGACCTGGGGCCTTCATCACAAAGTGAGATCAACTTAGTCTTGCTCTCTTGGGGGTACCTGGCTTCACTGCAATTACAAATGGGCATTAATTATAAGCAGCATCAGAACCAGGAGTGAAGTACTTAAAATGAAATGAGATGAAACGGGGATAGCTGCAGGGAAATTTGGTTATAGCGACATCAAAAAATGAAGGTGAAACACAAACACTATAATCACATAACTAGAAGAGATAAGATAATAAGCTGTAGAAACACTAGACATATTTTCCAAATACTAAAGGAAGGCTAAGGCTATAAGTAGGTGTGGGAATGTTATATATCTTCAGTGGAGTGACTGTTTTGCTTTTAAGTCTAATGATGACAAAACTATCATTGATGTGTGATACACATAAAAAAGTTAAAAGCAGTGTAAGACCAAAGCAGAAAACAGGCTTAGTTTTTATTTCCCACATGAATCGAGTACATAAAGTCACATCATGTTATTCTGAGCTGCAGTGATGGAATGAGAGTGTAAAAGCATCAAAACTATCAGGAATCCTGTCGTTGTGCTATTGACATGCAGCATTAATCATTGTTGTGTATCTAGTGTCATGAACTCTCTTAGAAGCTGTTTTAAAACCATAGTGGACACGTGTTAAGTCTGGAAGTCTCTTGCTCTTAATGTTATTGTGAACTGTTTTCTCCATGTCAGCACTTTGTAGGAAAAGTGACTCTGTTTTATTTCTGCAGTATTTCAGCAGTCAGGCTGTTGGCAGATTTTGATCTGATCCTCAGAAGTTAGCCTAGAGTAGGTTAGCCATGCATCATGGGCTTACATGCTAGCTTTATGAAACCAGAAAATTTGATTTGTGTCCATATATAGAGGGATAGCCCATTCATCTTGCTTCTAGGTACAGGTCCTTGAACTGTCCTGCTATTATACTTATTTTTTGTTTATATCACTGTCAATTAGTTCTCCTTCACTTATGGATGGTATGGTTTGGGATTGTTTTAAGCGAACGAAGAGGGATGTGGATACCTCCCAGTTAATTCAATTCAACAATGCAGCCAACTGCGCAGGACCAAGCCAGATGCACATCTAGCTTGAGGCGATACACTGTATAGTTCAACCATCCCTGGCAAGTGCAAAAGAAGTGCCTGTCAACATGTGTTGGTAAGGAAGATCTATTCTTGTTTCATTATTTTTATCTTGTACATGAAAAATTGACTCCCATTCCAATGTGTCTCACCGGTTAAATTCTTGGATGAGTGGATGAACAACTGCTCAGTCACACAGAATGTGGACTCAGGCAGAACAGGCAATGACACAGTCTGACCAAAACTGAAATTTAGTTACATTTCACTAACAGAGACCACGCAAATTTACAATCATTTTAATTTGTCTTGGGATGAAGGAGAGCAGGGATGATGAAAGGAAGGATGGAAGAATGAGGGTTGAGGGATGAAGGGATGAGGGTGGGGGGTGGGGGATGAGGGTCAAGGGATGAGGGAAGGAGAGGTAAGGTTAAAGAGGACAAAAGGGAGAGAGGAAGGAAGAAGGGAAGGAAAGAAAGGATGGTAGACTGTTAGATGAGTGGAGTGCAATGATTGATTGGTGTAAGCTGAAGGTTTGGTGACGAGAGGAAACCAGGGAAGGAAGAGACTCAGGGTGGGGCAACTGTCTCTTCAGATGTTCTTGGGTTAAACCAGTTAAGCACCAAAAGAACTTCCAGATGACAGCCGCGCTTGTGCGTTTGTGATGTCTCTCATGTTGTTGCAGATATAGGTGAGGTATGTAGGTGAAGACCAACGGCCGAGAATTTTTTATGATGTGGCTGGGAATTCCTTGCTGGGAACGGTAAAGGTGGCACCAATGCGAAATGAGTGTCCTGAGTACAGTTCAGGTTGGATTTCGGATCTAAATAAGATTCGGTGGAAGTGATGGTGAAACCAGAAGCATGTGGCTACGTGGCCTGTTTCTGAGATCAACAAAGGATCTTGGGGTGAGGCTCTATTGGTTAGTCTTAAGCTTAGGTAATCACAGATGGGTTCATAAGGACTTAGAAATTAAATTAGTCGTAAGACGTGGATGGGCTGAGGCAGGCTGGACTGATTGGTCTTACTGTGTTTGAGGTGGAAGACAAGAGATTCGGTTGAGAGGATGGAAATGTCGGAGATGGCTGCGTGCCGGGATGGTTGGTAGTCTAGAGTGGTGGCGGTGAATTCGGAACAACAAAGGAAGTCAAAGAAAGCAAGTAAAAACATGGATTCCAGTACTTTGTCTGCAAAAAGATAAAGATAACCTGAGCGCAGGGTAACTATGCATCAGGTCAGAAGGTCGGAGGTGAGAGGCAAACGTTTAGGGTTAGAGAGTGGTTCAGTCTTGTGGAGACCTTTGATGGACATGCGGATGTGGGAGTGGGATAAGGAGGGACAAGGCGCTCCCATTGATAACATAATGAGGAAATTCATACCACTGATATAAGCCTGTATGGTGGAAGATTTGATCTTAAGGATTGAGTGAGCAAATGTGCTGAAGCTAGTGAAAGTGAGAATGTCAAGAGACGGGAAAGGAAGGCTGAAGCTGGCATGGAAGGCTTTAAAGCAATTCCATCTGGTCACATAAGAGGAGAGTGTCCGGGGGGGGGGGGGGGGGGGGGCACACTTGCACACTTGCACATGGCGTCTTGCGAAGCAATCAATAAGCTTTCTAGATCTGGTCTTAGTTGAAGGTGGTGGCTGAAAAGGATGGGACTGGAGTCAGAAAACGGTCAGAGGTTGGAGCCAATTGCCTGAATTTGAATTTGAATTTGAATTTGAATGAACCATAAACTGTTGGTGCTAGCATGGTTAACATGCTAGTAACAGCAGTCCAAACAATATGTCCTGATCTGTGGGAAACCAAAGAGGTGGGTCTGTTTGTCAGTGGAAGTGAACATGTCTTCCACATGAATGGGCAGTGAATTTCTGTCTGACTGCCTTAAAGGTTCTCTGTAGAGTTTTTGACCAGATAATACAAAATCCTATGAATGGTTTCGCAGTGGTGGTAAACAGTGGGATATACAGCAATGCACCAGCAAAGATAGGGAAGAAGAAGACTGCAAGTAAACAGTGCTCAATATAAAATATTTCAAGAAATCAGCCTGTGTAATGAGAAAGTAAACATTCAACTCTTTGGTTCAGGCTAGGAGTTTTTTTGGTGAGTAACATTGAATGTAAACATAACTTTGGTGTCCAAAGTCCAGAGGGCAAAACAACCAGGTGGGCAAACAGTCAAGAAGGGAGGCAGAATAACAGCACAAGAGGGCTGAAGGGCTAAGATGGCAGCTACACACACCGGGGAGTTGCAGATGGGTGGGGAGATCAAGTGATGGTGGAAAAAACAGGATGACAAAAACAGGTTCTAAATGGACTGACAGAGACAACAGAATTAGCCGTTGCCATGACAAAAAGGCAGTTGAAATTCACTTGAATAACACTGCTTTTGTGTTATCATCGATTAACAAATTGTGTTTTTCATTTATGCAGTATAACCAAGAACAAATGGAAATCCTGTACATTATACCCTTGACAGCTAGTGCTTGTTGTCTACCAGGTGAACTATAATGTTGTCATGTGTAGTAAACTGGTATTTGAAGGTTAGAGTGTTCATAAATAATGAACAGAGAACAGGGAATCAATACAGGACTAACTGCTTAGCTTGAATTACAATGAGGGAACATAGTTCCACAACTTAAAGAGGAAGAACATTTTTCCAAAAATCTAGAGTTTAATTTACAAGTATGCTTTTGAAACCCAAGATAATGAAAGAAATATTACATTCTGGTAGGCATTTCCTTAATCATCTGAAGGAACTTTCCTCATGAAATGGAACACAGGTATACAAACTGCTGCCACCCTTCACGGTGGAAAAGGCTGCCATGCCACTTCGAACAGTCTGCTGTTGTTGTGCAGAGAGATGAGCTATCAGATTTGTTAAATTAGCTTCACTATGGACAGATCCAGCTTTCTCCACTTCCAGAGTGAACAGGCTGACTGCCAGATCTCATTAAGCTCATAGATATTCAGACGGACAGGCTGGGAGAAGCATCAGATCCTCTCAGATTTAATTTGTTTGGTTCAATCACGGCAGGCTGATCACTTGTAGACATAGGATGAAACACGAGACAGACGCTTCATTCACTTGTGTTGACAGTAACTCATTTCTAACTCAGACAATATGGGTCTCTGTTTGCACGCCATTGCAATCAAATGCAATAAATAAAGGGATAGATGATAATAGGTCTCAGTGAGCCTGCATTTACATATGTTAAGTACAACAAATGCATCATCCGAGGTCTTAAACTTGTATTTACATCTGTTAACAGCTGAAATAGCATCAGTAATGTCTTTTACCTGCTGTTGTAAACCCAAAATAGGATCAATGATGGTGGCTGCGTTGGGACTGATTTTTCAGATTTAAGGTACCTCAAACAAGCTGAACAGATGTTATTTGTAATCCAAAAGTGTTTGATCATTAAACTTGTAAACAGAGCTCCGATCAAGTCCATCGTGTGTTTTTCTGCACAAGAAGCTCTTTGAGAAGAAGCCGGGCCTTGAAGAAGAGAGAGACAGTGTGCTGATTATAATTGCCTTACCTGAGGGTAGCATCCAGTCGACCGACTCGAGCGACGCAGAGACTCAGCAAATGCCAATTAAATTCAACACAGACGATGAACAAAGCTTTTGCTGTGTGTGTTGTCAGGAACAGAACAAAAGAGTGATTAAAACTTCTTGTTAAGGGGAAAAGTGTGACTCATCTGCCTCAAAGCAGAGCAAATTTTGGATATGTAATAAGTGGCTAGGGAGTTTCAGCTAATAATTTCATTGTTTTCATCTGTCTTAAAAGTATAACCCAAAATGAATTTCCTGTAATGTAGTTCAGCACAAATGTTTGTGCCTTCTCGAGTGGCAGCAGGCCCAGAAATGGATCTTCAAAACAAAGATGTCAGTGTAGGCCAGGTTTGCACAACCTTTCAAATCAGACTTTTTGAGCACACATGGCACAGAGCAGATTTGTATTACAACTCTGAAAGAGGAAACGCATGCAGAGCCTGACATTTTCAGATGTGTTTTGAGCCACATTAAAGAGGAACTGCACGGAATTTGCACATAAAGGTCAGTTTACCTGTCATGGAGAGTACTGAGCAGCCTGTAAAAACAACTGTTCAATGTCAAGAAGAATGCAGGTGCCAAGTTTTTTACAGTCTAGGGAACTTTAAGGTGCTGTTGTATTTGGAGAGAAAAAAAAACCCACAAACAACACAACCTATCTTACCAGCTGCCAATTGGTTAAACATAAGTCATGTCTCTGGAGTCTGTCAGGAGGAGGAATCATTTTTGTATTTCCAGATCACAGTTTCTCCAGAAGTTGCCAGTCTTGGCTGAACTCTGGCTGACACTACAAACCTGGATGATGGATCAACTTTACCGTGAGGATGGCAGAGTTATTTTCTTTCTAGAACTATTATTTGTTAGATGTGACTCTGACTGGCACCCCACTTCATTTAGAGTACATGAAAAATATGTATATGGTGGTGGTATCACACTTGCCCCCTATTTAATGAAAATAGCACAAAGACAACACATCAAATCTTGAAACAGAGAAATGTCATTGTTTTTTGAAAATGATATCCTAATTAGAATTTCAAAATTTGGGACAGGGTCATGTTAATCACTCTGATGCATCACCTCTTTTTTTTTTAACAACACCCTGTAAGCGTTCGGTAACAGAGGAGACTAATTCTTGTCATTTAGAAAGTGGAATGTTTTCCGTTCTTGCTTGATCTTGCTTGCTCGATTTCAGCTCCTCAACAGTTCGGTGTGTCCTTTGTCATATTTTATCTTTCATAATGTGTCAAACATTTTCACTGTGTTGGGAGTTGGGATTGCAGGCAGCCAGTTCAGCACCAGGACTCTTTTACTATGGAGCCATGCTGTTGGAATGCATGCAGAATGTGGTTTGGCATTGTCTTGCTAAAATAAGCAAGACCTTTCCTGAAAAGGACATTGTCTACTTGGCAGCACAGGTTGCTCCAAAATCTGCATAAATGGTTTCACCATTAATGGAGCCTTCACAAATCTGCAGGTCAGCCCTGCCATGTGCACTAATGCCCCCTATTGGTCATCTCGTCAGGTGTATCTTTCTTTAAATGCCTGCCAGTTGGTCAACCACTTAAGTACAGACATCATTTCACGACATGTGGCACTGACGTTCATCCCTGTCAGGATAATTTGTGGTAACTTTGGTCAGCCCTCAACTTTTCATCTGGCACCTTCATCATATCAAAACTTAAATTTATTCAATATTTAGTTTATGACCAAATACCTACAAGACAAATGACATTCCTTCTAGCCTCATTTGTACCTTGTGTTTACGGCTGATTAGCAAATATTAGCATAGCATAGTAAACATAAACCATAAATTGGTAAACTATAAAAGCTTAACATCAGTATATCACTGTGTCTAAGTACATACTTTATTTTGAAAAATCTTTGGTGATGTGATGATCAGCCACAGAAAGTAACTGCATTTCAAACTCAAAGAGTTTTGACTCAAAAATATTAAGGGTGTGACCTTGGTATGTTCAGTAGTAGTTACGGTCCCGGGGACTCCTGAACAACCCTGTGGGTAAATCTAGATGACATCTGAATGGCAACAGTTGAGACAAAAACCTAACAAGCAATGCACTCTGTTCCATGAACAACCCTATTATGAATCCTCACACTTCTAAACAAAAGGATATACTGTAGATGTGTAGATATGACTATGTACTCTCTAAAATTATGTAAATGGACTTTCCCATTCACAGATCATCAGCTTCCAACGACTCAGTGCTCTACGCTATAGGTGCACTAACATTACGTAACTGTTCTATTTGTGAAACACTGCTAAAGTACACAGCAATTACCCAACTGTTGTACTGCTCGCGACAATGGCCCTGGGACAGCGGCAGCACAGCTAGATCAAACAGTTGTGCTAAATTAAAGAGCGGGTTATCAGACCAGGCAGGAGTGTTTGATGTGCAGAGATGAGATGCATTATTATGGTAAATAAGCTTCCCTTATCAAGCTATTCCTACAGGGCCCTCTGGCTGAGCAGCCCACAGTAGTGTGTGCCCTTGGTCAGACAAATACATGCATGTACACACAAACACACAGACACACACACATACACACACACACAGCAGAAGCAGCGGCAGCAGACTGCATAAATACATCCTTTACACTCCACTCCAAACAGCCGCCTGCTCCCCAAATGTCACTCAGACTCTGGCATAATTTGTTTCTAATCATTGGCAAAGAGTGCGAAAATGTCACCCTTTTCCAAGGAGGATGAATTTCGATTGATTTCCAATTAGCACTAAAACAAAGTGCAAGTGCTTTTTTGTGTGTCTGCATTTGTGAGAGAGTGCTTCTATTGGTGTGGTAGTTAAGATCAGAGGAAACATAATGCAGCATTGCAACCCCGAAGGCACATAAACAGACCCTGAAGTCCGTAGGCGGAGCACCACAAAGCGCACTGCTCTGAATTTTTACAGCTCTTATCCTGCATTTATGGCACTGAAATACATAACTAAAGCCATCACATGCTGGAAAACAACAAAGCAGTAAGCACCACTGAATGATTCAAAATCCTAATTGGTGCTACAGGAAGCAACATGTGTAAACAAAATCAAAGAACATCGAAAATAAAGAAGAATATTTTCTTCAGCTAATGTTATTAAAGGCAGAGGGATGGTTTGGAATGAAGACTTCAAATCTTACAGCAGATGACACTTTACATTTCAGTTTCCTCATCTGAGCACTTATTGTTGATCCCATCTTTTGTATAATGAGTATTTACAGAAAGGATACTACACTACATATTCTTGAGCGTATCAAAAAACATTCTAAATAGAAATTGTAGTGATTTGCGGTTGCCAGGAGCAGTTCACTCGTGCCATTCCCACTGAAGAAATACACTGATTTCAGAGTTGTCATTTCTTTAAGTCTGCTTACAACAACCTGTACAGCTGTGTACAGCAGCACTTGTTTCTAACCTGAGATCATCAGCACATTTGCTCTATATATCTACAATACATTAAATACATTCAGGTTGGTCTCCTGCAGTGAGCACACTTTCATAGTCAGGGCCCCAAGGCTTTGGAATGGCTTACTTAAAGGATCACAGGTCAGGTAGCTCTGTCCTAAAGGAAAGACGAGCAAATGACGAAAACATCTTTGACAGCACATTCTCATCATTTAGAAGAAAAACACTGCAAATTGACAAAATGCAGTGAAATACACAAACTGTGCTAATTGCACAGAACACAATAGGCAGCAACAGAATTTTCCAGGGTGTGAGGGTTTCCATGTATGTAGCCCTCTGTTTATTGCTAACCTACAAGTTCAAATAATATTACATCATACCAGAACCGTGCTTCAACAAAAGTTAAAAAAACATTCGTTTTTTTCCCTAAGTGAATGTAACTATCCTGTAAATCGTCTCATCATCCTTTGCTTTTTATTTGCCCACTTGCATGCGGCATGGTTTTGTAAGTTGGACTGCATTGAGCCCTCAGGGCCGTGCCAGGAGCTCTGTGTGGGTGTTGAAATTAATAATAATAACTATTATTACTACATAATTATTTATATAATTACATGATTCAATGCATCCACGGGCTATATGGATGACCAATATACTGTTAGATGGATGGTGTAAACAAAACAAAATGTACTAGCCACCACAGTTCAGTCCTTCGGGAGAAAATAAAAGAAAAAAAAGCATAAACACAGAAAATTCATCATTTACAGAGGAGGATTTGAAAAGATGAAACAGTTTCATATATGTATTATCAGGATGTCCTGTCCATGATGATGTGACTGTGAGACAGATATCTACCTGCTACCTGTGTGTTCACCTGTTAGAATCTGGTGGGTAGGATTTTTTAAGCCTGAGTGTCGACAGATGTCTTCATGCGCATGCTGCTGACAACAAAGCTTGTTCTGCTTTCAGTCCTGGAAAGAAAAAAATTCAGCCACAAATAAATTGCTACAGTAATTACTTGTGGGTGAGAGTTGATGTATGCTTCACCAATTGAATTAGTCAACTTAGCAAGAACAGCCACAGCATATAATAAATGAAGACTCAAGAGAAAAAAAAAACATATCAGCATATTAAAATCATTTATTGTGCTCCAGAAGAGTAATTACTATTTAACCAGAAAGAAAGACAAGTGACAAATAATCTACATTACAAATGCCAGACCAGTTCACATAGTGCCCCCTGTTTCACATGGCATTCAAAGAACAAATCCACCTTTAGTTTTCAGACTGCCAGCAAAAACCTCTCAGGATGAATCTGAGGGTTTGGTTGTTGTTGTTTCTGCTGCGATTTGAGGTTAGAAAATGGCACGTTGCGTTACATTCATTCTCAGTGCTTGTTCCTCCCCTCCCTGTCTGTCCCGTACGCTACAGCACAGGCTGACTGTCGACCACAGTCAGGGCAGATTTACACTGGAACAAAAGTGAAGCGTCCCCCTAGAACAGGGTTTTTTAAGTGTCCTCAGCCCCAAACTGTGTGGATTCATAGTCACCCTGCTAGACTGGCTCGTTAAAACATACTGGTGTCGGGATTCAACGGAAATGACTGAAGAAATGCTACCTGGATAGGTTTAGAGCTCCCCTCTTTGAATGATGGACACACAGTTTTGTAGGAAGGTGACAGTGGATGCGAGTCATTCTCAACTCTGGGGCTTTCTCTGACTTTTATCTTTCATCTGCCATTTGGATGTGAACACTTGTTGTTTCAAAGTGAGTGCTCTTACAAGCACACTGTCAATAAATCCAAATTCAAGTCTTACTCAGGACAAGCCAGGCGTCAAATGACACATAAACACAATATTAAAAATCTTAACACAGAAGCAGAAATTAGGCACATTGCAGAAATAAACACGGATGGATAAGATGTGTAAAAGCTTCAGGCATTGATGACAGAGTATAGTTTTATCTGAAAAATGAATAATATCAGCACATGAATTCCCATGTAAATGCACTCAGTGAGGGCTGACATATTTTTGAAGGGCATGTCTTTTAAAATGTACACCTATGCCATGGGTTCTGTGTCTTTTGTCCCACCAAACACACATAAAAACTCACTCCTGCCGCATGCCGCGCCCAGTCGGTGTCGCCAACGTGACCACAAACTCACAGGAAATGTTTGAATTTTCATGGCGTAACAAACATGAATTCAGTCATGAACCACAGACTGAGATTTGAAAAAGGTATAAAATCAGGTGTATGTTTATGTTTTTATGGTCCAGTCAACTTAAATAAAAAGCATACCTTTCTCCTGAGAAAAAGTATATAAACAGTATAAAAGATGAAATTACATTTCAGTTCCTTTTGTATTTTATATGTTTATTTAACCATCCAGTCTTGTTTTATTGTTATTAGTTCTTAGTTTAAAGGTCTAATGTTTCCTCTATCAAAGGGTGGATGGGTGAGTTGCCCTGCCTTTCAGAAGAGCCTTTAAAAGAATTTCAGCCAGCTGGATTTCAGTGGAGAATTTTAGTGCCCCGTGATGGTGGAAATGCCAATCAAAGATTTCCATTCTGACAAGGAAAAAGTCCTGGAGAAATACAGTATACCAGGTCAATGCTTGTGATTAAACCCGAAAACCATTTTCCCTCTTTCCAAGTTCATTCCTACATGTGCAATTTCAGTTTGTGCCCTCTGCATTTTGCATTTTTTGTTTTCCAATTACAGTACCTCTGTGATTTTGTCACATCCAGGATCTTTGTAAATTTCTCCAAGAAGTCAGATGGACAGGTTCTAAAGTAATCTGACCAAAACAGCTCAGCTCCAAATAACACCCATGTCATATATTCAAGACCTCTGTTTATGGTGACCAACAAATCAGCTCAGATCCATATTTTGATGTGTTCTGTCTGTGCCTTCAGCAGACATGCAGGATAAATCAATGTTTCCATCCACAACGTGTGAGCAGCACTCTGGGATGATACATGTAGAGTGTGAAAATGAGTGTTGATTGCAAACAGCCTTGAATTAAAAATAACACAATGTCTTGACATGTTTGTAATGTGAATTACAATATTTATTGTCTGCTCTTATATTTCGAGATGGTTTAAAATTAATTATCTAATGAGGAAGATTTCTCTCAACTTCAGTATAAACTGTTGTTAGCCCTAGTCTGTTATGTTCTAGCCCTTACTGGAAAGAATATGTTGTAATGTACTCTAAGTGTGACCTGAAGTTTTTACAATGTAAGCAACAGCAACAATAAAGATACCCTGTGGAGTTTTTTTTTTTCTTTTTTTTTTCTTCTTACCACTAGTGGTGCTGTGGAGCAATGTTTTAATGAGAAAGTCCCACTATTGTTGGTATCTCATGCTCTACCAGCACGTCCACACAAACACACTTGCACATCAAGAGCATGGGTGACATGACGTACATGTCTGACTTTTGCAGGGGCGTTGCTGCACACTGACAGTTTGGGAAGGTAATGCACCAAAAAAAAAACAAAAAAAAAAAACAGCAATGTATAGAGGAGAGGGGAAGAAAAACAATGCAAGTTGCCAAACATTCACAAAAACAGCTTTGCAAATGTTTTGAGAGGTAGGAAATGCATTTGATATGTTTGTTAAGCCATAAAGACGTAACTTTTGTAACACTATAAACCTAATAATGAAAACTTCACAGGGCACCTTCAATATCCGACAAGAAGACCGAAACAGCTGACCTGGCACTAAGCCTGTTGACATGTAGGCTATAGCTTGTTAACGTGGAACTAGTGAGAGTTAATGTTGAACAAGTTGAAATAATCTTGTTATAAAGAGCAGATGTCTAAATGCCTCTGTCAGATGCCATGTTTGTCCATGCACATTTCAGGGGCTGTTAAGAGGTTGTAAATACATACAGACATACTGTATGCAATTAATCAAATAGCATGCCAGCGTCATTTTTTTTTTCTCTTAATTTAGTCTTATTGAAGGTGCTGAGTTCCCTCTCTGTGGACAGCGAGTGGTTACTCTCAGGCTTCCCTCTTTCCGGTACAGCGTATTCAATGTTTTTCACATATTCTCAATCACCAGGGATGCAGCAGCAGCTAGCTAGTGCTTCAATCAGTCATGCTTAGGTCTACTGTAGCTGAGTCTCAATTTGTGCAGCTAGCTCGAAATTTAATCAATCTCCCAACACTTGTTCTTTTTCTGGCCTGCTTATGTCGGTTGTCAGTGATAGAAGTTACGCTGTCATTAGCTTTTTCAGTCTGTACAGCAAGTGCTTGTTTTTAGGGGTGTGAAGGTCTTTTACTTTGAAAAGTTGCAGTTTTTTTCTCATTAATGACACTGTTTCAATTTGCTTTGGTAACCATGCCTCTCCTCAGTTGTTAGGCATGATAAAGCTATTTAATGCATTTCCTCACTTATATAAGCCTTGATTCATCAGCCATTGCAGCACCTCATCTCCTACACCTTTTTAGCCTGTCCGTCCAGTTTTACATCCGCAGGCAATCCAGCAGGACTGCTTGTTCTGTATAAGAAAACTAGGACAGCTGTTTGTATGTAGTCACCACAGGATATTACTCAAATACACAGAGTTCAGCTTTCAGCGTCTATCATCTATCATCAATCAGACAATTGAATGAATGCAAGTTATTAATTAGCATTCATCCTAAGCTGTCAGCTACTTAGCATGGCCCCTCAATTGTTTGACTATTTACCATCAGTGCAATTACATGTTTAATTCAGTGGGTTGCCCTTGCTTTGTCCCTATGTCATTTCTCTGGAAAGCAGGGCTGAATTGGGCAGGTGCAGACTGATGTACTATCCCAATTCCTGTGATATTTTGATGGATGGTACTTACTGTTACAGCAGCATGTTACTGATTTGATCATGTACGGTAATTTATTTTCACTACAGTAAAATTATTAATTGCTGTATACCTACATTGTATAGGCTAACCAGACCTGATGTTGTATTTAATACGGTTTTTTATACAGCTACAACAAGTTTGCAATCCTAGAGAGAGTGTAAAGTGAAAAGGTTTATGGTTCAGTCACCTTGTAGTGCAATATGACAAAAATATGTGTCATGATCCAGAATGGTTAGTTAAATGGGTTTAACATGAGTCCAAGTGAATGGTAAGATGGTAGGTTGAGACTCTGCAAGTCTCATGCTTGGACCAGACAACACATGGTCAGATTGGGCCAACACAGAGTTCTTGTTGTGATTTGAGCTTGATGTCTTTCATGATTTGCATGAATTACACAGGCCAGCAATGAATGTTCACATATTTCAACACATATTTCTGGTGAACCTGGAACCCTTCATTGCCACTCGGTGGTCTGTCTTTTTTCTTGCCATTTGATAGAAAGACGATGTGTTCAGGTGCACAGCATACATATGCACACAAAGGGTGATGTCTCACCAACAGGTGTCATTAACCATGTCATTTGGTGTAATTCTCCTGACCCCTATGTGATCGTCAAATGGTTACAGGTTCACTGAAATGAAGCAAAATATAATTCCTCTTTTGGTTTGCCACATTTACAGCTGTAGAGAGTAATACTCTGTGCACACATTGTGGAACACATATAAGTTGTCAAACTGTGTGAGAGAAGCCAAAAATTATGCTTCTTTCAATAGCCAGGGGTGTCCCAGGTTTTGCATCTTGAAATCTGAGTCTCATTTGGGTCATAATTGGGCCTGATCCCAGCAGAGCTGACAGTTAGCAGTTAGATCTTTGCTATATGTATTAAGAGCTTCTTGGTCATTCTGTTGTCTTGCAGTGTTCACTGGCAGTAGACTATCTAGCCAACATCAGCGTTTCATTTTCTTCCAAGGTTCACCTCCACATCTTGTGAAATGTACTTCAGCCATTGGCTTCAGTTACAAAAACAAGGTCATGTACTTTTTTATGTGGGTCTAATAAATCTTGAGCCCAAGTGCAATCAATCAGGGTGTTAGTCTATATACAATATCTTGAGTAGACACCAAAACACTTGGAAAGCCAAGGCCTAATTACTTAGCACATGGCTGTGTGTGCGGGTGTTTGCACACACGTTTTCATTTGCATATTTTCTTTGTTTATATGTGTGTCACTAATCAGAAATGGGCAAGCTGAGTGTTTGAGCTAGAAAGCTAGTGGCCTGTCTATACAATGCCAACAGACCTACTGGACAAATTGTCCCCAGATCCTGAATTTATTTAAATCTTATTTTGTTGACTTGTTCTTACTGAGAAGGACATTCAAAAAGTCCTTGGCCCATGAGGGTGATGTGTGATAATAGCCTTGGAATCTTTCTTTTGTTTAAATCCCAGATCAAGCCCCGGTGGTTCATTTCTTCCAGAGAAACAATCTGGAGCAAACAGATATAATTAGTTTATTCAATTTAAATCTTATCCAGAAAAGCTACACTCCCTATGACAGACTCGATTTTATCCCCCCATCCAGCTTGTCTGCTGCAGTGTTATATGGGGTAACAGTAGTCTGCACTCATTATTTTGAATGACTGCACAGTGCCTGTGAGCGAGCCAAAAGGGGCAGGATGTATTCTCACAACAGAGGCCTCCACACATCTACACTTTAGTGAAGGGAAAACAGGGAGACAAGCGTTTCAGCTTACCAAGTAGCATCTCTGCGCCAGCATACAGATCTTATATATGAGCACAATAGGCTTGCCACCCAGGGTATTCCTCTCTCTGTCTGTTTTGAAGATCACCACTTTACCTCTGCAATGACTCTTAAGCAACTGGATCCGACTGCAGTCTGCTTTGCTCTGTGACACATCCCTACTCTGGTGGCTAAAAACGTTAGCTGCCGAGGCTTCACTGACCTAAAGATGTTAGCAATGGCAGACAGCCTTTCGGGGGACGGTAAACTGAAGGTGGTGTGGATGTAAGGGGAAACCATTTTGCTAAACAGCCCAACCTGTCAGCTCAGTACAAAAGATGAGACAGTAGAGAATCTTCAGTAGAAAAAGAGTGGGGCCAAAAGAAGAAAAGCAGTAGCTCTTTAAAGTGAGGTAAAGAGGGTTGACTGTGGGTCTCAGCTGCTATGGGAGGCCTTTCTTCTCCCTTCCCGTAACGCAGTGTGCCTCCAAAAATTATTAACCATGGCTAATGATGAAAACTGGATGAAAAGTGCGTCATGGGAATAGACCTACCCTGATCCTAGCTCTTCCTCACATCCACCTGCTGTGCAGGTCCAGAGAGTTCCACCCAGTGTCATCTGTCTGTGCTTGGCCTTTGACTTGTATTAGTCATGTACAGGCGTTCATGTTTAAACCGCTCTAGAGAACCTGTCTGGAAACAGGAAAAGAAAAGCTACGTAGCCCAGAAATTCGCTCTTCACCATATGTGCCACTACTTCGTCTCTCCATATGTTCATACCAATGGGCATCCGCTGTGTCACTCAATCAACACACCTTCCAGTTAAAGAAAAGAAAAATGGGCAATGGAATAAACAGTGCAGGTAATTACTTCTATACGGTAAAGTGGTCCAATAGGTAGAATAGCAAAGAACATTGATCCCAACTGAAGGTACAATGAGTTTGATTGATACAGTGTAATGTGATTTAACCACTATCAAAAAGTAGTACCAACACACAGAGTACAAAACTAGTCCTTATATGCCCAGCTCCACTCAAGCTATATTATGTTATGCAAGAAAGTTTTACCATATCCCCAACCCCTCCCCTTTCTGTCCCCACTCAAGCCCACAACATCCACAACCTGGAACTGCTCTCCCATGGTCCTGCGAGGGTGTGTGTTTTCCTGTAATCCAATCAGGAAATCCATCTGAAATTGCTCCAATGCAAGGGAGAGGGGGAAAATTATTCTTAATAATGACATAATCAGCAGAGCAGCCATCAAGCAGATAAATTGTCATGCGCATCGTGCTAAAATATCCAATTATCCTTTGTCCCCCAGCTCTCTGTGTTGAAGTTGGAACTGCCAGAAAGCCAGCAGGTGGATCCCCACTTGTCACCGGTTCAGTCCTGCTGGCAGGTTTGCAGTATAGACGGCCCCCAGGAGAAGAGGGCTTCAACAGCCTTGGTGCTTAGTGTACAGATCTAGATATGTAAATAGGTTCTATACAATAAAATTGTTCCCGATCCTCAAAAATAAATGGATGAAAAGTATCTGTGACATATTTTTTCCTCAAAATGGTTCCATTGTGCAGACAAGATTTCTTTTTTCCTCGCAGTTTTCAGTCCTTCCTTTGCTCTATTCGACAATTGTTTTTGCTTTATCTTACATAGCCTCCATTTATGAAGTTAACACATGCCTAAATTGGTTTGCGCCACATCTACTGTGTGCCCCACAAACAGAGTAATCTGCAGTGTGATGCCAAAGGAAAACAATATGTTTTCTTTCTTTTACAAAGTGCTCCCCTCTTCTCACCTCCGAGGCGTGTCTGATGCTCTGTTCTGCTTCCAGATAATACTGTCAAGCAGTCATTTGTCAAAAGATCCCGAAGGCCATATCTGTCGCTAAAAAGAAAAAGTAGTTTACTGTACCTTGCTTTGCTGCAATATCAGAACAAAAATAATAATAAAAAAACATCCTCCTCCTTGTTTTAGCTTGTAAGGATGTTTTTCTTCAACTCCTTATTTGTTCTTTTTTTCTTCTTGTCTTTTATTTTTCTACAAAAACATAATTATTCTTTTTTTTTTCTTTTTTTTTTTCTGCTCCAACCCCCCAGAAATCCCTAGAATATATTCCCTCAGGTATTAACAGGGTGTCATACAATCCCAGTGTAATTCCATGGGTGTCTGGCAACTCCAGGCTGGCGTTTCAGCTCCTGACATATCTGTGTTTGTCAGCATGTCGGCCTCAAGTCTCTGCTGAAGCAGTGGCGTTAGATTTTGCCTGAGCCACCAGAGTCCTGCCTGCGTGGGTGCGTACACAGGGCTATACCCGGGTGGTGGAGTGTGAGTGTGGGTGCGGGTGGGGCAGAGTGTTATTCTGCCCGCTGCTGGGGAAGGTGTTGAAAGAGTGGAGTGAGGTGAGCCCCCCCATGGTGCTGGGGATCATGGTTATGGTGTTTGGCGTCATGAGTGGGATGTCGTCAGGTGAGCGCCTCATGGCCAGAGTGTAGTCCGGCGGGCAGGCAGTCCTCAGCACCATGTCGTGCGGGTGCATGGAGTCGCCCACCCCCCTGCAATCCCGGTCCAGGTCTGAGTGTTGCTTCATCTGCAGGGACATGATCTCCTCCTCCTGAGTGTGAGCCAGGTCATTGGCGGCACTCCGCTGGGGGCTGCAGCGCCTGTGGACATCATGCCGGCGCTTATCCTTCTTGTAGTAAAGTGCAGCAAAGGCCAGAATGTTGAGGAATAGCAGGGAGGCTCCTACAGCGATGGTCACTGACAACTCAGTGGAGTAATCACGCTGGTCCACCAGGTGTGGCTGGTTGTGGCTGTCCTGGGTCTCCGTGGGGAATGGGGTGGGATTAGGGCGCTTGGTCACCAGAACCTTGGTCTTCGGGCTACGGTTGGTAGCCTCTGGTGGAGGAATCTGAAGACAGGAAGAACAATGGTCAGTATATAATTGATTTGAAGAGTTTTCTCTCAGACAGTATATCCATGGACAATCTTCTCTGTGGTAACACAATGTGAACTTGTTAATCAGATCTCCCAAGCATCCGCAGCAAACCCACACAGGCATGGAGAGAACATGCAAACTACGTGAAGTACAACTCCTAGTTCCTAATTTGTAAAACTGAACAAATGGGATCTAGGTGTTGATCGAACATGTATTAACACTGATTCAATGTTTTCTTTAATTCACTGCAGATTACAGAGAATCCTCTTAAATCATTATCCACTGGATCTTAAATCATGGTGACACTTGCATTGCCTGATTTTACAGAGGTCTATGACTAGTAGTAGTTCATGGCTCATGATGTGGGCAGATGTGAATTTCCACCTCATCATGATTGGACAACAGCTCTGTGCAACTTCAAAGAAGCATTTTTTTCTTTTAGAACTTCTTCTTTTTTTTTTTAATTGAAGTCATATCATGCTGAACCACAGATGCAGGAGCTCACAAGAGGCATTTGAGGGCAGGATGAGACAAGAGTCGGTCAACAAACAATCTGAATATTGCATCTTAAAATTCTTTTTTTCTTTTTTTCAAGTTGCTTGGGTCGACTCCAAAACCTCTGCTGTGGAGGGAATGACTCAGGTAGTTAATTTTTAGAACCAGATTGAGAGGTAGATGATTTAGTACCAACCTTGGTTGTGGTGGGGATGAGCTGGGTGACCTCATTGAGGCTGTGCAGATGAGGAACCAGCTCCAACCACAAGTTGACCTGAGGAGAGGAGAGAAAAAATTATGTGGGAGAGAATTACCATATACCATATTTGAGAACTGTGTTGAGAGTGAGAATACCAAAGCCAGCATGACATTACATTAGGATGAAAATATAGTCATTTTGACAGCTGGAATGCGAACATCTCAAATGAATCTTAATGATTCAGAGGCTTTGCTTTTGATGAAGTAACATTAGGTTACATTTTGCAGCCTAACTGTACTTCACTAGCTCTGAACCCTAAACTCTCCTTTTCAGATCAACAAAGGGCAAGACGATCATCCTAAAATAGAATTTGATGGAGGACAATGCAAACTATGTAAGCACAGCTATCAAACCGATGTACAAGTTCAACATAGTCTGCCTCTCAACTGGTCACCCCATTTCATAGAGTCTTACATTGGTGATCCTCGATGACTACTATCACAAACTTATCAAGTGACTCAGGTAAATCTGAGTTTACAAATTCAGCCATGAGACTATTCACATGAAAGTGTCAGAGTTGTTCAATAAGCTGAGTATTTAATATGAGTGAAGATGAAATCCATGGAGGAATTAAGCTATTGCAGTGGCAGAAAGTAATACTGCATAGAAAATAAATAACTGAAAAAGTAAGCTACAATAGAATCAGAAAGAATAGAAATCTTTTAAAATCATGTTGTGCTGCCAAACTAGAGATGCAAACTACAGATAGTGCACGAAAAAACTGCTTGAAAAAAAAAAAAATTGACATGAATAGGTTTTATCTGACTAAACCAAAGACTTTTTTTGATTAGACTATAGTTGGAACAGCACTTTGATCTGATCATCACATTTTAGGGGTTACAGGTTAGTTGCAGAGTATGTTACCACTGTAATCTATAATATATAGTCTAAAACAGCTTCATGATACCAGAAAACCTTTTGAAAAACCAAACATAACTGGCTAAGCAACAATGCCCATCCAAAATCTGTGTATTCTCATTCATCAGAATTCAATACTGAAAGTATTCAGACTGTACCTTGTTGGCACGGTAATGCTCTTTGACCCGGGGCTTCAGGCCAATGTGCAGGTAGAGCTGGTCTTTCTGGTTGTAGCGTGTCCATGCCACCTCTTCAAAGCGATTGGGCTTGGTGTGGATGAACTTAGTGTCTTGGGGGACAGGCTGGTTTGGGTCCCTGACAAAAAGAGCAAAGAGTTTCCAATGAAAGAATTTGCAGAGAGGTGAGATCTCCTGATGGCTTTATGGTAGAAGAGTGCGAGAGCCCCTTTGAAAGAGTGCAACAGTAGAAATGTTGCATCCCGTGCGTGATGCAGTCCTCCTGGCTAGTCAGTAATAGTTATGTCACCTTATGGTTGTTTATTCTGGGCAGAGGAAGAACTACAGCTAAACTAAAGGTAGAATGGACCCTCTGAGACACAGCTGTCTGTTTATTAAAATTTCAATTTTGACCTAAGCGTAGTATCCCCCCAGGCTAATCTGTGTAATTATGAAAATACTGGAATGCAGTGGTGAGATGCAGCCCACAGGTTTCAACATATTATATTAATCAGCAGTTTCTCAGATATCACACCCGATAAAATCAAAAAAAGGTCAGAAAGGGTATTATTTCTCATAGATGACTGGTTTTGTGAGATTGTGACTGAATGAAAAAGTCCTAAGATAGCTAATAACCATGTAAGTTTCCCTAATTAAAAGTTTTCTTCAAATGTTAAAAATATCAGCATGTCACAGTTTTTTAATTATGGGTGTCTTATTGGAGGTGAGCCTATTTATATATAATTTATACATGCACAGAAGCTTCCAGCCAAGGAATGTGTTTGGGTAAAGATACAATTCAACCATGCTGATAATTTCCATAAAGCATATGCTTCAGTGGTTGCTATAAACCAAGATGAGAAATAGCTCCAATTTTAATCTTATGTGCCATCTACTTTTGGTAACCATTAGAATTGAGCCATAATAACACAAGAGTGAACAAGAGAGTAGATAAGGTCAATAACCCTATATGAACTCGTACATTCAGTATACAAAGCTTAAAAAGCACATTCCACATGGGATCTTGTGCTAAATGGACCCACTTGCACTTAATCTGAGCAGAACAGAGCCAGCCATGTGATCTATGGAAGCCCATTCAGACCCACTGAGCGCCCCATTGTCTGAGAGCGGCATATGGAGCCAGCCAGACCTCATCAGGAACACGCTTAACCATTCAAATTGGTGGCATAAATCTCCCAGGTACCCTGCATTCCATGTCAATTTGGGGTTATATATGTAGATCATTAGTGCCTTTCTGTTCCCCTCAGGGCTACTGGGCAGTGCACAGAAAAAGCCAATGTCCCCCCATTACACTCTCGAAAAACAATTACTGCCATGCCTGTATGCTGAAAGGCAACGTGAGACTGAAAGGGGGGGAGAAAAGGATTTTAATTTTGTCTCATTGAGAATGCTACTCTTCAGGCTATGACCATTAATTAAGAATGTATTTGAAGCTATGTAAAGGGTATTTGCATAGAATACCAATTACACTGTACAGTCCATAAAACACAAAAGCACAATTCACTACTCCTGGTCATCAAATGGAAGTTAATATTGAGGAAACACAATTACAATGAAATTATCAATTAGTTCCTGATCTTGTAATGGTAATTGCATGTTAATAAAGTGCTGTAAAGGGTGCTTACAGAACAAATACCCACAAAAAATGTTCTAATAACCCTTTGGCTGAACTTTTATAGAACTGTGTTATGTACATAAACATGGTGAAGCTTGCAAATCAGCTCCAATGACTGCATCAAACATGCCAATGGAATGCTTTGTATCACAACCACAAAATCAATTGTGATTTTCACGTAGATATATGTTCAGAAAGTCTGATTTTGTGCAACTTAGAGAGCATATTTTTCATTCATTACTTGAGAAAGCTGACTGTAAGCCAATTACTTAGCTGCATGTAAGTGCACTGATTGATTGAAGCTAATGGAAGTTATCTTACTATAGCATAAAAAAAGGATAAATCTAGTTAATGCATCAAAATCAAATGATGTCAAGTACTAATGGTGTGTAGATTTTAGACTCCTTTTAGAATCTCCCATTTTCTTTTGAACCTCAGACAAAACTTGAATATAACTATTGCCGACATCAATACTAACATGAAAGGTTTTAGCCATTATTTACAGCACAATAAAAACACTCAGTTCTCAAAGCTACTAAATGCAGCATGGCAGTACAGTAAATTTGAGCTGAAGCTACTTCAGTTGATGCGCTTAATGCCTAAACTTGCACTTTTCAAAGTAATACAATCCATTTAAACTCAATTGACAGAATTTCAGAGTTGTGATGGTATTGTCCCAGTCCATAGTGATAACATAGAAAGTGAGTTATTTTGGCCCTTAGGAGTCAGGTTTGTAGTGTGATCATACCCTGTCTTGGCAAAGTTTGTCCAGTAGGTCATGACCACGGCACTGAGCATCACATCGTTCTTGGAGAAGTTGCAGGGAAACAGCTCTGTTGGTCCAATCATCGGTAGGCCAAACACATAAGGGATCTCATCTCCATGTGCTGCGTCTGCCCACGGTGGTACCTAACAAGGAGCAGATGAATCAATCAGATCAGTATTATTACATTTATGTAACAGTTGCTGGACATTGAAAGGGATATTTTTGCTTCTGACACGCAATGGATATTGTGACACACATACAGACAGATCAAAGAAGCTGAGAAGCAATATTTTTGAGAGAAAAGGGGAAATGGGATAAGTTTTTCATGTTATTTTGCCGACCATATCTGGCCCATTATTCAGTGTATTACAGAGAGAGAAAAGATGAGAAATAAAGGGATGGAACAGGGGTTTTGAGTTGAATTTTAAACTAAAATGTCTCAGTATCTTATTCGTTGTAGCGTGTTGAATGAAAAATATGGCAAAGGAAATGTGGGGATTAAATTATCACTCCTCACTTTATTTAAGATCGTATAATTAGTGAGAGTGGTTGTGTATAGCAAAAAACAAAATATGCAGAAAGTAGTTGCACAAGTTAACCTAACAGCAAGAAGCTAGGAGGCCAAAACTAGAAAAAAGTGTCACTTCTTCATTTGCAAACTAGTCAGCTACAATAATGCAATTGGAATGAAATCAGGCCTTGATTTGTGCCAAGATGACGTACTGTCTCTGTGCTATAAGACGATCTGCCTACATGTCAAAAGCAATTAAATTTTGCGCTCTAAAAGAATTAGAAGCAGATCTCTTCCCAAATCTAATACAAAGAAACCTCATCTAAAACTGTGTGGAGGCCATTACAAGCTGCCTGCTCTTAAAGTAAGTATAGAAAACTAAACTGTGTACAATGATTCTGTACATTTAAAGCCTCAAGGTGTGTTGAAGATGAAGAAAATGCAAACATCAGAGGTGATGCAACTGAATACAATGCCAGTAGAAACATGAAAATGGATGCAAAAAAAAAAAAAAGCAGTTCACTCTAGATGGTGCAAACTGAGGCAAAGCTGAATATATTCTAACTTTATAATCCACTTCAGGACATGACTGGTGCGGAGAAAAATGACAGAATTAACTGGAGTTCCTGGAATATTCTTAGCAGTCACAAATACAGATGCTCTCCACACACGTAATCTGTGCATGTTGTTAGCTAGAAAGGGCAACATATGGGCTCCATACTGTCAAGGCTGTTTGGGGCAGGTTAAAAAAAATGTTCAAGTTCAAAGTTGTTCATGAAGCTAAATTTCCCATTCACTCCATTCATTCATTCATACTGTGTTCATATTAGCCTGTATTTCTGTTCAGGATATTTGAATTAGCCAAATAAGAAATTCAGAGATCTGAAACCAGACTACTTGAAAGCACCATCAGAGCTGATATGGGATCAGTAACTGATATAAAAAGATACACTTAACTGACTTAGTACCTTAAACAGAAAGCTTACTCTCTATAATCTCTCTGCTTGATCTTGGGTTATGGCTTTGTATGGTTTTGGCTCTGTGAGCAGTGACTGAAAGCTCTTATCATGGGGACAAAAGATTAGACAGCAGTATTTTCTAATTTTAATCAGATTATTGGTAATCCATGAAGTAGATACCGTTATGCAGGCAGCCAGAGACCCACCTGTTCTGTCTGACAGTGGTGGTAGAAGGCATAGAAATATGTCGGTGACCCAAAGCTGGAGTGAAGGTCAGCTGTGGCGACAGCCGGTGCCACCCACTGGTGATCAGTGAAAAGAGCTAGCAGCGTCTTCCGGCGGGTCTCCGGGTTGTGCCTGTCGGCCCAGTCTGTGTACATGAACTTGATGGTCTCGCGAAGGATGTCTTTACCCTCTGGGTAGCCATAGAGGTCATCCACAAAGCTGGACACGGCGTAGTCAAAGTCATTAGCCTGAACGCCATTTTCATTGTCCACAATAAGCTCCACGAACTTAAGGCCTTCACCCTGGTTAACTCCCAGCATGATATCGTAGTTGAGGAACTCGCCTTGAAAAAGATGGTGCAGATGGTTGTTAAAAAGAACAGATTTAGGGTAAGAATATTGTTGGAAATTTTCTGGCTTTCAAGCAAAGTGAACTATACCTTGCTCCATGAGTATCTGAGGGTCATCAGGTATAACATCTCCATCAATAACAGGCCCAAAGGCGATGTGGTAGCGGGCTGGCTGGATGTCTTGATCCACCAGCTCCTTGTAATGTTTTCTCTGAAGGCACACCACAAGCTCTACTGTGTCCTCCAAGTTGCAGCCTACCTTACGGGCCAGCATCCGGGCATACTTGGCCGGCTGAAAACTGACCGCCCAGCTGGACAGAGCTGTGCCGCTCTGGGCGATAGCCCTCTGGAACAAGCCTGGAGACAAGAGCAACAGCAATCAAATTACAATTTCGAGCTCTGTTTAATAACATATTAAGAACAAACATATAATCTGAGGGCATCATAATCCCCACACACGATGACAGAGCTGCAATTAAATGAAAAGGAAATGGGACAAGAATCAACAACTTCTACTTGATCAGATTTCCAAAAAACACATTGAAGGATCAGGTTACTTTCCGATTTCTGTTTTACAGTTTTATAAGCAAATCATTTTCCTGCAGATTCTTAGATAGTGTGAGTCACTGAGACCAAAAACTGAAGATGTCTGTTCAAGAAATATCAGATAAAGCAGAGGAAGGCATAGGTCAAAAAGACAACAGATATCATTTTCAATTACCATTTTTTCTTTATAAAAACTCACTAAAATAACATTGCCACACCCACAGTCAGTATGATGTCATCTCATAATGTAAGCCCAAACAACTTTTATAATAGGTTAACCAACCGTGTTGTCTATAATTTTGTTATTCTCTGTTGTTCTCTTCTTACTTTTTCATGTGTCTTGAAGTTTCTGTGTTTCTATGAACTTATTCTGTCCCTGTGACGCTGTAAAATCCAAAATTCCCCCCAGAGGGATTACTAAAAGATTATCTTTTCTTATGTAATCAATAGTGTTCTGCCAGCAGAAAACCTGCTAGCATGCTTCTCTTTGTCATAAGACCCTCATCGCAGGTCCTGGCGGGCTCTTAGAAGTCATAAATACTCACTGTTGCACGACATTTATATTCACCCATAACTGAAAATAGTCCACAACAAATGCAGTTTCCTCTTGTTTGTTCTTCAAAACTACAGTGCCAAGATTTAATGAGCACTGTATAAATATATATTTAAAAAAATAAAGATAATTAAATAAAAATTTGTGTACCATTTTTAATGATTTACATTTTCAGTTTGAATCAATGAGCTTCAGGCTTGGTGCCACAGACGGGGTAGGGAAGTCAGAGAGTTCTGAGAGAAGGACTAACACTTTGTTGGCTTTAGTTTTTCCAGCAGTGAGTTTAGAAATAAAGAATAACACCAGCCTTAAATATCTTTGTGTGTGTGCTGTCACACACAAATCTAAATCTTTCCTTCCTGAATGCAGGAGCTGAGTCAGTTCATGAAACAGCATTGATAAATGGGAGGATATTTAAATTTTTTATTTTTCCCCTTTTCTCTGATCAGGTGAAACACAAAGTTAAGTGCAGTTAATGTTTTTTTTTTTTTTTTTTTGCAATTCTGTTTCCAGATTTATTTATGTTTGTTTTTGACTTTCAAATGTAAAATTTAAAGAATTACACTTCAGACAGAAACCTTTTTGTTGCTCCCAATGCGTTTAGCACACTGTCAGACAAACGCATGTTAGTATGATGAATCAACTCATGTTATAATGTTTCTGCTGGTATTTCTGGGTCAAAAAACAACATGTGACTGAGCAACGTCTCCTGTAGGGCACTGCTTTACATCTACACTAGGTTTGTCTTTATTATGTATGTACACTATGTGTCTATCTGCCTTCTCAAACATGATTATGACCAATCAAAGTTCCTTCACATTAATCAGGGTGCATTCACACCTCACATTTTGGAGCAGTTTATTTCACCCCTGGAGTGTTTTCTCTGTATTAGTACCTTGTTTGGCCAGATGAAAAGAACATTATTTACACTCAGTCTCATTATCACAGCTGAATGTTGTAGTTGTTGTTAAATGCAGGGAAAGCTCCAACATCCGAACAAAAGGCTCCATTCAGGACATAAAATCATATGGTAACACCCGTGCAGCACAACAAAAACAGCATCTGCAAATCTAAACTGTGAACTGTGTTGAGAATCCTCTGCACCAAGCTCTCACATGGTCACACACTACTGCATATACATACAGCATACACAATAAAATATACATGAAGATCCCACATCCCTGGTGGTTTTTACCTTTGGTGGAGTTGCTCCAGCGGTTGCCCTCAGAATAGTGAGACAATGTGAGAAGGTTGACACAAGAAGCTCCGGCACCTGAGCCAAACACAGTGATTCGTAACGGGTCGCCGCCGAAGGCTGCAATGTTCTCACTGGTCCAACGCAGAGCCTGGATCTGGTCCAACAAACCGTAATTCCCTTTGGCTGCCTGGTCACCTGTACTCAGGAACCCTGCGAAAAGGACAAAGAACAGAGGAGACGTCAGTATTATCCTTTTTATTCCAATGAGTGTTCCCTGCTTGTAACAAAAACATAAAATATAAGGTATGCTCTTTGTTTCCTGATATGATATGCACTGATTTATTCTGATGAGGTATCCACAAACTGCTTAAATGAACAAATTAGCGCTACAGGGAAATTAACGTCTTTGTTCAGTAAGAGGTGCTGCATGAGTTAATGTGGAAATATACCAGTTCAAAAGAAATCAAGTACTGATTTGAGAGAAAATATAGACATAAGGTCGAAAAGCATTGAACACTGCACATTGTATTTTCATCACACATTTAAGTTGGATAGACAGAAGAAACGTGACTTAAAATGGATCTCAGAGCAGCAGTACAAACAGTGTGTGACAGAGTTGGAAGAACTGTTATTTTTTTAATGTGGAAAAAATCTTTTACATTCATCATTCGTTTGCAGTTAATTATCCCTAATGAAATGAAAAGTGAGGACCACCAGGGACACAACTACTTTTTTTTCCACTCATTTTCTGTTTGATCTCCTTGATTAAAATAAAATAAACAAAAATCTACTTTTGGATCACCCAAGCATAACTGCATAGTCAACGTGGCATATTTTTCCATCGTACAAAGAAAACCAACAAGCCTGGCTGTTTGATAATTTGCTGTAATAAAACAAGAGTTATTACCCTGCAGATCCACTTAAAGTGTGGATACGCTAAATATAACACAGACCGACTTATTTTGGAGAGAGACAAATCTGTAATCCAGCCCCAAATAGAATTTACAGTATGATGATGATGATGGTGATGATGATGATGAGAGTCATGTGCCATGAAAACAACCCTTTGTTCAAAACAGCATTTGTACAGAGCTGCAGGGATTTGTTGCTCGTAGCGAAGAAATGAAAAAAAAAAAAAAAAAGTATTGAAAATCAATAAAATCCTTTCAGTTGGGCCAAACGATTCAGACAGAGCTTTATGGACACACACACACACACACACACACACACACACACACACAAAAAAAAAAAAAATCTAATTTAAAATTACAATTGACCCCTACTGCCTGATGGATATGTAGAAATACACTATAGATAAATAAATGCACGGAAAGGCTTCATGATCACTATGCATACTGTACAGCTGAAACTCAGGTTTGACTGAAGGCCTTTTATGCTGTATAAAGGTGGAAATATGTAACAATAACTGAATTTTCAACAAGTCGCCTTCAGTGCAACTCACATTAACCACATTACAAGTGACAGGCCAAGCAGGGGTGTGAATATGATACAATGTATGAGTTTCTGAAGGAGAATGCACCAAGTAAATTAAATTGCAAACTCTTTTTTTTTCTTATGTTCTTGGAGAGAAGACCACAACTTCATTATCATCAATAAGACCAACAGCCAAAACTGCAGAAATAAGACACAAGCTGCAGTAACCAAGGGGAGACTGCAACATAGTGCAACAAGTAATAAAAGAATAAATATACATTCATGCTTTAAATCTGTGGGCTGTTATTAGGACTGATTAAATACATTAAGAAGTATTACATATAAATTTATTCCTAAGCCCTTATAAGAGCCCATATAGTCACATTATACCAACCTGCTTCACAACAAATCCACTCCCTTTCCATCCCAGGATCTATCTCCAGCCTCGCCTCCATCTGCACTACTGTAGCCCATCCTTCTCCCCCCAATCCGTTTAAACCCCTCTGGTGCTCCTGGTCAATGCAAGTGCATTAAGATCCAGTGCTAGCGAGGTATGAATGTGTTGCCTTTCAGGCATAATAATGGCTGGACTTTAATTTTGACAAGACTTTTATTTTGATAAGTGGCAGTCATCACGCCCTGTCCGGTATTTTGAGGAGGCTGGCTGAGTGTGTCCACATGCCTTTATGTATCCGCTGTCATCCACACTGTAAGTAAATAATTTCAATGCTGCACCTTTAAGTTAATGTTAAAAATGTTATTTAAATAAATAAGCATTTGATTTGGTTGTAATTATCGGGATTCATTCACATGTTTTTACATCTGAAAAACTCGTGCTACCAACCAAAAGGTGATTGTTTGTTCTTTTTTGTTACAGTTTCCACTCTGTCTGCATAGATTGGTGTAAAGAGCCACAGTAAAAAGCTAACGACGACTCCTCATCATTTTGCAAGAAATAGTTTAGCTCGTTGCATAGCTGCAGCTACTACGCTGTAGTGAAGACAACATAATGAATGTTCTGACAAGACAAGGCACCTAAAGTATACCCACAGGAGAGCTCTGGTCTTTTACAGCAATTTCATGTCCAACCCCTGCCCACCCACTCACCACCGCCACCGCCACCATCACCACCTCCCACTCTGTCTGATTTCCATACTAAAAGCTCCATTACCTGCTGCAGGCACGCAGGGAGTCCCCAACGCCCACCAATCCCTCCCATGAACCCCCGCCACGTTCACACATTTCCTTCCTTGTCGTCTTTTACGTTCTTATTCTCAGCACTGGTCCAGTCTGTGACTAAATGGAGTGCTCATTACCCGGTGTCAGTCAACACTACAGTTCATTTCCACAGGGATGCATTCAGGCCACATGTACAGAGACACCGAGAGTAATACCCCAGAGGAGGTACATGACCTTGTAAAAGGCTGCAGAAAGGAATGATGTCATCACTTCTCTGTGAATAAATACTGTACATTTTAGCGCATGTGTTTAAAGTGAAAACCAGTATAATGTACTATGAATCCCTTAGCATGACAATTAAAGGCCAATTAAAAAAAAACACTGGGAGACAGTGTTTTTGTGTTTCAACAGCACTAATCCAATTAGTATAACAACAACACAGCTATGTCATTCTCCCCTATCTACTGCTTTGACTTTGTCTTTCAAAAAAAAAAAAAAAAATACAATTTTTGCCACACTAATTAAACCACGTCTTTATTGCAGATCCTTTGTTCATCATTAAGCTACTGTCAGTAAAACTAAACATTTTCAGCACATCTTTCATATTTTAATGCCTGCAAGGGGGCGAATATGCCTACTTGGCCACAGGGAAGCTTTTAATGTGAAATTTTGTCTAGGAAGTGGTCTGTGTGATTGACAGTAGCCCAACAGTGAACAAAAATACACAAGTTAAAAAAAAAAGCAAAGTAGAACTAAGTGGAATAAATCTGAGGGCATCATTGTGCTGAGTGTGACATGACTGAGTTGAACTGATGGATTTAGTGCAGTGGAAATGTACACTGTCCTGAATATATCGAGACAACAGGTATACTCTGAGAAAATATGGAGTTTGCATTCACACTAAACAGCATCAACACCAAAATAAATGAGGAGCAAACAAAACAGGGAAAATGAAATGTAAAAGATTGTCTTAAATAAAAGCTGAGGCACATAAAGAACTGTCTTGGAGGATTTCTAGTATTATACATATAGTAGTATCATCATTCTTAACGTTTCATCTGAGTCAGTTCCGATGAAGGACTGCCACAGCCAGAGCAATGGAGTAATTCAAAAATAAATACTCAAGCTGCATCATATCCAATACATCAGGGGTTGAAATTGAGTAAGCAGGTATTGTTTCAGTCAGTTGGTCGACCGCTTCTACACTGAAATGCTTCAACAACTACTCCGACCCTCAGACTGAACATTTTCATGATCCCCTGACTTTTCATTTAGTCCCATCATCAGGTCAATATTTTAGTTATTTCAAAATGTTGGTTTATGACTTAACACTGCAAAAGTAATGGCATCCCCCTCAGCCTCAGTACTTTGTGTTCAGTGCTAATGAGCAAATGTTTCAGTATGCTGATGTTCTAAACAAATATGGTGATCGCGTCAAACATTAAACCTGCTAATCATCAGCATGGGAGCATTTTAACTGTCAGCATATGAGCAAGCTAACAGTAGTTTTTAGCGAACTTCACACAGATTTTCCATTATGATAGCAGCAGAATATTAGAATATCATTTTTTTGTTTTGTTTTGCATATTATATAAAAAACATGAATAAATATGATTGTTATGAGATGTATTTATATATGATAGCACTTGATAATGTGATTATGGATGTGATTAATGACTGAATAATGACTCTTAAAATGACACATATAACTGTTAGAGAACACCAGGGATTGGCATCATTGTGTGGTTCATGTTGTTGCAAATGGTTGCAGTTTGCTTAGGCTTAAGCAAATAACCACTATGTTAGGTTTGGAAAAGATCATGATTTGAGTTTAAAAACAGTAACATAAGTTAAAATCATTCTCACAGCGTTCTCCTCAGTGAAAGTCCTGTTTTTGTTTGACCCATACATCCACCTCACCCCCTCCATGTGCAGACTTTATTGCTTTTTATACATCACCTGACTGTCTCCTTTGCTCCTGTCATAATAACTATAGCCACTAGTGGTCTCAGATTAACAAAAAACATAAATATGGGTCTTAATAACCTTCTTGCAGAGATGTGCAATGTGTGGCTGTTTTTCTGGTGAGGATGTGCTGGTTTATAATGGCTTCATCATGGCATACAGAACCCTCTGAATGGTAATTGACGTAAAGTTGATGGGACGTAATTTGACAAGGTTCGGACAAAGGTACATATGTAGAGAATACCCAGATGCACACACACACACACACACACACACACACACACACACACACACACACACAAACATAACGTTTTGCAAATATATTCTGTCATTGTGTCATCAGTTCACAGTAGAACATAGCATCCTGCTGTACACAAGCACCCTCTCTCACACGTGCACATATGCTTCACACATATTCGCCACTGAAAGCTTGCAAACATGCATTACTTCATACAGTTTGTGTCGACTCCCTCACCAAGAAATACAGTAAATTTGCATCCACGCTCTCTCACTGACACCCACCGACAGGAACGTCCCTCAGCTGGGTCTTTAATTGAGTTCATTCCTTTCTACTCCCTTTCCACTGGCTTATTTATTTATTTATTTATTTGTGCGTTTCTTGATCAAAGCCTAATCTTGTGGAAGCAACAGCAGCCATCTACAAGAAAGATTTTAATTGATTCAATTTAGCTGCAGTGCAGGGATGGGCTGGCAATCACAAAGAGCGAGGCAGGAAGAATGATTAGTACGCCAACAGTGGTGAGGCAGCAGGGCAGGGCTCTCCCTCCCTCTCTGTCTCCCACAAACACACACACACACACACACACACACACACACACACTTCAGTACTCTGATGCAGACATGAGATACAAGACCCACAAATGCAGATACAAACAGAACACATGCATGTTTAATTTGGAATATTTGGGAACTGAGTATTTTTCGTTCAAGTTCTTTCACCCTTGTTTTAATTGAAATCTAATCTTTATTCTGATCTTAACACTGAAGCTATTAAATTCTAACCAACAAATTAACCCACTCAGACACCGTAATAACAAAATGGCTACAGTTTAGAGGATTGCCTTCATCTTTTATATCCTTACATGGACATTTTGTCCTCACACGGAAGCAAATGGATGGACTCACAGACACGCACAAAAGCACAAGGGCAGCGGCTGCAGGCAGGAATTGCTAACACAAAAGAGAAGCTGCAGTTTTGAACTGATTTGTACTCACTTACACTTCATGGCTTCTGCTCTCTTAGCCTTGGCAGCAATATAGAACTGAATAGATATTTTACAGATTTACTCACACTTGGTTCTTGGCAGTGAGTAGATGTGGTAGTAAAGCTGCACTGGATGATAAGATACTGCCTACATGCATGGAGTCAAATGTCCAGTACTGACACTGACTAACATCCAATTCATGTGAAACACTTAAGCTGAACCTCCAGTGCGCTGATATGTCAAATAACCTGTTTTCGTTGGTACAAGAATGAAGGCAACCTTATAACGGTATAGTAAGGACACAGACATCCTATACTACCATCTTTTTATAGCTGAGATCTTCATAATGAGTGTCACCCCAGGCAGTGATCCAAGAGTACAGTATGATGAGACAAAAAAGGCTATTAAAGGCAAAGAAAGACTGGGCTTCATAATTTTTGCACTACTACAAGCACCATATAGTAATGTGTCAGATGAACTAAATGAGGACTGAAGCTGCTGCAAAAAGAACATCAGGGAACCAAAAACACGGTGTGGTGAATGGATCCGCTGCATAACTTCAGACAGTTTCATCTTTGACATGGTTTAAATGTACTGACCATGTTGCTTAGATTGGAAGGCACTAAAATCAAACAAAAAAAAAAAAAAAACCATCTGATTTGATAATGCATTTTAATGGAGGAAGACTGGTATTATAAATGCAGCCAGTAAATTGTGATTTTTATTAATTACATTTCCTCACCTTTTACTTTGTTTGGTAAATTAAATTCTGTTATCAGCACTTCCTACTGACAAGAGTTGGAGCACAGAGTGTGTAAATGGATGGCTGTTACAATAACTAATGGGCTCTCTGAACTTTTTTTTCTTTTCGACCAGCTTGAGGTGATTATCATAAAAACATGTTTAAAATGTGCAAATTTAATTAATCAATCCAATCTGACATGACAACATAATTACACTAAGTCAAAGCGTAAAGGTTGCGGTCAGGTAAGCTTGGTGGTAGCTGGAGCTAATCAGTGGAGTAAAAAAGAATGTTCCACTGCAGGGGCAGAGCCATCAGGATGGAGATTATTGGCAGCTAATGATGGAGCGGACATATGATTTGCCCATAGCCCAGACTGGTCAGTATTTAACAATGTATCTGTAAGAACAGCAGCGTGCGTGTGCATACATCGTCATGTGTGCACTTGTAGATGCTCATCTCTTTAAGTAAATCCCAGCATGTCAGTTGCGGGTACTGATGTTGCAGCAGGGAGGCAGTGATAGGCAACAAATTAGCAATAATAGAAACAAAGACAAGTAAAAACAAAGTCCAACATAACAACTAAAAACAAAAGTAAAAATCAACGTGCTGTAAATGTTGACTTTTATGAGCCTTTCAACTCCTATGAGGCCCAATGCACTCTATTTACCTCTCCTGTGTAGGACAGGTCATACATGTGTCCATGTCTCAGGTTTGGCTAAAAGCCACCATCCGTGATCACTGAGACTGTGATATGGCCGTTCGGCCTCTAAGCTCCTTGGGATGACAATATTAAGGTGAACCCTGATCCAGGAATCCAGCTTTTATCCCTGCTATCTCTGTTGAACCAGAGAGAGAAAGCTAGACGAAGAGAAAGATGGGATTTTATTAATACTTCTTTCTCTGCACACATCTATTTTTCACAGTCATGGTCTGTATACCATAATCCTCGCTCTATTCTCTCTCTCTTTCACTGTCTGTCCTTTTGACACTGGATGTCAGGAAAGACAGAATGAGAAAGAACAGCAGAGGAAACAGGAAAACTACCACTGAAGCAGGTAAACTGTAGCAGCAGATGTGGCCTATTACAGCTAGTGAAATCCAAAGAAAATGTAGAATTCAGAAAGCAAAAGAGACAGCGAAGCTGGAGTAGACAAAGCAATGGAGAGGTAGAGGAAAGAAGAGGCAGAGACATAAAGAGTGAAATGAAGAGGTTTAAAGACTGGGAAAAAAAAAAAAAAAAAAAAAATTGCCCGAACCCAACATTGTGTTTCCAAATGATGAATGATTTATGGATATTTTTCCTGTTTTAGTCCCTGCAGACATACGTCCGGGGTGGCAGTGTTAAACTGCCTATAGATTCAAAGTCAGTATGTTCAATCATTAACTCAGGCCTAAATATTCCCCTCGAGTGCAATGGCAGTTTGCATGATGTGATACTACATATGGAAAATTATTCTTGTGAGGGTGAAAAATCTTCAAATGAAACTGTGAATTTGTGGGAGAGTGGTTCCATAAGGCAGGGGGACCCACCACGGAGGGGCAAACACTCTTTAATTGACGAAATAAGAAGCGGAATAACTGAACTAATGAACAAACGCTGGTCAGATAGCATGCTGAGCGTGGTAGGCGTCAGGAGTATTTTCATTGTTTTTAGGCATGCACAAGATGTAGAATTTGTGCACTGATTAGTACTTTCTGATCTCTGCGGCTTTAAAACTCCACACAACGCCACTGTTTTGGCTTTTTTCTTCAGCTGAAGGGGGAGCAGCCATAGCAACGGAGTAGGCTACTGCAACTAGGAGTACAGCGGAGTCTATAGCGTCATAAGCATGTTGATACTGTTTGTGTAATTACTCTCACTGTCAGAGGGGGGAGACAAAGGCTTCACACTGCAGGTTAAATATATGAAATTAATGAATAATTTGTGCTTACAAGTTCATTTTCTCCCAGTGAGACCAGCTGAACTATGAAGAGATAGAAAAATAATGATGAACAATATTGATCAGATATAAGAAATCTCCAGTAGCGCAATGACTGGATCATTTCGGAGGTCAATTAAAGAAGAGATAACATATTCTTCACTCTTCCTCGCCCTACAGTATGTGGTTGCCAGCTTAAAGAAATGGTGCAACCGCAGCTCCAAATATTTACAGTGCCTCCGCAGCGCTCCATCTATATCTGCTCCCTCCATACAACAACCCAGAAGACAACAGCACACCGAGGGCAACCAGCTGGGGAATATGCTGATGAGGCACAAAGCATTTCTCACTGGAAATAATGAATACGGAGCTACAGAATATTCACTCATTCATCCTTTACTTAGACAGCACTGGGGACAAACGCAGAGCGGGCTCTCATTTTCAGGTGTGCCCTGTTTGCGTGGTGACAGTTAAAAAGTGTGTTCAAAGTAGAGTGCATTATCGTATAAAAAATGAAATATGTGACCAAAAAAAACAAAAACAAATATGATGTATGGTGATGTAAAATCATTTTTTACAAGAAAAAGATACAGTTGCAGTGACATATTGCACCACATAAATGAAAGGCTTTTACATCTTAATGGTCTCCAAACGGAGAACAACAGCTGTGCTTTTATGCTTTACTGTACATATAGCTGCACCTCACTCGGGCCACACCCAATCAATCAAAGCACAACTAGTTCAGGTGTGGGAAAAATTGAAATATGTACAGGTATAATTAATAGTAATGTTATACAAATCTCCCCACTGTCACTATACAAATAGAACAAGTTACTTATAGGCAGGTAATTGCACATTACATCTTAAAATATCATTTCAAGGACATAGAAAGCAATTGCAGCTAACTGACCAGGCAGTGTCTCGACCTATAGCTACAGTTTAGTGAGGGCAGTGCGCCGTGTTAACTGGAGGCGAAACAATAAAGCGGGATGAAAAGGAGGGAGCTAAGAAATTACTTGAGGTTACAGTAGAAATTATTGTCAAGTTAGTCCATCGTAAAGTTGATGGAATTGATTTTTCTGTGCACTTGAAGGTATCAGAGCAGGGTTAAATCCCAACAGTTACAAATTACTTACTGTTATGGCTAATGTGCCGCAAACAGTTGCCTAGTTCAGCACACAAGGAGTAAAAACAGCACCTGTTCAGGTTCCTGTTTCTGGCCACTAGTGCAGTACTCTCCTTTCAGCTCTGGTTTGCTCTTCACCAACACAGTCCACTGTCTTCACCAGCTGGCTATCTTTGTCTATTTTCTGTTCAGTTCTGGGCCATCTGGGTCGATCAGAGCTTTCTCCTTTAAAACAGCTTCCTACTGCTGCAGGGAAAGACTCATTCAATCCTTTCTTAACATAAAAATATTGATCAGTGGTGGCTGGTTTACAAACCAGATATTAGCAGAAACACAATTGACTGCTAACATTGCTTCAGTTACTGGGTGTGTAAATGGGTAACAGTTGGGTAAAAAGGTTTGCCATGTCAAGCCAAAAGGTAATATATGTCAAGGTTATGTTTACAGCTTGTTTAGCTTCCCCCAAGTGGCCAAAACCTCAGTTATTGTTTGTATACTGCAGTTTCAAACTATTCCAAAGGCAACAACCCAAGACAGAACACTGTTTTTTACATGAGCAAAAGACGAGTGACAGTTCCCAGAGACTTCTCCATAAATGCATGTCTCAGAAAACTGGTGCAGACATACAAATACACACAACTGAATAGGTAAAACGTGTGAGTCGTTTTACCTTTGTAATCTTCTAACTAATTCACTTACAAAGACAGTTGACGCAAGTTTGTGTGTGCATGTTTGTGTGTCTACATTTGTATTTGAAAGTCATTGCTTATCTTCAGCAAGTAAACCGACACCACGGAAGTTAAATGTTCATTTAAATAAAACATCCAAAGACAGACAGAGAGACGGAGTCTTGATCAGATCCGCATCATTAGAATCTTTGCAGCTGACATTGGGCAAAGAAACAAACTGGTGGCAGTGTGTTGAGTGCTAATGAGGAACTCGTCAGGAATAATTGAATACTACAGAATACGTAAAGATAGAAGATCAAACTCAAGCTGCATCAATGGTCTGCCTTTGTACGTACTGGCTGTTACAAAACACACACACACACACACACACACACACACACAGCAGGCGCTGGTTAACATAGCATGTGACAGGATGTAAATCACAGGTGTGTATTACTGTATATATGTTATGTATTATATTATTTTATGGTGAATGCTTTACATTCCCTTCTCTCTAGCTCCACGTTCATCCACATCTCCACTTCCCTGTCTATCAAATCTCCTCTCCTCTTTCTGTCTATTTCCTCCCTCCCATCCTCCCCCACTGCAAATCAAATTAGGCTGTCAACTTCAAAAATGAAATGAGCTGCCGTTCATATTTCTTGTTCTGCACAAACACAAACATGTGTTAATTTGTGCTGCTGTTCTTACAGATTTGCCTGCTAGGCCGAGCTGGTATAGATTACCTCCTTCTGCCTGGTTGAAGGCGGTGAGGGAGAGGGGAGGATTTCTCTGTGTGGGTGTGGATGTGATTAAACTGTTACTCAAGCTATTGCAGCTTTGTGCAGTGAATACATGATAGCCCATAATTAAGAAAATGTAAAAAAAAAAAATATTAGGCCTTGACTGCAGCTCAAGTATTCTACTCCAAAATGCACAGAAAATGAAACATCAGTAAATACGAAAGAACAGGCTGAATGAACAATCAGACTACTTGACAAATTAACAGTAACTGAATGATTGAATGAAAAGCAAGACAGAAATGGATGCATTATTTAACATGGCTTTTCAAGTAAGTTGATAATATAAAAGGTATAAAGTATAAAGTACTTTCGAACTAAAGAACAGCTTAGTCTGAATCAAAATTCACTGTTAGAGGTAGTTTTAAAGTACCCATCAATAAGGAATGGAACAAATGCCATGCAAAGCACAATATGAAATAAATATATGAATACATATTAAAAAAAGTTTTTAAAAAGTGGATTTTTTAAGTAAAGTTTCTTAAATGTGTACTTTAATTTGCCAAACTGAAATAAGAATGATCAAAGCTGACACAGCAGAGGCCCAGATGTCCTCATGTTTCGTCCCTAGCAGAGTAAAGCTCAGAAACAATCGATCCTACACTTCCCATAATGCAACAAAATAACTTTCACTGCCTGGAAGAGGCCCGTGTTGAAAGTCTACTCTACCTGTACGTAATGGAGGTTTTCTGTTGAAAAATGTGATCCCTGATGACACCATCAAGGTTATATGTGAACAAGTTTTGTTTTAAGACTTGACAAAGCTTCTTCAGTGTCATTGAACCATGTTCACAGGCTAAGAAGTAAGTCCAGCTGCCTTTGATTCTGCCCTCCATGGATAACCATGACCTGGGTGAGTCTTCACAGATGGTAAAGACTCAGTTAAGTTAACCTGGTGTTGGAGTTGTTGGCCACAGTGGGTCTATTTGAACTTTTTTGGTTCTTCTTTATTGGACAGAGCAGGTGCAGAGAGACAGGAGGGGGTTAGAGAGAAGGGAAGACATGCAATAAAGGGCATCGCGTTGGAATTAAACCCAGGCCACTGCTGAGGACTCAGCTTCAGGGCCCCAGAGTGGGCCCCTAGTAGCTCACGTGGGACGTTTTTTTTTTTTTTTTTTAATGTACAATACACAGCGAGTAGCTTTATTCTATCGTGCACATTCACTTTCTCACTCGAGTCCCTCAAGATATTCTGGTTGTAAAATATTGTGTTCTTGAATGGGCTGTCTAACCTGGAATGATCGCCCATCTGTCAAACCAAGAGAAGAGCATGATCCTTCATTGTTTTTTTGTTTTTTTGTTTGCTTGTTTGCTTGCTTTTTTTTTTTTTTTTTTTGTCTAATTACTTCGAGGGTTGGGGAAATTACAAAATCCTCCTCTAGAGACACCATAAGATTGAGGCAAGCTGGCAAATGGGAGGTGTCAAGTATATGGGTAATACAGTCAGAACTCCAGGTTGAATTGAAAAGTGTCATAATTCATCACCACAATATAATAGTGTAACATTGAACACACACACAGAGACACACACACACACACACACACACACACACACACACACAAAAAAAAAAAAAAAACAATACAAGGCAGACTGATTTCCAGCCATTTTCAAAACTCTCCACATTGTATTTTATAGACAAAGGACTTATCATAGGAGCAGAAGCCAATGGATACCTGAGAATACGATTGCAAAATCATAAAACACTTTTGCAAACCTGTGAAGACGGTCAGTAGTAGAGTAAAGCATAACTGATCAGGTTAGAAATATTCGGAAACATTGTGATTACGATTACAAGTATGTGCAGAAGTATTCAGAATTTTTAGACAAATATACCGTACATGCCTTAGGCGAATAAATGCAAGTTATAGTTATTATTGATCAAGACCCAAGACAGTGGTGGCACTACTTAAATTCCAGAAATACAGGGAATAATGCAAGTTTGTTGAATGGAAGGGCAGCACAACACAACACTTGGAATAAAATTGGGGCATTGCAGAGGACAATAAAAGAAGAAAGTTGCAGTTTGACAAAGTACAATTACTAGAAAGTTACATTTGGTATGTTTTTCTGTTTGTAATAATGGCTTCCAGCAAATGAAAAACGGAACAAAGTTTGACAGAATGTGAAGAGGTGAGGCTGTGCTACCTCATGACAGGGCAGGAAGAGAGGGGTGGCAGTGCACACTTCAGGCAAATGAATATGGCGTGTATGAGTGTACGAGCGTGTGTTAGTTTATGCATGCACGCATGCGTTGAGTCCTGATGTGAATGCTTACGCAGCTTCCTTTCTTAGCACAGGAACAATATTAGCATATAGGCAGGACTGTACCCCAGTGAGTGAGAGATGAAAACAGAGTGGCAAAAACCAAATGGAGAGAAAGCAAGACATTTTAGTGAGAGAGCAGAGAGTGAGAGAAACCGAGAGAATGCAGAGTGTGAGAGCCGGATGACAATGTGAGAAAAGGAGTGTGGGAGGTGCCGAGAGAGGGAAAAAAGGCAGGAGTAAAAAAACGGAAGGCAGGGAGGAAGAGGGCACTCGGAATGGGAAGTGGCATTTCAGAAAAACATGAAGCCTGCATAAGAAGTGAAGTCAAAGATAGCTCTGACACGTTCAGTCCTGTAGATGGGTAATAAAATAAAGATGGAGGCACAGAGATGGACAGAGTCAGAGAGAATGAAAGGATAATGCAGCCACTTTCAGATCAAAAGGTTTTGGAAAAGTCAGAACATGAAGTATTTACTTCTTTAAGTTGTTTTAATTGTGTGATGAACTGACTGAAATATTTATGGGTGACGCACTAGCATGTGGAACGCACGCAGAATATGACCAGTGAAGACTGTGGCAGCCAAACCCCTGAGTGTACTGACTTCAGCACATTTAAATGAAATGAAGAATCTATTTCCAAATATTTTGGTCTGTTGACTATAGCTTTTATCAGTGTAATTCTAATTGGAAAAAGTGAGTATAATGCTAACAAAACATCAATACCAAGGGAAATCCCACGAAGAAAAGTGATGCAATTAGCAAGAGTTAGCAAAGACTAAAAATAGATATGCAAAAAAATGTCCTGCCTTTCAGTCTGGAGTTTGGAGTTAACAGTGTTAACTTTGGTTGAATATTAGTTGTAGTAACCCCAGACTGAATGAGTTCACAGCCTGATAAGAATAGTAGTCTCCTATAAACACTAAGTACCTACACAGTTCAGTTCTTTAAATGCTGAATATCAGCATAAAGTATTGGCTCAAACTACTGTCAGCCACCATCCTAATGCATCCATATCAGAACTGGTCCTTAAAACCCCATATAGGTCAGACTCTAACAGCATGTTGCTAAAATCTTGAGGCGAGGTGGCTTTCAGATAGGCATGTCTTTTATAAGACCAGCATAAGCCGCTTAGTGCTTTTATAGTGAAGGCACTCAGATGGATTCAGAGCCATGGAGCTGTGCATCACCAGCCCCTCTGCTCTGCCACAGCAGAGAGGAGAGGAGGCAAAACATGTTATCCATGTTATCTTATATGAGCTGAATGAGCAACTCAAGGACAAGGTAGGAAAAGAATAGAAAAAAGAAGAGGGGAAGAAAAGTGAAACTAAAAATGCCCTCTGTGGTTTCTCTCTTCATCAGCCAAGAGATGTAACTGCAATTAATTTGCGTTAATTCACTCTGAATATCAGCGGTGGAAAATCTTGGAGGAAATCTTGACCACAAGTTTACAGAGAGGTACTGATATGCAATGGTGAAAATGAACTTAGTACATTAACTGAAGCGTTGTACTTATATTCTGCCAATAAAGCCTGTATCCACATATCAGTGGAATTAAATGACGTTTGGACTTTACTTAAATAATTCAACTTCATGCAACTTTATACTTTCACAACACTGTGGCTAATATGATACTTTTTACTCCATGTGATTGTGGCTCTGATTAATTTGTGCAAAACACGTGATTGGCATATTCATGATTGTCATGTATTGGAATACAGGGAAGTCATCACCACCTTTGTCAAATGATGTAAACTGAACCACCTGCAAATAAATGCCACCAAGACGAAGGAGATGATAATCGACTTCTGCAGGAAAATTCCACAGAGACTGTGGGGGAGTACACATACCACAAACTGGACTGGACCAACAACACAGATGTCCTGTACAGGAAGGGCCAAAGTCCTCTCCACCTGCTAAGACGAGTACTCCTTTGAAGTATGTAGGACACTGTTAAAAACTCTTTCTGACCCTGTGGTATCTGCAGTTTTCTACGCAGTGGTCTGCTGGGGCTGGGGGAGGTTGGAGAGGGACAGAAAAATACTGAACAAACTAGTCAGGAGAGCTGGCTCTTCTGGACTGTCCACCATTGAGGAGGTGGGTGAGCGGGAGATGTTAGCCTCCAGAGTTGATTTCCACAGGCCCATTGATGTTCTCGATGTACAATTCCAAGCATTCCAGGATCCATGTGTGTGGCAATGAGTCATTTGCTTTCTTGTAATCAATCCAGGTGGTGCACAGGTTGGTTTGTCTGGTCTTACAGTCTTGGGTGACTGCTCTGTAAACCAGTAGCTGGTGCTTGGCTCCCCTGGTATTGCTACCAATTCCTTTCTGGACCCCGCTCATGTATTGGGCCACGTGCCAATTCATTTTTGCCACTATAATGCCTGACAGGAGCTTCCATGTTGTCTAGAGGCAGGTTATTGGTCAATAATTGGATAGGATCACACCCCTCTGGGGGTCCATGACCAGGACCATCTGCCCTTGGGTCAATCACTCTGGGTGGGTTCCATCCATCAATAATTGGTTCATCTGTACTGCTAGGCATTCATGGAGTGCAGAAAGCTTCTTTCACCAGTAGGTGTAGATCATGATTGCTGACGACAGATTGCTGTGGTCTGCTCTTAGATCCACGAGCCACTGAGCATCAGTGTTATGTGATTCCTCTTTTCCCCATATGCTCTTCCTGTAACTCTCAGTCTCAGTTCTGGCTAGATCTACTCTTGTCTTCTTGCCCTGCCGCTGAGAGTACACTTTGGATGGTTTGGTGGAGAACATTCTATTTATTCTCCTGGCTTTTGCTTCTCTAGCGTATCTCTTAAGGCAGGTAGCCAGAGCTGTGAGTCTTTATTTTGTATTTTGTATTATCTATTCTCTTCTATGTCTCCGCTTATATCCCTGCTACTATTGCTGCTGCCTGTAACACCATAATTCCCCTACGGAGGATTAATAAAGTTTTATCTTATCTTATCTTATCTTATCTTCATTGTTCTACTGCAGACAATGGGACTCCACAACACTTTAGAAAGTAGATGAAATTAGCTGCGCCTTGATGAGCTATAAAACTGAAATGCTGCTCACATGTTAATGCACAAGTGGTAATATTCCAATGATAAAATACAGTATATTTGGCACAATATTCTAACACTGTGAATGACCATTAGGTATTAGCTCAGTTTTGGTCATCACAAAGCAAGCAAAAAATACATGGCTCATTAGCTGCTAGCTGGCTAACTGTGTCTGTCTTGCTGCATGGTGCTGGCAAATAGGTCACAGTGGGTTAATCTGAGCTTTCAGGTGAAAAAGCTGCCTGCTGGAGATGAGGTTGATGAGAGCTGAGTGAACAGGCAGCACTCGCAAAATAATGAGCTAAACAGGCTAAAAAGACTGGTACAGCTGAGGCAAATGGCATAATCAGGTGATAACTGTTTGTGGACTCCTCACTATGCGCACACACCTTCACTTTAAACATTGGATTCATTGTTTATATAAAAGAAATACTGTTATATTAGTCCAGCTTGAAGTGAGGCTCTTTTATAGGTTATCCCAACTCTACTGCTAGACACTGATGTGGTCAAGAACAATCACTGCTTTTAACATTTCTAGATCCAGAAATCTTGATGAATTCACACCTCAGCATTCACTGCACAAAGTAGGACTTGTTTCCCTCTCAGGTTTCACACTGCAAGGCTTTCAATTATATGCAAATGGTTACGAGTGACATCTGGGGGCATTCAACGTTACATCACCCTGTGTCTCCCATTTCCTCCATCTCTCACCTCCCCTCTCTCTCAGTGATTATGTGGTTTTGGAATGAAAGTAAAGAACAATATTGCCCAAAGCAACGGGGCAAAAGATCAACATTTTACATGAAATCCTGTTCTTTCCTTTTATTAAAGTCTCTCATTCTGTTTCTCCATCTCTCTCTCTCTCGCTCTCTCTCAGTCTGTCAGCCTTTCCTCCCTAATGAGGCCCTGGCCACCCAGGAAGTGATGTCGCTGTGCAGCCGCCTGTTGCCTCCAGTCATAAACAGGCTGGTTGGAAATGTCAGTCCGCCTCATGCACAATCTAACCCTCTGCACACACACACACACACACACACACACACAGACACACACACACACACACACACACGCACACACACACTCCTCAACGAGAGCTATACACATACTGTCATGCATAATTCTCCAGAATTGCAACTTCACTTCTCTCCTCCTGCTATTATATCCACATGCACAATCACACTAAAAATATGCACATGTGAATGCACAGATTCATAGCATTCACTCTGGCTGGAAGAACAAATTCACACACTCACACTGATTAGCAGAGAAGTATCACACCCCTCTAAACACTCTTTCACAGTAATACCTAGACACAGTCACCCACTCACACACACATTGGTCCCAGTCGCCTGATTGGTAGCTGGAGAAAAGGTTACTCATCCAGATAGAACACTCTGCTCTTTTCTCTCCTCTTCTTTTTGTCAATTTATGTAAGTCTGGCTAAAGGTTAGCATTGTTGAGGCACTTCTTGGTGGCCATTTTTTAATTCCTTGGCCATTACTACTTCTGACTTCACTAGTGTTTCCGCAGTAAGAATCTAATTTAAGCCTTGGTGGAGGCTGCTAAAGAAACACAGAGAGAAAGGGGAAGCAATATAAAAGCCATCTTTCTATTTAAATGTGAGTGAACACAAAAACCAGCAACTGGTATGCTGCCTGGTAATGATCTAACTTCACAACAAGAATATCATATTCAGTCTAAAACAGCTTAAGTAACTGCAATTGGATTTTTATCAGTTAAAGTAAGTGAGCAGGCGTCCCATTTATAAAACAGTGCATAAAATCCAAGCAGCAAATGGCATGAGCTGGAAAAAAAAAGAGCAGATTTACAAATCTGTGTGCATGCACTCCTTCAAGCAATGCTCCCTTTATAAATCACAGTGCACCTGGAAACATGCACACTTGAATCAGCCTTATATTCTGCCCTCTATATGCCCACATTCAACCATACATGGTCAGCACAAAAGCACCACATGAATGTTGACCCACACAAATGAGTCTGCCGGTCAGTGGTTCCTCAGGGTGAATGGCAACAACAGACAGGAAGACAAAGAAAAGCAAATTTTCTGACACAGATATCGAGGTGCTTGTGGGTAAGGTGTTGGTCAGAAAGCTTGTTAATCCTTCCAGTCACACAGTCCTCCTGTAGTGCTTGTGCATTCACCATGCAGTGTTTTTAAGCTTCTAAGTTTACAGCAATCAGACTGACTGCTTCACACCTTGTCAAAATGATTGCGACAATCCTCCACCCAAGGATATCATTTGAAAATAGTTTGATTGTTTTTTTTTTTTTGTTAATGTCGGTTTAGTTGTGGTGAACTAGACCTGCATTATGATCAGGACTCATCGTGAGGATATGGAGTGTCATGATCGTCACTTCAGTTTACCACCTCACCATTTGCGGTGCCAATTTCTCTTGTCTCCAATGTTCAGACACATGGGTCAGAGTTTCCGTACAGGTACACACATTCTCCCCTCAAGTTTGTTCTTACAGATCCCAGCTTTTGTGTGGGATGTGGCATACACCTCGTTCAGGCCCTGTTTTGTGTTTACACAACGGTTACAAGTGAGACCCAGGTGTATTTAACACTAGAAGTCTGCATAATGCAGCTTTAATTAGTGTCTGTTTAGGCACTGTGAAGTATGTATACCATGGTGTTAATGTTACGATGTTCAGAAATGTGGAAGTGGATGAACATGGTGGGTTAATTAGCTAGACATTGTGCTATCTCTCCTGAGAATGCTGTTCAAAGAACTATTACACTTCCACTATTCAATCTATAATCAGCTGTTCAAATTCAAATTTAGCAGAGTATATGCACAACAGGCGGCGCCTTGTACTGACCAGTTTTAACGCAAAACAGCAAAAATGATCATGCCTTGCTGAACGGATATCTTGACACCACCAGGGCTATTTGCAGTGAAGCAGTCAAGGCACTGCAATTCTTCGTCGCACTATGGGATTAGGCTACATTAGCTGCTTTGAAATTAATTTAAATGAATTAGATGTTAGTTTAAATAATCTCTCCTACTAGCCTAATTTCTAGCAACTGAGCTATCTGAAACGCTGTAGAAGATCTCAGAGGAACTAAACTCATCAGTTATCACGTCTTCCTTAGTACACCCTAGGTATGATTATCTTTACCATCAGAGCTTTTAATTGTGTGCCGTGCTTCCCCACTTTATATGATGTAAATGGAAATGAAATGTTAGCTTCCTGCTGGCAGCACAGGTATCTATGGAACAAATGCAAGCATAACTTTACTCTGAACTGGAAGGAGAGGCTCGGCAAGGTGCTTTTTTCTAACTTGACATCTACATGCAAGTAGCACCATTTATAATGAGCCTTTAATTCTGTTAATATTTAGATAGTCCAAACCATTTCTTCATCTTCTCTGAGCTGTAATCAGACTTTAGCATTAGGTTGAAGCTTTGTTAGATTTCTCTTGATGTGGTCAGTTGTTCCACTACCTGCTGATTTTTTTCCTTCCTTTATACCCTCCACATTTCTTCATTCTATTAGGGTTATTTACATCAGATCCTGCTGGATAAAATCTCTGTTGGCTTAGAATCAGGATTATTGTGCAATACAAGACAGTAAGAAAAGGCCAGGCTTATGTTTGCTTATGCTAGGAGAGGATTATCTGTCTTACATTTACTAATTTTAGTGAGCTGTTTGGTATATATGACACTGGCAAACACAACAGGGTATACTACAGGGTGTGAAAAGTTGACTTGAATGATTTATTATTCTGGTCCTTCTGCATGTTCCACTGTTGCCTCTGTAGGATGGATGCTGTCAAAAGTTAAGAAAAAGAAAACAAACAAACAAACAAAACATGGCCTGTGCCAAAATAAGGACTTGCATATGGCACACCAGTCCCACAGTAAAGCTCAGATGTGCAAATGGAAATGTTTATCTAGAAGGCGGTTGATCAGAAATGTGACTTCAGTAATCTACCCACTGTTTGTTTACAAGATTGTCGTAGCCAACTGTTGTTGATCTCTGGGCAAATTTGGTGAAAAATCCTAAACTGAATCCTTTATTTAGTACGAGAACAAAACACCAGGGCTATGCAGTGCCTTGCCAAGACACAAGTCATTCTGCAGCATGTTAGTCTGAAACATGATGCAGCGTCATGCCTTGATGAAAGACAGCCAAGTTTGTGCATAAACAGGTGATACTTGTCATGCTGAACACACTGGGCACAAAAGGCACCATATTGTTTTTAGGTTTCGGTTGTATAATGTGCAACTGAGTCATTTTTTTTACAAAGGGATGTTGTTTTGGGAAATTACCTCCACGGCTGAAAGACTTAAAAGCTTGTGATAGAATTTGTGAAAGTTCACCACAGTTCTAGTGTCCTGAGAAAGTAAAACAACCTGAAAACACAACATTTGACATAATGGTGTCAGCAAACTACCATTACCACCTTTATGCATCTGATATCGAAAAATATCAGCCTTGTTTTCAGCTGCTAGTTACTCAACATGTTTACCAGGTAGGTGCCAACATCGTGTGCCTGTGCTGTTGTGCTGGACAGTTAGTGTTCTGTGAGCTTTTCAGAGCTTTTCAGCTGAAACCAGGCCGAGCTTGAGGGAAGGAAACCCAAATATTGAGCAAAAAGATGGCATCTGTCAAATGACATATACTCATCTGTTTCACTGTTTATTTGATTAGTGCACCGTTCATTTTACTGTTTTAATTGTCCAGCAATGGCTGGACAATTAAAATTGAAGCTGCCATTCATAAGAACTCTTGTTTATGTAAAACCACGCCATCTGATTGATGCTGGCATGTTGGATCTCTGGGAAGAAACACCAAATCACCAAAGGCAGGAGCCAAAAAAAAAAAAGAAAAAGAAAAAGAAAAAAGTTTATATTTGAACTTGAATGAAGAGACAGGCTAATGTACAGAAACGAAGAGTGATGGTTGGGGAGATTTGGGACACAAAGACAGAATCTAAGACGGCAGACAGATCTAGAGGGAGAGATAGCGAAAAGGCTGCCGGCCCCTGCCAGCTTCTTCAGACAATCTGTTCTCATTCGTGGTGTCCAGCAGAGACTCTGGCTTGGCTTTTTTCCTCTCTGATTTCCATCTCAGTTGCTGAATCCATACTGAGCTGACTGACACAGAGACACATGCACACTCAAGCACCCACACACAAACCAACAAACCCTTACAGATGAAAACCAAAAATAAAATCAAATCATTGAGAATGAGTGCATGCCTAAAACTTTCCCAAACAAACACAGAAACATGAAATTCCCCCAAAACAAGTGAAAGACAAAATAAACAAAAATGCAAAAAAAAAAAGAAGAAAATCCTTCAGATGTGAGTTGACAAACTCAAGATGAATTATGGAACTATAGAAAAAGCAGAAGAAGGGTTTAGCTTTGATTTGTGAAGCCCGTCAGGTGTGGACCGTCTCCGCACACCTCTGGTGGGAGGATTTTTTCTGATTAAAAACCATTTGTCTCCAGAAGATACAGCGGATTTGACGTCGAGAAAGGAGCGTCGGAGAAGAGAGTCCTGCTACAATGGCTGTCTTATATTTCTGTCTGTACGCCTCTGAGTCTGTCCCTCCTTTCTGTCTCTCCTACAGTAAGCCCTCATACATTTTCATCTGGTTGCATTTCAACCAGTGAATCCATTTGAGTGGGAAATGGTAAGAAGGTAGAGGACAAGGACCAAAAGATATTAAAATATGAGAGTAAAAAGCATGACAAAATGAACATGAGATTTGATCAAATGATTACAGAAAAAACAATGACTGTCTCTGTCGCTTGTCCTCTTGCTTCGTCTCACCATTTTTCTTCTTCTCTGTCTCTTCCTCTGCCGCCCACGCAGCTTTGCTGTCCACAATCAAAATGTCATTTCGTGGCCCAACCTCTCTCCTCTCTGCTGTACTCTGGCGCTCTCGCACATATCTAGTTATTGATCCGTTCCTCCTCGTCACACCACTGAGCGACTCGTAATCCACTTCATTATTCCACCTGCCACACACACATACGCGCGCTGGCAGACTCACACACACACAGACGCAGCCACAGGGAGGTGAGCAAACATGGAGGTATCTGTGCAGGTACACAACAGCGAGGCACACCCAGACACAAGTGCTAGATAATTTTTCAATTAAACCTCAAACTCCAACAGACTACCCACCATGCACTGCAGCTACCGGCCGGGGGCCTCATTTATCAAAGCATGCATTGAACAAGTTTTAAATAAGCAAGAGCTGCATGCACCCACAACAAAGTTGGGATTAAGCAAACACACATATGCACACCTGTATGAACATTGATATATCCCCCTGACTGTGCACAAACAGGCTTATTTACTAAAGGAAACAACATTTATGGTAAACAGCATCCATTTAATAGATCCTGTCATCTTAAATGCAAGACGACTTGTGATGAAAAAAAGCAGCAACTGACAAAGACAGTGAGGCTGAGGTACGACCAATACCTGCAAAACTGTGCTGTGTACTAATGCGAGATGGTAAACCTTTTACCAGTCAAACATCATCATCGTCATCATCATCATCATGCTAGCATTATCAATTGGAGCATGTTTGCACGCTGAAGTTATGCAGAGCCACTCGTGTGGCTGTAGACTCTTGGATTGTTTCTCAAAGGAGAACACAGTTCATAGTACAGAGCAGTCATAGTATGTATGCTATGCTACGGATGTGTAATTTCATTAGACTTCATTGAAAACAAAAACTTCTCTGGTAAAAACTCATTTCCAGATCCTGCGGAGTCAGTGGTTCTTGCATCACAAACTGCACTGATATTTGGTGCCTGTGGAGTCGTGTCGGATTACAGAAACAAGATGAATGAGTAATAGACAGCCCAGGCTTCAAGGAGGATCAGCAGCAGGTCGATGTAAATTTCAACAAAATCTCACCCAGGATTGATAGGACTAAAAATAAATGGAGATACCTTTAAAATGCCTCGTGGAAGACTGATAATGATGGATTATCCCAAGTCTAAGTTGTACTGCAGCAACATTGGCTAGAAGGTTAATCGTATCTTCAGGCATCACAGTCAACAATCCGTTATTCATGCTGACAGACAGTGGAATTGGTTAACCTGTGATTCCACTTCTCTACCAGTAGGGGTTAGTGTATACAAGTGGTCAGCAAAATGAAGAATTTCATGAGAAACAGACTCGATTGTATGTGTAAAAATAATACATGTACACAGTCGACGGGTCCTATTCATTTTCTGTGGAGAGAAGGGGATCCAGTAAGCAAATCGACAGACCAATGGCTGTAGCTGTATTTGCATAATCACGACTCGACCTCTACTTTATGCAAATGAGTCCATCCAGAAAGAGGCACCAGGCTCGTGAAAGTCACGTCAAACTATCAGACGAGGCAGTGCTGATGAACTGTGAATCAAGATCCAGTTACTGCATTGCCAAGTTCTCACCTAAAATGTTTTCAGGAACGTATTTCTGTGTACTCTTTCGCTGTAATATGAGGAAGTTTGTGACCCCGTCGCCATTTTGAAAACGGCTGAGGCAAAAACAAGCACTCGCACTAGATCACCCACCAGCCGCCTCCTCCCCTGTGAGTCTGTCACATAACACACACAATAACTTCTTTCTAACAACAGTCCTTCTTTAAAGAAAACACAAGTTTTTCACTCACATGTTGATGAGCTCATCATGCGTCTAATACTTGATCCGCCACTGCAAAATGACAGACCAGAACCAGCGCCATATCCACATATTAATTAAGTATGGCCCATCTCAATGTCTCCCGTCAGCAGAGGCATCTTTTATTCATCTGTCATATGGCTGGCATGTCTACAAACAGATGCGCACAACAAACTCAGCACACAAACAGACTTGTTGGTGAGTTAAATCTGGTCCACATGTAAAACACACAGTCCATGCAGAGGATGCAAAGTTTCACATAGGATATGACTGAGATGAGGTACTGTAAATTGAAAGATGGTGGAAGTGTGCATACAGCTCTCTCATGTTACATTTAACTGATTTCATGGCAGGGATTTTCTTATTGTAGTTCATGATGCAACCTCACAGCACAGGCTGAACTCCGGCAGTCCTTAGAAGTGTTCTCAATCCGCCTTTTCGGCCGATAGGATCTTGTTCACTTCGTCTGCTGTGCTGCTCCCCATTAAGCTGCCTGTGATTTTTTTTTTCGTGTGTCTCACCTCAAATGGTAACAATTGACACACACAGATTCCCGCTGGTAGCCCAGCCTCCATGTGCACCTCACAGACAGGTGTCGGAGCACCTGTGGTGCCAGGTGGTTGCCATGGTTACTGTGTCACTTGAGAAGATAGTATATTATGCACGTCTGGCTTTTCCCGCTGATTGTTGGGTTTAACCTCCACATTTGCAGTTTACCACTTTCATGCTCCAATTCCACAAAAAATAAGTATTCATTACAACATTAAAAATAATCATAGGGCATGAAAACAGCTTATTTATAGCCACTGCAGGTTGGTGAGCAGCTGCTTGGTGTGCCAGCTTTTCAGAAGTGAAGACTGAAATCCCCTCGCAGCACACAGGAGTGATTTCTCAGCTCAGACATCTGGTATGAAATAATAAAAACGTATTGACGGCTTGAAGTCTGCAGAGATGCTGCATCACATCAGCTAGGTAGCTCACTCTGACTGGCTGATATCTGATTTTTAATTCAAGGCCAATCTTGGCATATCCATATATCAGTCTAAGCCAAACATGCAGCCACATGTGCATGCAGGCATGGGTGGAGGGAATTCAAAGGCACACACACGCTCACACACAGATGGGGAGCAGATTTTGTTGTTTTGTCTCAGAAAGAAGGAGCTGTGAGGCTCCACATGGAACTGTCAATGAATACGAACTCAAAGATGAGGACTCGCCGTCGGATTCCCTATGCATGCTGGGAAAGAAAGATTGAAGCACAGAGAGAGGAGGAGGGGGGGGCAGGACAAATGAAGGCTCAGAGGAGGAGGATGGAAAGAGAGATAGAGGGTGAAAAGATGAAAAAAAAAGAAAAAGTGAGAAATGGAGGGACAGGTATGGAGGGGAGGGGGAGGAGGAACAAGAAGAGGCAACGTGGTGTCTTTGGGGAGTTGCTGTCAAACCTCTCTAGGAAAGCAAGCAGGAACAGAAACAGCTTCACCCACAGACGCACACACACACACACACACACACACACAAACAAACACACACGTCCCAACAGCAGGTCCTTGCAAATTGATGCCTATTGAAGTCTCTGCACAAACATCACTAAGCAGTGCTCCCACAAGGCTTTGCTTCAGCCCAGACACCACCTTAGCAATGCTGAAAATCCATTGGATTGATGGACAAAGAGTGTTCAATATCAAAACAGCAGGCTGTCCAGAGGAGCTCAAGCTGCCGTGTGTGCTCTTGCCTGGCAATTGGTGGCAGTGCCTTGTTTAAAAAGCACTGATTCATTAGTTACTTTGTAAGACACGGAATAAGTCACATGGCTCACAAGGAGCTTGTCAGCTGGTCATTTTTGGTAAACTGTTTTCCTGCCAGCTTACGGTACCCTGCCAGGATGATTAGAGGCTCAGTCCAGACCACCATGTCGCCGTTGTTTTATTCTGTTATATTCTGTTTTTTGATCAGGGTGACGTGCAGTCAACTGTTGAGGTCAATGTCTCCTCTGTCTCACTTTATAAATACACTGTTGTATTATGGACTGTATACTATAGTTGATCGCTTTCAAATGGAAAGTGTTTTGCCTGTTGCTGCTCTCTTATTGTTTTTCCACAGTGTCCTTCTCCCAAAAAACAGCTGTAGGGGTTTGTGAAAGCAGTTTATTACCACCCATATTTACATTCATTGTTAGGCTGCGGCCTGTTGTTTCCATAGTAATTATGGCAGGAGCAAATGAGAATGTGAGGTACACCCTGTTGCTGACACTCTCCAATTTAAATATGTCGTGTTGGGAGTCATGGGCAAACGGTTTATTCTGCTGTTTAGGTGTGAGGACATGTTGCGTTCTGCCTTCTATCCTGTATTTGTGGCACCGTCTAAAGCAGGGGTATTCAACTAAAATTCAAAGAGGTCCGGTTAGAGAAAAATTCCTAAAGCAAAGGTCCGGAACATCATAATGTCATAACGTTATGATTTGTGTGATATATATACTGAAGTAGCCTAGTAGTTGTATCAACATCTGCATGTAATCAACATCTGATCAAATAAAGAAAGTACAATTCAAAAACATTTCGACAGTATTTATTGTCACTTAACATTAAACCAGGCAGATTTGAATTTAAAAATGAAATAGAGAAAATAAAATGTTTTTTGAAAAATTGTGCATTATAAAAGAAAGTGTTTAATTTTAGAAAAAGTAAAAGTGAAGCAACAGCTTGAATATTCCTTTTTCTTTGTTAACTTTCACATCTTAACAGTCTCAACGAATTTGAAAATAACAGCTGAACAGTTATACAGTTTCTCTTTCTTTCCCGCTTTTCCCACTCTCCACACTTTTTGTTGTTCTTTCTAACTTTCTAATTTTCTATCGTCTCTCCGTTCGCTTCTCACTCCTCATCTGACTGCAGTCAGAGTTGCTATGTTTATCGTCCGCAATGCAGAGATGCGACTGGCTGGGTAGCATCACGTGGGATGGCTTAACTCGCATGCAATTGGTTTGTGCGTTTCCTGAGCCGCTAAACCGGTGCCGTAAAGACTAGAAAAGTTGCGCCGGTTAAAATATAAGTGTCCCGTCAAAATTTGAAGTCCCTTAATAATTTACTGGATATAGGTCCGGGTCCGTATAGGACGGTGTCTGGGTCCGGACTCGGACCGCGGTCCGCCTGTTAGTGACCCCTGGTCTAAAGTAAATGTGACAGTAAAAGTAGGGTCAATTTAATTTGAGTTTCCTAATGGAAGGGAAGAAAATCATTTTGACCTTTCGACCTGCCACACGATCACATCAGATAATTAATGAGAAAGACAATTAATGAAAGGCTGGTGCTAGGGAGGGAGGATGTAATCACTTTATTTATTTATTTGTTGTTGTTGTTGTTTTCCCCAGATGAATTTTACTGGGTCGAATGTGTTTATTGCTCGCAGTTCTGAGGCAGAAGATAAAAGCTAATATGCAGAAAATCAGTCAGAGTGCTCTCATGGCAACCTTTAACATTTTCAGAAGCATAATAACACACTAATACATCATAGTAAGAGAGGCACACATACAGCTGCTAGCAGGCTGGGCAGTGCAGGGCCATTAGCCTAGCACTTAGACACACACCATGTCTTTCATTGACCGTGAATGACAGATAGTGCTCTGTGTGTGTGTGTGTGTGTGTGTGTGTGTGTGTGTGTGTGTGTGTGTGTACATGTGTGTGTGGTCATTGGTGAAACCAACAACCACCATAAAGCCATGGTTTCAATAACACATTTTCCTACAAGAACGCACAAGGGGCTCTTCAGCAACCCACAGCAGCTCAGTGTGTGTGTAGAGCGGCTGTGTGTGTGTGTGTTGGTTATCGCCACTGAGGGGCCCATAACAGTCTCAGTGCCTCAGCACGGTGAGTAAACTGTGTAGAAGTGTAGCCAAACAAGGATGCACACAAGTACGAGCGCATGCACACACACACACACACACACACACACACACACACACTCATGCAGAGACACACGCGCTCATGCACACACACACATGCACACACACACAGAGTAGATATATGACCTCAGGGCTGGGTATGAAGGGCTAGCCAGGGTGATGTATAGGCCAAGGCCTTGGCCATAGATCTAATAGATACAATGGACTGGACCTTGGAACATTCACACACACACATACACACACACACACACACACACACACACACAAACACACATTTTCTGGCAAAGGCAGAGTGCTGGGTGATGACGGCTGATGATCTCCGCCACACATACACGCACACACACACAGACGTTTATACTTCTACCCTTGTGAAGATACTCATTGACATCGTAAGATCACTTTATATTTCTGCATCATGCCACATGTGGTACCATGGTGTAACTGGCTGTAACTAATGTGCAACTGGTTGTTTTTTTTAGCAATGTGCAGTGTCATCAACTCCTCTCCCTCTAGGCGGGCCATCTGCTGGACCTGACGTGATAACTAAGCAGATAATGCACTCCTTGGTCGTTTGACCAACACATTTCAGATGGCACAGGCAAATGTAGGTGGCCACAGTATGAAAAGCTTTATCTATTGTTGAATTACTTGAGAATAAGGTCGCTGTTATTATTTATTGTTGTCACCACATACCAGGGTTTTTACCATGCAAATACAATAGTAATATAATAATACATTTTAATTATGGAGTGCTTTTCAGGGTACACTTGCAGGTGTAGTGGTGGAGCAGTTTGTCAGTGGAGGTTCTGGAGGACAGGAGCAGGAGGGGGTGAGCAGGTGAGCAGTCCTGGATGCACTGGAGTTTATTTGGGACTTTGGAAAATGTGCCATAACGAATGATGTTGCAGTAGTCAGTTCTGCATGTGATGAGGGCATGGATCAAAGTTTCAGCAGCAGGGAAGGAGAGTGATTGGCGGAGACAATGTTTTTTAGGTGGAAAAAGACAGTTCAGGTGATTTGATTGACATGCGGTTTGAAGGAGAGGTTGCTGTTGAAAATAACTCCAAGGTTGCAGATGTATGGGGAGAGAGAAAGAGAGAGAGTGATGATGAGGCTGGTGATGCTGAGGAAGGATTCAGGTGGGAGAGACGAACACTGTGGCTGATGGTAGTAACATTCAACACACCCCTCCTGTTTACCTGCTGTCTTCATAAATCCAGCGCAATGTACATTTCCACTACAATTCCACATGTTAACGTATCGAGTGCAACAAAAGAGGCATGTCATACTCAGCACAGTGCTGCTCTCACTTTCTCTTGTGTAGCAAAAATGCTCTTTTATCCAATAATTTCCAGTTACTTTCATTTTGCAACTCCATTTTGCAACCCTCCTCTTCATCGGAACTACGAAATAAGAATGGACGTTGGCATTGCAGGACTGTTAGTAGAAAGCGGTGAACTAACAGAAATAAGATTTGAAGAATACTGTACATAGCTGATGAAATGACTCGTTTAGACAGACATGCATCACAGTTGCCAATGGTCTTTCATTTTCTTTATTTCTGGCTCTCTTTCTTTCCTAATTGAATTTCTTTCTTTCTTTGAATCTCAGCTGGCAGAATGCAATCTTCACTTAATGATCTGCTGGATAGTGCAATTAGAAGAGTCTCTGGATGCCTTTTATTGTTAGCACCAGCTGCACATTTGTGATTGGATGTGTGTCTGTGCGGTTGCAGGTAGAATAAGGATGTATACAGTGTGTTTCTCAGGGCAGCTAAGTAATAAGATTGCAGCTTAATTGATCATGGCTGTTAACCGGTGGGTTTCTCACAGTCTCACGGTAACACAAAGCAATAGAGAGGACAATACAAACTAGCAGACGCTACTTTCATATGCAACGTGTGTGCGTGTGTGTGTCTGTGGGTGGGTGTGGGCGTGTGTGTGTGTGTGTGTGTGTGTGTGTTCTCCTCCGTGAGCACTAAATGTGTCCTTGCTAACCTTACCAGCTGTCGACCCATCACAGCACCTGTTCCATTTCCTGTACCATGACACTGATGTGACACACACACACACACACACACACACACACACACACACACACACACACACACACACACGCTCTCAAAAAGCCAGTTTGTAACTTCTCCATAAAATGCAGTAGCAAATGATGATGACTTCTACTCCAGTACACAGACCACTGTGTTCAGCTGAACGACCTCTTGAATACACATGCTCATACACACAGTGGCCTGTTTTCCATTTTTCCAGCACTGCCCATCAGCACTGCAGATAATGTCCCTCTTAAGCTATTCAGCCCCATATTGAATTTCAAAAAAGCGAAAAAGGGCATCATTTGCAGCTCTCGGTTCAAAGCAATGTTCTTTACTAATTTCCTCACGCTGTGTGACTTGCCTTGTTTCAGGATACAGCAATGTCCTATTTATTTTGACTTGACTGAAAGTAATGACATTTTGTTCAAGAAAATAATGTGAACAAGTCAAGCTGTGTTGAAAATAAAAGAATTTGATAAACCTTGCTGGTATATTTTTTTCATGTCTTTACTAAAATCAATGAAGAAGAAATGAATTTGATTTGACTAAGTTCTGATGTTTTTTTAATGTATTTTCCACGAAAGCAGATGACTCAATTTTAAAGTGGATCACTTCTGCATGCGTGTGTGTCACTGTGTGTTTCAATAGTAATGTTATGTAGGACTTGGCCGCAGTCTCCATGAGGGTGATGGACAGGCAGCTGAGTCAGTCAGGAGGCAAGTCACCCACTGACTCCCCAGCACACATTTACACTGGCTTAGCCTGTTTATCAAGCAAAAACTATGATGTACCAGCAGACATACAAACACACATTTTTAAAGACACACACACACACACACACACACACATGCACTCATGCACACACCAGATGACAGAAGCTGTTAGCCCTCCTGCTGATCTGATGCAAAAGCAATCCCGTTGATGGACATAATCCCTTTTAGAGAGAGGGAGAGGGAGGAAGAGATGTAACGCTGGCTGACAGCGAACTTGCCTCAACAAGGGGGAACGACCACAGAAGCCGCAGTTGAGGGAATACCACAGCCATGACAATAAATGATGGCTTTAATGAAAAATGGATGGAGTTTTATTGGTCTGGAAGATGCTATACTGTACATACACATAGAGGCTGAGCAGAGAGTCCCACTGGTGAGGCAGATGCTGCTATCCTACAGCTGGGCATGTTCATCTGACTGGCAGAGAGAAAATAAAAACATATACCAGTCTCTGTGTTTGTAAGTGTGTTGATGTCCTTTGGTGCATTTAGCCATCTCTGCTGTTAACAGAATGGAAAATGGCCCAACATGAGTGTGTAGCACTTGCACCACACCCTGAGCCAGTCTGCTTATGTGGATGTGCTTACGTGTGTGTGCTTCATCTGTGCTGTCTTTAAAGGTCTTTGAGGTCATTGATTGCAGTGATTTGGCCAGTCAGGTACACCTAATGCAGTCTAATACAACAGTCCTGCAGTAAATCCTTTCTTTATGAAGGTTATCGGCTGAAATCCAACTTCGATTTATTATGATTTGCCATCAAAACTACAGCAAAGTTGGCATTTAGTGTCATGCCTGTGCAAAGTCTCACCCCCACCACCGCCAACGTTAGACAGTGGTCACTTGTTATGTTGATTTCAGTCTATTTGGGTCCAGTTTAACATTGTTATATAATGCACACAACTTATATCTAGTTACCGTTGAGTTACTGTCAATGTCAATCACTTTTGCATCACATTATATCTTCAACTTCAACATCATCTGGTACATATTGATGTTGATCAGAGTCGTGGGCTGATCAAAATAAAGACGATGTGTTCTGTTCTTTAGACCCATTATCTATCGTTGTTTTGCACATGCAGAAAAAGAATCTGCTGATTGAGTTGTTGACAACCTCTGCATTTTCCAGGCAGAATGCTGACGGAAGGTGACAAAGGAGGACAGAAACAGAAAGAAAGGGCAAAGTCTATTAGTACAGAATCCTGCAGCATGAACTCTTTTAGGAGATAACATGAAATTGAATGGGAGACTGCAGAGCTGCCTCCTTTTCAAAAGAAATGTTCTTGATATGTGCGTGTGTGTCTGCTTGTGTGTGCGTGGGTGTGTGCCTTTAGACGAAAGGTTAATTGGGTGGCTGCTGTTGTCCCAGAGACAGAGACAACAGGATTTGTAATAGCTGTGACATTCCTGCCTGCTCCCCTGCACACTCCAGGCAATGGTGTGAGAGTGTGCGCTGTGTGGGCGGATGTGCGAGTGGGGGGGGGGGGGGGGGGGGGGGGCAGAGGGAGGTGTTGTGTTTTGACGTCCCTATATAAAGTCTACTTTGTTTGCACTTGGAGAGGAATTCAGACAGAAAGAGGAAAAGTTAGAGGGTTCTGCAGTGTTTCCATTAGGTCCTTAGCTGAAGTGCCATTTCTGATACACTTGGTCGTTCTTTATAGAGCAGCTGATGGACTGCAAGATACTGCTCCTGTTTAAACTAGTTTCTCCTGCAGGGACATTGGGTGATTTATCTATGATTCCCCACAGCGTATGTTCATCCAAATTCTAAAACAAAAAAAGAAAAAAAAAAAAGATGCATTTTGAGATGCTATTTGTTTGAAGGAAAAAAATGTTAATTAGTAGGACTTCTAATTATAAGTCTTACTAATGCATAGCACATAATTAGTTACAGATTGTGACATTTTGCTGACAATGAGGGACATATCTGAGAAATAAAAAGGGGAATTTAATAACTGTTGTCTCACTGATCTGATAAGACTCCAGGCCAACAGCAGAGTCTGAGGTGGAGTTTGGAATTGTGTCTGTACACCAAACCAAAGCAGCAGTCTGAGTCAAACAAAAATGCACAAAAGGTGAGAAAGATGTCCCACATCTGAAAGTAGCCCTCCGAGCTCTCATGCTGAAGGAACGTGTGCACCGATGTTCAATATTTCAACACAGACACACACAAAAACACACATCCCTCTTGAGGGCTCGGGAGATGCAAGTGCAGGTGTCATGAGCCATCAGCTCACTGAGTCCGCTACAAGATAGCCAGATATAGACACACACGCACACATACACACACACATGCATGAATGTTGCATTGGTGTGAACAGACGAGAGAAGGCTCCTAGCTAAAATGAGTCTGTGCTCATCTAATAATGATGCTGCCTGAGAAAATCAGACCTGATAGAGGCTTTCATCACTGCCACATGTATAATCTACACAGAGAGGGGGAGCGAGGCGGAGTGACAAATAGACAATAATGGAGTTATAGAGTGAGAAAGAAAGGAAGATGTACAGATAGAAGTCCATTTTACGGTTTATATTCCCTCCACATATGTTCAAACACACGTCATCCTGCTCAATGCCTTACTTTGATGTAACTTAGCAGGACATACAGTCGCTGTGAATTTACAGGTAGACTTCGAATCATAGATATTTAATGCTTGTGCTCTGTCCTGTTTTTTCTAATGATAAGCAATGTGACTTTTATTTAACATTATTCATTCATATTCTGTACCGCCTATCCCTTTCGGGGTTGCGGGGGGGGCTGGAGCCTATCCCAGCTGTCAACGGGCGAGAGGCGGGGTACACCCTGAACTAATCGCCAGCCGATTGCAGGGCAACATATAGAGACAGACAACCATTCACGCTCACACTCACACCTTTAGAGTCACCAATTAACCTAATGAGCATGTTTTCGGTCTGTAGGAGGAAGCCGGAGCGCCCGGAGAGAACCCACGCCTGCACGGGAAGAACATGCAAACTTCACACATAAAAGGCCCCGCCCGACTCAGGGATTGAACCAGCAACCTTTTTGCTGTGAGGCACATGCACTACCTCCGCAGTGGCGCCACCGTGCCACTGTATTTAACATTACTCTGTAGTAAATATATTTATAGAAATAGCAACTACTCCTTCTGCTCTTTGTCCTCCTTCCATTTTTCTCAGAGCTGATGAGAAAGGTAATAAGTCCAGTAGAGTCCGACTGCAGTGTATGGTGATGTCCCTTGGGATAGTATGCAAATACAATTTGCAAGAATTTGCATTTAAATTCCTGTGCTAATGGACAACATTGCAACTTCCTTTAGTGCAGCAAAAGAGAAAACAAAATGCTTTACAAACTACATCATCAGCTCATAGATTGTAATAGCTCAGCATTATGAGGAATGGGAAAGAAAGAAATATGGTGAAGAAATACAGGCAGCTTTAAATATGCGCTTAGGATTATGTATTACTAACACCTACTGCAAAGAGTGCCTGTTAACTCTCCAACCATAGAAGCCAACAAAGCATGTTTCTTGCAGGAATTGTGAGTGTTTGTGCAGACAAAGGCATGTGCAAAATGCTGTGTGACAGTGTGACAGCCCAACATGCAACAACGACCAGATGAAAATACAACAATGTGGTAATAATGGGGAGACTTGAAGGACATGTGCAGGGGGACTGGGATATTTGTGAAGTGCCATATGCTACTAACAACAAGTGTCGTCTGAACTTTTGGTCACGGCTGTAACATTGAAATGTGATGTTGTAATGATATTATTGGCATCCCTCTGGTGAATGTGTGAGCGGCGCGATCCTTCACTTTCGGTGTGTCGTCTGTTCATTTAGTTTATTATTTATTATCTATATTATTGCTGTTCTGAAGAAGTGTGGACATGTTTCAGGCAGAGTGAGAGAGACGAAAGGTTGACGTGTGTGTGTGTGTGTGTGTGTGTGTGTGCATACTACAGGGAAGAAACCTGTAGGATGATGCTTGCTCACACTATGATTATGAAGTACACACTCACACTGTCTTCCCTCCATCTCCTTTTCCTGTTTCCATCCCCACCAGTTCCTCTGACCTGCCTTCCTTTCTGCTCTCTGCTAATTGGGCACCCCCACCTGATATGAGGCTGAATTAAAACAAATTATAATTGGTAGTTCAGAAATTGGACATGTTTGATGCCACTTCTTCTTCCTGGTGATGTGCATTTATTAATAAAGGTTATTTCTGCAAACAGAAGCTCATTTCAGACAGTTTCACCTCTGCTATGACTCATCTCTACTCCTTTATTTCGCTCTGCTCTGTGATTTGGAGAAGCTGAAGGCACCGATCACCTCGTAACACCATAACCGTTGTGACAACCCGGCGTCACAGTGGCCAGCCTACCACAGAGGACGCCAGGAGACAGAAGGAGGAAGGACTGATAAAGCATGACCACACAGACAGAAATATCAGCTCACCCCGTCTGTTACCTTTCCCCCTCCCTCACTGTCTGGGTTGCTGAAGTCAAACTTGCTAAACTGTCCAATCCTTTAAAAATGTGTCTCCAATGCTGTTATTCTAAATTTGATAGATGTAGACATCTTTCTGATGATGCTCAGTAGGCTTGTATTAAATCTTGATTCTTGTCATTTAGTATGAAATAATGCACAATTTAATAATAGCTATCATCATGTTTGCTCTGCAGGTTGTAAAAACCAATGAAAAAGCTTCACACCATCTGGCACTAAAATTCCAAAACCACTGAAACCAGCAATAATAATGATTTCGTGTGGAGTGAAATCAAAATGTGGCATCAGCGTGAACACTTGTTATGGTCGACCCATAGACGACCTGTGTTGTACTGATCAAAAGAACAATAAATATGTAATGAAACAAACAGGTGGACAATATCGATGCAACACACACGCACACACAGAGCAGATGACAGTATGTAAGCTCCACTCAGCCAGTGTGTAACTGCCATCTTCCCTCTCTTTAACTGCTCTCTCCATATAACGTTGATGGTTCTGCTTAATGAGGTCGCGGTGGCTCAGACATGGAGCGTCTGCTTATTTACACCACATACTGTGGGCTATTTTTGCTGTGATTTTGCGTCTCCTCTCTTTTTCATCCACCTTTAGAAAACAATATCCACCACATGGCATTGAATAAGTCGCATTTGTTACCTTCTCAGGTTTCTGCTTGTAATATATACGCATGCACTGTATGTGTGAAGTAAACAACTTTCCTGCATTTGCCAACATAACTGACCATTCAAAAAAACAACAAAAAAAAACAAAACAAACAAAAAAAACAATGAAATGATGAAACGCAGTCCAGGAAACATGCTTTGAATAACAGATCCATGAATCTGAAGGCTCATCAGATGTCAAAACACTACACAGAGGTTTATAGAACCATAACAGTGGATTTTCAGTAGAGTCATAGCAGTAATCACGCTATTCTCTGCCATGGCAGTGACAGCAGAGGGCGTGTCTACCTTGGGCTGCTATGCAGCGATGCTAATATTCAGGAAATGAACTTGTGGTCAAAGGTGTATGACCAAATTTAATTTCCCATGAGTACATTTTGCGAAGTCAGCCAATTTCAACCAAAATCGACTTGTATTCAATGACTTTTCGCAGGTGAGACTACAAACACTACTAAATTAAACTGAACTGTGATTCTGGGCATTCACTCTTCTTTAAGCTCCAATTTGGTCTCCTCCACCTGCTTACAAAAACATCTTGCTCTTTCGCCGAAAGACTTTCCTTAAGCTGGTGGTTGACTTCAGCACTCAGCTGCTTTGAACTAGTCAAGGCAGCATAATCTCTGCCGAGAGCTGGTGACCTGGCAATCCTTTCACATTACACAAATCACACACCACTGAAAAAAATAACAAACAGCAATGCTAAATACTGGGCCATTTGCTACTGTTAGCCAACGAGCCTCTCCTAACAAATAACTATTTAGGTTTACCTATATGTCCTGGCCATAACGCTGCACTGAATCTGTCTTTGTCTTCTGTCATGCTTTACAGTAAGCGAGTCCATTAGTCACCAAAGGCAAGACACTTAGCCTCAGTTTGACTTCACAAACAGCCACTGCTGCGCCTTAAGAGAAGACATGGTTTCTAGATAGCAGTGAGACCAAAGGCATATCACACGCACACACACACACGCAAACCCAGAGCCGTCTTGTTAAGGCTATTCGTGTAAACAGCATTTTGTCTGGCAAGCTACTGCCTTTGGGAGTTTTTTTTTTTTGTGTGTGTGAACGTAGCTTTTTTGGAGTTCAGGAAGGAGGCAGCAAAGGGAGAGAGACTGGAAAGCAGGAGGAATAAAAGGGGAGAATAAAGACACCTGAAGGAAAGAGCATGCAGAAAAGAGAGCAGAGAGGAGAAAGACATGCAGGCATCCCAGATAAAGAGGTTTAATTGACTGTCACATGGCCTTGTGGTTGTGCGGCAGCTACTAATATCCAGCTAGAGGCTACTGCGGACACACAGAGAAGCCGGACTCTCCTCTCATTATCTTCACTACCCTCAAGCTTTCGCTCTCGCTTCCTCTCTGTCTTGCACACAGTCTGCGTTTCAGCTCCATTTTAGTTTATTTGGTTTAACTCGTTGTGCCTTATTGGCTCGAATGCCAGATGAATCCCATTGTCAAAGCATCCCATAATGAATAGATATCATAAAAATAACTAGCACACAGCAATAAGCTGCGCTGTATGACTGTGAGTTTGTATGTGTGTGTGTGTGTGTGCTGAAAGATCTTTTAATTGTGGATCTGGGTTGCTGTGTATGAAACGCTATGTGTATTGCATTAGTCTTGTGAGCCTCGTCTACTTGTCTGTGTGTGGTGTGTGTGTGTGTGTGTGTGTGTGTGTGTCTGTCTGTGTGTGTGCCACACTCTATTTTCAGTTCGATTCACAGTGCTTTATTGGAATGAATGTTAGATGAAATGTATTGCCAAAGCATCAAAATGCAATTAAATAAAAATAACAGAGAAATTAATTAGTACATGAACATCTGCGGGTATTGTGTGTGTGTGTGTGTGTGTGTGTGTGTGTGTGTGGAGGATCTCATAGCTGTAACAAAACAACAACAAAAAAAAAAAACATTGGAAACATTTGGATAATGATTGAAAAGGTGGGAATGGATGTATCTTCTTTTAGGCCACTTCTGTCTCTCCTCCCTCTAACCTCTTCCTAATCCTAACTCTCCCCCCTCACCTTCATCATCGCACTCTTCCTCCCCCTCCTCCCTTCATGTCCCTCCTGCCCTGTACACTCTAATAGGCTATTGATTTTCCATCTGCTCACGAAGCAGCCTCTACTTTTACCGTTCACTCATGATATTAGCTGTCCATTAACAGCAGTGAGCAGCTCTGCCTGCACGTCAGTACCTTGGTACACTTTTCACACACATGCACACATACACACACACACACACACACACACACACACACACACACACACACACACACAGATCAGTTGTTGTAGTCCTCTGCAGCACATTGACCTTTCTTACATTCTTTTCTAATTTTCTTTTCAGAAATAAGGGAGATAGAGGGTAAAATAAGTTATTTTCAACCACATACTGACATAATTGCTCAGTTTTTGCCATGATTATGAATAATTGCAGGTCATAATTTCATCTGTCCAGCCAAGCTGTAACCTGCTGTTACAAACGTCTGCACATCAGCTTGCAAGTCAGGTGCACGTCTCTATTTTATTATACAAATCTCTATAATGACCATAGTTATATGTGCAGCAACTCTATGCAAACATTAACATCGACTGCTTTTCAGTTGCAGCTGACACACAACCATCAGTACTGCTCCTTGGTGTGTAGGGGATCGGGCTTTACAGATTTTACAGTTTTGCAGTTCATGTGTTTATTTAGTTCCAAACCAAATGTTCCCTGCTTGATTTTTATAGCCTCGATGGCACCACACAGCCTGAGATTCACTTGCTCCTGCTGGTGCTGGCTCTGCTTTTGTGAGTCCTCCAGCTCACATTAGTGGTGTTGTTGCTGGATATCAAAAGTGTTAATTGGGCAACTCTTGGGGCGCCCCCTGGTGGCTGAGGCGTTAAAGGCATCAGCCGTGAATCACAATGTCCTTCATTCAAGTGCAGGCCAGAGGTCTTTGCTGTGCTTCATTCTCCATCTTCCTCTCATTTCTGTCTGTTATCTCTACACTCTGGACTCACTCATAAAAAAAGAAAGAAAATATATAAATAATGATTAAAAAAAAATGTTGGTAATTTGTTTATAGCAATAGAAAAGCATTTTCATGTAATAATCGATCAGTTGTCAGTACCACATTCTCCTCATATGTAATAGACAAGGAGAACTGTAAAACTGCTGGTCCTGTTTCACTGCAGCAAAACTTGACCAGGAATCTGTCTTGCCAGCCGTTTATATCATGTTAGTTTCAAAATTCTGACAACAATGTGGGATGATACTGCATTTGTATTATTGTCTGGCACTCTGTTGACTTTCACGGCTCATCATTAGTTTAGTTTATGGATCCAGCTGCACTGTCTGACAAGATATGGCTATTAACTGTCCAGTTTGTCAATCTCTGACATAATTGCTTTGTTTTTAATTGCATATGAAATGACATTCACTTTGTCCTACTTATGAATGAAGTATATATAGTTCCAGTCACTTTCTTTGTTAGAGTAAAATGTCATTGACAGCTATTTTGTCAGTGTAGCTGCATCTGAACATCTGGTTTCTACATTAGTAGCAGCCTACAGATAAAATGCAGCCAAAGTACAAAGCTGAAGCATTTGTTATCTGGGGACAGACAGAGGAGTGGACATGTCTACACTGAATGTAGCATCCACTGTACAGTGTAAACATGTCAGGGGTGGACACCATGTGTAAGGCCCTCAAAGAATGTGGGTGAGGTAGGTGGCAGCAGGATGTCTGAAGGAGGTTAATGACATATAGTATTACAGGTTTGTACAGTCAGAGGTTGCTGTGGCCATCTATCAATCTGTCTCTACTGCCGGTTATTGGCATTATCACTATGCAATGACAACTGAGCATCGTCACAGCTCTTGCTGTGGGAATCTGCAGTTAGAGCTGGACCATTTTCCTCAATCTGTCTTAAAGTTCTTTCCTTTTAATTTGCCTCCTTTGATTTCCTTTTAGTTGTTTTTTGTTGTCTTTATTGCCCTGTTAGATTCTCCTGTTTTTCATCTTTCATTTTCTCCTGGCCCCTTTCCACTTGACTTTCTGCTGAATTTATTTTCCTTGTGTGTATGTTTTACAAGGGAGCAAATGCATTCATCACTTTTAGACCGCAAGGACATCCACGATGCATTTTGGTGAGAAATACTGAATGTTAACATAATTGGAGAACAAATACCTTTAAATTGAACTTGCTTACATTTGGTTACCATGTGTTTGTGTGAGTGTGTGTGTGTGTGTGTGTGTGTGTGTGTGTGTGTGTGTGTGTGTGTGTGTGTGTTAGCACAGAACTCACATTGCTGGTTCAGTCAGAGAGTGACAGCTCTGATGGATTTAATGTCTCATCTTCTGATCTGATCCTTACTTACTTCTGAAGTTCATTTGTCATCTCAGTTCGTGCACTACATAAAAATGTTCAGACCAAATATGAATCTCTGCTTCAAGTAGCACAAGGTTAATCGATGATAATACATACAGTATTTAGACAACATAGGAACTGCAGAACCAGTGGGCTAATTGAAGAAGCTGTTTTACAACTAAATTCAAGAAAATATCACATAATATATTACATTTCCATTAAAATCACATTGTGACTGCAGCAGAATTGAATAAGATTTTTAATTGACTGAATCACTTGGAGGCTGTAGCAGTATTTGGTAGTTATTTCTCTTGTCTTGTCTCTCTTTCAGTCCGTCACTCACTTTAATTTCTTTTCATGCATAACTCTCAGTGCATCTGTGTCTCGTTGGCCCCATTGTCAGCCCGTGCAAGTGAACAGTTGCTTTCTTATTGAATATGATCCCTGTAATCAGATGCTCCAAAAATAGGAGATTTGTCCAATTTCCTGCCACGTCGATCTGCGACATTGACTCTGTCTTTATCCCTGTCGTCTCATTTCCCTTTGCTCAGTTCCTCCATTACCTGCTCTGTGTGTCTGATCTCTCCACTGACGATTAAAATCACACAATCCTCCCTGTTTCAAACAGACAAAGCAGCTCATTTACGATCCCACGCTTTACAGGCTTTCAGATTTTAATGCTTTTCACCTCTCAGCAAAGCTACAGAAGAATCTTTGAAAAACACTAAATATGGAACAGTTTTCAATCACATATTTGTGCCATTTGGACCTCACGAGAGGAGGGATAGCTTTTGTAACCAGTGAAAAAACGAGTGAGAGCAGAACTCTTTTTTATAATCACACCCAGAGGAGCACAAACCCTTGAAAACCAAAAACAAATCAATAAAACAATAAAGAAGGATTGACATTTGGCATTATTATCATCTATTCAAGTGAATAGCTGCTTCACTGTAGTTATCTGCTCCCATTGTGCACTGGGCAACTGTTTCATCAAGGATCAGGTATAATTTGGCAAAATGAAGTTGGGTAGATTGGTCAGGTAAAAAGCTCTCTGACACCCAACCAACATGCAAATCAACTGAGAAATCCACAAAAACATGGCAAATCCATGTGTCCCAACAGCATTGGAGTATATGTTACATGGGCTGTCGTATGGAAACGGTGCTGTTCTGTCTCTGCCAACACTTAGAAGCTGTGAAAAGATCGAATCAAAACACACCAAAGAATCCCCACTACCTGCCACTGTTGTTTAACAGTGAGCAGAGATTCAGCATCACACCTGCACTCTTTTGTGCTGTCTGGGTTCATGCATGTTGGCGTGACCGAACGGAACGTTCCACACGAACTGAACTGGACTGGACTGGTGCTGTGGGTATAAATATACAATATAAGTAGAAACTAAAAATGCTGATCTTTCTGGCAGTCCTGATAAATTTTTCATCTGAGTAATTATTGAAAGAAAAAAGAAGTTTAAGGATGTATTTACCCTTAGCATGGTGCAGTATTTACCAGTTAATTAACAAAGGAGACAGCACACCACTACTACATCACTACTTTCTCATGACACTTGTTCTGTTTTATCACTGGAATTTGCAATTAGTTGACTGTTAAAGGGCAATTTCCTGCTCATAAACTTTTAAATATTTGACTTTACAAGTTGAGGAGCACCTGAATGCACCATTAGCCAGCTTTGTGAGCTGCGTCCTTCAGGGTATCCGGATGCAGCAGTTTAGTCATTGACTGTATTATTACGGACATGCACCTTTCAGCATTTGAAGACCTCAAACACCCTTTTTTTTTTTTTTTTTTTTTGGCAGGTGAAGCTCCCATTGTGCAGAAATTTCCGAGTTCAGGCTGAAGTTTAGAATCAGGTTTAAGTTTGTTAGCTTGGGAATGAATCTAATCAATGTAAGATCCTTGTAAGTACTGTGCCACAAGTGTGCAAGTGAGTGTGTGTGTGTGTGTGTGTGTGTGTGTGTGTGTGTGTGTGTGTGCACGCGTGTGTGTGAATATGTCCGCGAGATGAAATTGCGTTGGCCTTTACGGAGCCGAGTTAATTGTCTGATTGGGCGACTCAGCTCCCTCCTGGACGGCTGTAATTCACGGATCCCCCGGCATATGTGAGGCTGCCGCAACACATACTTGACCTTCTCAAATAACGAAGCCAGATAGAGACGTCTGTGTGAGCATGCACGTGTGTGTGTGTGTGTGTGTGTGTGTATGTGTGTGCTGACAATTTGTTTAATAAGTGGACAGCTGGGCCGACAGCTCTCTCTTTGGAGAGCTAAAAGCCTCTTTAATTTAGAGAGTTGGAATGAGGGAAAAAGAGACCCACAAATAGAGAACAGAGTGATACCGCAAAAAAGTGCAGCCTGCCCAGTGAGGAAGGAAATGAAATGAGACAGCTGTTGATTTCCCCTCCTAAGCCCAAATAAATAAATAAAAGAAATAAGAAAAATACATAGAAATGACACATTAAAGTCAGAATCAGTGTTGGCCATTTTAAAAAAGAATACCTCTTTTATACAATTTTTGGAGGCCATTGCGTTTTCTTTGGTCTGAGCTAAAATTGGAACACAGATAATACAAATTATTCTGTGTGTGTGTGTGTGTGTGTGTGTGTGTGTGTGTGTGTGTGTGTGCGTGTACTTGTTTTTAACCCACAAAACAGGGACATTTTTCAATGAGGACATTTTGGCTGGCTAAGACTTTGCTCTAAGGGTTAGGTTAGAAGAAGGTTTAGGTTAGGGTTAGGGGCTGGGGAATGCATTATGTCAAACAGGGTCGAGTGGAGTGGAGTTAAGTTTATTTATAGAGCACATTTACATATATAATACAGGACTGGCTGAATTAAACACACAGGCTTAGCAAAAGGATAGAAGTAAATGAATAAAAGCAGAGAATATCTTGATAAAATCAAAACACAAATAGCACTACACAAGCAACACAATGAAATTCAAACAAATAAAAGCCAGTGTCATGTCTTCATGATGGCAATTGAGAGGCTAAAGAAAGAGACTGCGCAATGGAAAAAAAAAATAAAAAAAAATGGAAAAACGGGGTAATACTTGATCATCTTTAGTTTTTAAATGGAATGGAGAGTGATTGGTCACCAGATCTGAGGGAACGCAATGTAGAATAGGGGATGAGTAATTTTGAGATGTAACAAGGATGGAAGTACAAGGTTGTGTGTGTGTGTGAGTGTGTGTGTGTGTGTGTGTGTGTGTGTGTGTGTGTGTGTGTGTGTGGAGGGGGGAGGTGAGTGTCTGAACTATATCTATATCTGGCCATCCTCAAGTGCACTCACTGAGCTGAAAGCTTTCTGACGACACCTGCACTCACATCACCTGAGCCCTGAAGAGGTGTGCGTGTGTGTGTGTGTGTGTGAGTGAGTGTGTGTGTGTGTGTGAGAGTGTGTGCGTGTGATGAAATATTGAACATCACTGCACATTTTCTCCAGAATGAGAGCTACACTCAGATGTAGGACACCTTTCTCACCTCAAACACGTTTGGTTTGCTTTGAAACGCACCATTGCTTTGGCTTGATGTGACTGGAAGATGCAAAACTAGGCTGAAGAAACATTCAAAATAAAAGCTCAGATGCTGTGCAGACCAATTCTTACTGGGGACATTTTCAGCCCCACATGGCAGGCATGAAAGGCAACTTCCGGTTTCATCATGCTGACAGGCTACATACCATTAGCAAACACAAATTGCTATTAATTAACTTGCATGACTTGGAAACGGGAGACAAGAGACTGTGAGCCGCTTGCATACGGTTGCTATGCAGCAGTAGTTCAGAGTGACTACGCTGCGACTGTTCATGTTATTGTGTTGAAAGGAAGAGGAGTGTCGCAGCTGACACCCTGCTACAGGGAAGTAGGGGATGAAATTTGGATCAGAGTCAATAGTCATGACGTCAGTAAAATTAGGAAAGTTGTGTCTTGGTTGATCAACTTTTAACATGTTAAGTGTTAAAAGTAGTTAAGACCTGCAGTTTTGTTTTTATTCAACCAGATTCTAAGATATCTAAGACCTCTGCCACCATCACAGTGCAATGTAGGTGAATGGAAATGTGTTTTGGACGTTCACAGTATGAAACTGTTCGAATTAACTGTGATTGTAACTGTAACTGAGCTTTTACAATGTCACAGTCAACAGATCTCAACCCAACTGAACAACTGTGGGAGATTTTTGGAGCAATGTGCTAGACAATGCGCCACCACCACATGCCACACTTAAAATTAAGGGGACCTTTGTCATGGTTGCAAGAGTAAACACTTGGTTAGGGAATCCCTGTAGTCATGGTTAACAGAAAACTGTTGGCAGGGAACTGCAAACAAACAGTGGTCTCCTGTGTCTAAGTCAATGACCATCCATCCACCCTAACCTCCTCTCTATGAGAACGTCAAGTAAGGACTTCCTCCTCTGCGCCCGTCATAATTACCACAGCCACTACAGAGCTTTGTTACAGAAAAGAACAGATGCTGTTTTCCAGGCACTCATTGAAATGACTGATGCTGTCATTCTTCATGGGAGGACAGTCTGTTCCACACACTGGGAGAATCTTTGTTAGCTGCTTTGAATCCAGCCAAGCTGAGGTCAATTGGGTCTTGCTAGAATTAGTGAATTATTACAAAGAAGCTGACTGAATCTTGGGAGAAGCTGCAGCAGGCCTCATCCTGTCCAGCACCGGAACTCCAGCTGAAGGCTGGGTGTGGTGCAGCACGGCAGCAGTAATGCAAAGAGCATGAAAAAGTCAAATTTCAATGACATTTGTAAATGCTCATCAAGAAGTACTTTTTTTTTTTTTTGATATGGTTTGCTCAGGCGCATGTAATATTTGATATCCACATTTTAACATGCACCATAGAGTATTTCTTTCACAACCATATAGCCATGTGTTTTCCTCTCTTCCTCCCTTCCCTGCTCTCTCTCTCTCTCCCTTTCACTCTCACACTCTCTTCCATCTGCAAAGTTATACACCATCAAATATGTCTTTGAAGAAAAGTTCTGTCAAATCATTTCCAAGAGTTTTCATTCAGAGGAGCAACTTATGAAATCGCACAGCCCCAGACTTCAGTGGGTGGCCATTACAGCGTGCAATTCAAGCTCTCATACTCAACATTAAATGCGTATTTTGTAAAGATGTATTCAGAACTTGTCAACATGTGTGTGACTTTTATTTATGTATGTGCATATTCTTGTGACTTCGGCTGCTTGTGTGTATGTGTGTGTAGGAAGGGTGGGCATGTGTATGTGTGCCTGTTTGTTGGCGCAATGACTGCAACATGAACTTCAGAATTATTCATAATATTTCTCTGAAGACACCACAGGGAGCCCAAAATAAGACTATTTATACTACTGAGACACCATGCACTCCTTCACCCCTCTGCATTTTCTCTTCATGTGGACTGTGGAAAATTATCTGCAGTGTCAAAATACACCACAAACACTGTCTCCACCTTCTTGTTTTCACCAGCAATTAAACATCCCAAACCTAAAAGCTCTGTGGATAGTATCTGCAATGTTAGCCATGGTTTTGGTCCTCCATCCTGCATCTATGGTGCAATTAGCTCTGCAGAACGGACTGGAAAGATTTCTAAACTTTCTGTAAACCCCCAAAGGAAAAAAAAAAAAAAAATGACTGAATGCTAACAAACCTTTGTCTGTAAACTTAACACTGGCTAAAATATTTGCAAATGGCAGCGAGGACCCTGTTAGAGGTCACTGGATACATTTGATCGTAGAATGAATACAAAGATAAAAAAAAAAAGGGGGGGGGGGGGTATTAGTGACTAATGACTCAGTGACTGCTCAGTTTTCTATGTGTGTTTTGAACTGAACTCTCACTCAATTTGCTAGTGGCACTCAAAAAAATGGATTCACAGAAGAATTAGAATTCTACCTTGGCTGATTCAGAACTGATTCACAAATTCAAGTCTGGTGACGATGCTGTTTTCCATGTTTTCCTGAAATGTGTTCACTCTTTAAATCTCATAGGTGGTGCTATGATGCCATGCCAGTTTCTGCCCCGGCCCACTTCCATGGCATGAGCAAGAAGTGAAGTGTGTGTAATGGAGAGATCAACAAATCGTAGCTCTTTGCTCTTTAGCTTTTCTTAAAGTTTTCACGCACTAGCAGTCATTGTACTGTTCGTCTGACCCTGCATGTGAAGAAACCAGCAGCACATGGCCAGCTTCACTCATCCTGCACCTTCCTGTTTGCAGACAACAGTAAGACACTCTATGCGGCCGACGGGAGTCAATTTCCCCAACCAGCAGTGCATCTAAAATGGTTGTAGCTCCCTCCTGGTGGTGGCTCTGTACTATCTGTTAGCAGAATCCAGTTGTGTTGGCTTAACCCCTCCAGCTATCTGCTTGCTGTCTTGTTGATGCTGGCTTCTTTGCTCTCTGTTATGGGACTCCTTTCAGCCCCACTAATCCTTCACTTTTAGGCTAATCCCACTCGTTCACGCTGCTCCTGCTCTCCTCTCGCTCTCCATCTCTCTGCTGAGCTCGTTTACTCAATCACACTCACTTTTTAACAGCCTCTCTCTCTCTCTCTCTCTCTCTCTCTCTCTCTCTCTCTCTCTCTCTCTCTGTTTTTACAGGACCCATCTGTGCTGTTCTCCGTTTCTATTTCTTGCTCTAAGAGCTCCTCACCTGGCTGTCATATGGTTAGTTAGTGTAAATAGTATTTATCCCAACGGCAGAGAGAATCAGGCCTTTATTTGAAACAGGCTTACATTTGAGAGGTGACTTTATTCAGTATTCTTTTAATTACAGGTCTGAATTTTTGTCCGATCCACCTCTGTCTATATTTTTTTTTTCTGTTGATGCCGCAGTTCTATCAGCATAACAGCAGTGATGTCATTAACACCTTTCTGTTATTCTCAGATTGCCTTTTGAACAGAAATATTTCCACTTAACATAGCTTTGCCAATTTCTTGATCATCTTGATATCAATTTACTGACAGTGAAACAACAGTTTCTGAACAGATCTTTCACACTGAAAGCCGTCCAGTTGCTCAAAATGGTATAATCCCTTCATTTCCTGGTAGACCTTTAACATGAAATGTGCAGGGGGTGTCCTTCATGAGCAGCACCTTAAAGGCCCCCTGTTCAGTTTATAGCCTCTGTGGAGCTGTTTGCACATGCATGTGTATGTGGGTGATGTGAAACACAGTTCTGCAAATGGTTTCACACTATTCCAGTGATTAACAGGTGTCATTAATACGCAAAGATATACAGCAATGGGCAAAAGTATACAAGAGGCTCTTCTCATTTCTCCATGTTATGCCTCCTTGTTTCCTCACTCTTCTCTCTGCCTGCCCCTAACCGCAGCTCACATAATCTTATCGTGCAGTTGTGAAGGATGTCTCAGTTCCTAAAATGCATCTCACGGAGAGAGGAGCGAGGACAGAGGAGTCTTGCTGGAGGAGCTATGAGTGAGGATGTACAAGGGTTTTCTTTGTGGAAGTCTTTCTGGCATGCATAAAAGAGGCATGACACACAGCTGGAATATACAAACCATGGTGGAAGCAGGACTATCTTTGTGTTGAAGCTGCATTAGTTATGGCATGTGTACAAACTTCAATGTAGCAGTTGTGTACATAGAATACAGAAGACAGTACATAGATACAAAATGGTGTTCAATTCACAACATGGCATAATGTGACAAAAATGTACAGATGTCGTACAGATATCACACACGTTTTATATATATACATTTTATTTTTTTCTTAGGAAATGGTAAAGTGAAACTGATCTCAAATATGGTCTGCAGCCTAGAACAGCACCTTATGAGGAGTCCTGCTCCTGCCATGGTTTGTAATCCAGCTGTGTGTCACGCTTCTTTTATACATCACAGGTGCCAAAAAGCCTTCCACAGAGGATACACGTGTATTCTCGCTCATAGCTCCTCTGAGAGGCCTCCCTCTGTCCTCTCTCCTTAGGATGCATTTTAGGAAGTGAGACCTCCTTCATGGCATACTGGGATCCATTTCCAGGTCACGGGCAGGAAGATGGAGGAGAGAGGACACGGGGAAATAGAAAATAGAGAAGTGAGAAGAGCCCCTTGAGTCTTTCGGTGAGTAACACTGATTGTAAACGTAATGTTTGTTGACAAGAAAACTCCCTTTAACAGCGATTAAAAAAAAGAAACATGGCAGAGTTGGTGCAATTGGAGACAAGTAATGATTTAAAATTGCATTTTTGCTAAAAAAAAAAAAAAGAAAAATACTCAGAGAAGCAGCGGTGAGTATGACACAATATAGAATTCTTTCTGGAGAAATTAAGCTGATTTCACAATATGAACCGGGAACAACAGCAGATTTTTTTAAGTGACCAACCCATATGAGTCTAAGCCAACATTCCAAAAGACACTTTCTCTGTACGGTGACACTGGAGTCCAATAAATGGGACTGATATTGGTCTTATTATATTAATCATCTAGTCCAAATTTTATGTGTGATGCACTTTGTCTGATGACATACTTAATGTATAATTAACATTACACTCGACTTGAATGTCTGCAGGAAGCTGTTAGATGGTGCTCATTCAAATGAGACATTTTGATCATCTTCCACTGAAGTACACATGATTATGTATGACAGTAATCATTGTTTTCATCATTCATGTTTTTAATGGACACTTCAAAGTCCCAGTCTCCATGCTCTTTTAGGAGCTTTTCTGCTCACTAATGAACACAGTTTTGGAGGAGTTGTTTGATATGGAACTGCCCTAATGGCGAATAGCTTTCAAATATCAGTTGGACCGTCGTTTTCACTCACAGAGGTCACTCTTATGGTTTACAGCTTTGTTTGATGGCGTAAAAAAGCTTTGAAGAAGAGAATGTTTTGTTCCTGTTTTTTTCCTGTGGCGTTACTTTCTGCAGCTCAGCCAGTATTGTAGATCATTTGGGCAAGGCCAGGGGAAGTTATTGCTTTTTCAGCCCTCTGATGTTACTTCAGTCCTTTGGTTGCATGTAGGGAGGGCAAAGGAGCTTTTAGACAGACAGCCCACCCATGTCTGGGCTGAGAAGCCACTCAGATGGCCATCTGAGGCTGAAACCTCTGCATGTGGATGCACTCTGCTGAGTTCCTCTGCTGGGTGGGTCGACACAGTGAATGGAGGCGGTTACAGGGGATGCAGTATCTGTCACTGCGCGGTAAATCCTAATCTCCAAATTGAAAATGAGTGTGTATCTATGTGGTTTACACTATTTACTCGATGTATGCACCATAAAGCATTTCACCATGTTGAAATTTTGTGAGCCAGTTTGTAAGAACAGTGGGATCTCTTTGTATTACCGAGACTCCTGGCCTAATGAGAAACAACGGTACAAAAACATTCAATTCATCAAACAAACCAAGGTCACAACCCTCCCAATATCCATGCCCCACATACACACACGCACACACACAAATGCTTGAATTCTACCTTTGTGAGGACACTTACTGACATAATGTATTTTCATCAAAATCAAATAACCCCGACCCCAACCTTAACCCAATTCTAACATAACCCTTAAAACCAGGTCTTAAACTGAAGTTGAGTTCACATATGACTCCAGTCTGCAGTGTTCTCATCAGTTTAAAACCAGTTTAAAACAGCTGCACTCAATTACATGTTTTAAATTCTGACCTGGATCCCATGGAAATCTGACCCAAATCAAAGTGTGAGGCATGTGAAAACATAAGACTACAGAACGAGCACTTCATGCTTAAATTGTTGCGTCTGTGTCAAAACAACTTAAAATAAATGTGACATCATTCTGTTAAGACAGCCTGGTTGAACCCACACGAGTGAGAGAGAAAATGAGACAATAAGACATAAGAAAAATGACAGATGAGTCGACACATTTCTCAAGTGAAGCAAATCCCACTCCATGACAACCCAAGCTCTCCTGCCTGAGTTAGGAACAAACATCGATGGAATCACTTTTGTTACTCTGTGCTTATATGTTCAACATTTCCGTTAATTCACTGATAGTTATGAGTTACATTAAAAAATACTGTGGACACATAAAAAAGAGTACAAATTTGGTCCAGACCAAGTTCAAATCAAATTCAGATGGCTGCAGTTTTAACTGCTTTTGCGTGTCTGAACTGATCAGTAAAAATCCCTGCACACGTGTGTTACCAGGTCACTTAACTATTGAGACACTTACAAAGATCGAATATGAGATTACATCCTGAACAGTTCAGTGAATGGATCTAGTTTTAGCTTTGAATTCTACTGAACCACACAGGTACTGTCACAATATCCTGTGGCTGGTCAGTTTGCTTTAAGACCTCAGTGACGTGTCTCACTCTTCTCTCGCTCTTCCTTTGTTTCTGGTCTGTATCAACACTGTGAACTATACAATAGAAAAGGCAACAAGACTATTTCATTTTGTCATTGTACGTTTAAAATTCATCAACCAACAATTTCCAGCAGCCAACTCAGGGAATGGGGGTATGCAAGTGTCAAAATGAGTTTAATATAAAAGTTAATAAATGCACCTGCACACTCCAGAGACATGTCATGGACAAAAAAAAATGAAATACGGCATTGATTTCCTCTCACACATGACTGTAGATTCCTCTTTATTCTTGATGTAAACCCATTAAGAACAATGGCAACAATATTCTGCATCTCTTTTCTGCACCTCATCATTGATTGGAGAGGTCAAAACATAGAATGAGATACCATACGGATGCAGCAGACAGCCAGAAAATGTTATTAAACTGTACGTAAAATGCAAAAGAGCAACAGGAAGGCAAGGGACAGTCCTACAAACTCATCAGACAGCTGTATGAACCCATTAGACAACGATGCGAACATGAGATGCTACGACACCACAGGAAAGTGACAAAACGACGTGCAACAGGTAGCAGGAGCCAGAAAAGAGTCCTGATACCTTTGCCATAAAGTATTTAAGAACCATTTTGCTCTTGTCAACTGTGACACAACATTTGGAGTATGAAGACATTTGGATTGATAAATGTCCTTCATCTGCCATCAGCGAGTGGTATTACACGGGGTAATATTGGACGGGCTGTGCGATGCCAGAAGTCTGTGTGATGATACCATCAGAGGTGACCGCTTGTCCTGTCTGCAGGGAGAGGCGTGTGAAGCATTCTGGCAAGAACAACCACCTTGTCAAAACTGCGATTCACTGTCGCTCTCTGTACAGACATGAGATTAAGGTTAAGCTGTGCCAAAAACCACTGTCAAAACAGGATCAGTGTGTCTGTGCACTGCCATATAACAGGGTTATTTCTCTACAGACAGCTCTGGGCATTCGTGAGACCTATTCCTCCCTGAAGCCATCTTGTGGAAATCGATTCACCTTTTGCCTCATAAACACACACGTTGACGCGCACACAATGGCATGCAAACACACAGATCCTTGCGTGCACACATAAAGAGGAAAAACCTCACATCTGGTGCCTCGGCGGAGGCACTTTTGTGAGAAGTTGGAGTGACATCAATTGCACTCAGATAAAAATGGATTTGGCCCCGGCTGTTGGCTCAGTAATACATTCTGATGCTGCAGCGCAGGAAGATTTATCAGGAGTCAAATCAGACGCCTCACTTTCACACCCAAACACATATCACATACGGGAAGGCAGCAAACGGAACTCATGCATAGAATTACACCATGCTCACTGCCGCAGTCGATTCATTCCCCTCTCTTCAAAGTACCTCATTACTTCTGGAAGGTTTGAGGATATTAGGAAATAAAGGTGAGTTGGTCTTGTCTAGTTGAATGGACAACGTTCTGTAGCATCCTCACGGGGGATCAAACTCAAAGCCAAGCCTCCTCATGTCTGCTCCAACACTCCTCTAGATCTCCAGATCTAGGTACTTCATTTAAAGTTATTTGGAAAAAAACAAAAAAAACAAAAAAACAGTATTATCTCTCTCTCTCTCTGTATGTGTGTGTGTGTGATTATGCTGAGAGGCCACCATAACTAGCATTCTGAGACATTCACTCCTCTAACTACAGGCTACATCTGAGACATCGGCTTGTTCTCTCTCAATGCAATTTACAGTGCATGACTGTCATACTGTATTTGTGGAGAGGAAATGGATGGAGAGCTGTTTTCTCTACAGGATCACACTTACTGACTGACTGACTGCCTGATACATGTACACATGGGATGAGTTGGTACGGTGAGTAAAGAAACATTTAAGCCTTTCTGTGATTGCTTATACACTAATGGAGACATGCACTAATAACATCCACACACACACTTGTATTTTATAGGAAAAAGCAGGTTTTGTGTGGAAAGAATGAAACAATTTAGTGATATCTAAATTACAAGTATTCGGTCATGGTTACTTTCCAGAATTGGGTTTGGGTACAGTTGAACTCAAGATTCCCTTTAGTACAGCAATTTTTTGCTAACTGTTTCATATGATAAGTCGCATGAGAAGTATAACGCATGCATCCTTTGTTCTGGTTGATTGTCATCTGGTTTAAATAAGTGAATAGCTTTTGTCATGCAAATACTGCCAACAAAGAAAAACGTAGAACTTTTCCTAGTGACCACACAACTAAGAGACAAAGGACATGGAGGTGATAACCAAGCAAAGCTGGAGAGAAAGTCTGTGTTGCCCTACAACATGGGATCTCAAAGTGCTGTGACCTTCAAAAATATTTTATGCGGCCCCCAAATGTGACATTTGATCCATTCCATTCCATACTTTCACTTTCAATATCCTGAATTCAATACACTACTCAGCTGCTGCCAACAAGCATCTGTAATGTTAGGCAACCAGTGGCATCTGGTGAGTACAGCAAGGATTACTGTCTGTCATCAAAGCCAGTGCTGTACTTTGGTGGACAACTCAGCAGTTTAATGTGGAAGTGAGATGGAAAAGCCACCATGGAAAAAATGCTGTATGGTTGAGGAGGTTTCCCGGAAAAATGAATCAACTCTTATTTTGTCAGACCTCAGGGGACATGTAAAGTGATCTGCCTTATCTGCAAACAGGTGAATTAGGTGCCCAAGTAATCTAATGTTAAACGGCATCATGAGACCAATCACAAATCCTGTGACAAGTTCATAGGTTTTCTTGTGTAGCCCTAAATCATATGCTGGCTCCCTAAATTGGCACTCGGTCATCAAAACTTTGAGAACCCCTGCCCTACAACCACCAAACGACTTCAAAACTACTAGAGCTCTGACAGACACGCTACACCTCAGGGTTAGTGGGAGTGTGTTCTCACACTTTAATCCTTGTGAGACCCAGTTTGAGGTTTACACCTTCAGGGCGAGGACATTTTTTGCAAAATCACAACATTTTGGCTGCTCCTCACCACCTCAAGGGACTCGTTTAGGATAGGTTGATCCTCGTTAATGTCTGAAATGCGAAAGGAAGGGAAACGTGACTGGGAAAAGAACGTGCTTGGATAGCACATAAGACCACAGCAGTACCAGCCTACATACAGCAAAGTGAACTGTGGATGTGGGCCAGCGTCAGCCCCATACCTCACTTTAAACTCCTCCGACACCTCTACCTGGATTTCTTAATGATCTGTGTCAAGTCAGCACTGTAGTTGGCCAAGTCGGGCCTCATGATCACCCCAAAGTCTCCTCTGTGACGAGCCTATAGTGACTGCAGAGCTCCATCAGTCTGAATTGAATGGTGCAGTTGAGTTGGCTGGGGATCAGGGCTCTTCAGCGTCCAGATATCCAGCTGATGGTCTGTTATCTGAACAGTGTGTCTGGCATTCATTTTATGCTCCACTGGACCCGTTGTTGGGCAGCGGTTCAGACACTGCTTTGCCCTACTGTGAAACACTTACAACTTTGATCCTTAATTGACAGAAAATTCTTCACAGCAGGCTACAGAGGAGAACACAGGGAGGAGGACGGGAGGGGGTGGGGGTTTCTCCCAGCTTTGGGATTCAGGCCCAGCAGAAAACATTGGGGGAGAGAGTCTTTTGGCTCTAAACTGATGTGACAACAAAAATAAAGGTGAATAAACTATGACTTCCAATTGAGTGAAACAATACGTAGTATGCTCAACAATTAATTATGGTTTCAAAGCACGACACAGTCTGAAGTCTGCAAATAAAGACTTTTATGTGGGTTTACTCTTCATTACATCCTTAATGAAGTTCACTGTTCTCCTAGCAGGCATGTAGGACAGAGGGCACAGGTGAGCCAAGGGAGGGAAGGTTGTTCAAATATGCAGTTTAGAGTTTTTTTCTTTTTCTTTTTCTTTTCTTTTTTCAATCAAGGCATAGTAGGAAAATAAATGAGCAAAAATAGTCAGCCTCAGTCCCAGGCTGTCCCTAGAATCAGCAGAACTGTGTAAGGGCCCTGTATGAAAATCTAGTCCTTTGGAATAAGGCTTCCATGTATAGTCAGTTATATGCAACAAGTAAAGCTCACGTACACTGTACTTGTACTCAGTGTACAGAAGTGCTTCTGTGTCATCAAATACTGTAATATGCAAAAAAAAAAACAAAAAACAAAAACATAAAGTAACTCTACGGTGTCTGCTTACTGAGTAATTACTGAAGTCTAAAATGCTTAAATGTTTATCTATTCCTGTTTTACAGCTGACGCAGTGATACACTACAACACTCGGGACACTTTTACTCAAACTGGGTCGTCATATATCACATCTGCCTTCTCACACTCACACTTTATCTCTAACACCCACCCACACACACACACACACACACACACACACACACACACACACACACACACACACAAACACAGGTAGAAACAGTGAGAGGACATGAGAAGGACGCTCTGGTCAAAAGAACTGCACTTACAATTAGAAAATCTTACATTTTGGTGCATTTAGGTCACCAACTTTCCGCAGCTGAAGTTTGCATTTCTCTCACAGTTCCAGGAAACATCTAACAGTAAAAAAAATAATTGTTTTATGCTTTGGCTACAGGTTTAATCACATGATCAATTTCTGATGGACTGAAAAAAGCAGGTTAGAAAGAAAGTGAGAAGGACAAAGTAAAGGAAAATAACAGAAGTTACCTGAGGTAAGCTGCCGGTAAGGGTCTATTTTTGGACTTTAAAAGACAGTTGGGGTTGGGGGACATGAAAAGAGGACTGGGAGAGAAGAGGAGAAAAGGTAAACCAAGGAGTCCAGATCTCATGCCAAGCCTAATTACCTTTCCCTCTGGGAGAATGGCAGGGAGAAACCCTTCCCTCCACAATGACTGGATGGAGGGAAAATGACTCTCTGGAGAAGAATGACAGAACAAAACCCCAATCTGTCCAAAAGGTACCTGAGTGTACTCCCACACCTCTGTGTGTGTGTGTGTGTGTGTGTGTGTGTGTGTGTGTGCGTGTGCGTGTGTGCCTTTGTTCCACATGAATAGCACAGATAGTGCACACGCACACACACAGGCATGCGCGCACACGGAGTAAGAATTGTCAGATTTGTGGGGTTTGATTACAAATCCTTAAGCTATAGTGTTTCTTATGTGAGTAAGTAAGTATGTTTTTTTTCCTGTTTTATCAAACCTACATGGCCTGAATCCCATTTTTTTTTTCTTACCTCTTTTCGCCTCACACTTATCTACTTGGTTCAGCAGTTCAGATAGATCTTCTAGTTGGAGAAACAGTCAAACAATCAGACATTTGTTGTCCACTGATTTAGCATCACACTCCTATAACATTGTTGAACTCACAATGGACGGTTTAAAAAAAAAAAATCTGAATCACTGCAACAGAACCAGAGATGTTGTCTTTTCTTAGTCCACGCTTTATTCCTTCTTGTCAAAACCTGGTGCAGAGAATGCCCAACATAAGTGCTTGCAGTAGGTTGAGGTCCAGTATGCTGTGGAAGCAGTTTGATCCCTTGACCATACATGTTGAAGTGTCCTTGGGCAAGATTGCCTCTGCCACCAGTCTATGAATGTGTGTGAATGGGTTAATGCTGGCTTATGTTGTAAAATGACTGCACAGTCAGACCACAAAGCACTATATAAATCAGTCTATTTGCCATTCCATTTACTGCAGGGCTGATGATTGGCTGTACAAGGTGACACACTTTAATACTGTAGATTGCAGTTTGCATCCTGTCACCAGCACATCCACAATGTTCCCCGAGTCTTAACCAAGTAGTTTTAGTTGGCTAATCCTGCCATAACCTGAACTCAACCAAATTTAGTCTAACCAACCTTTGCCTTACAGGTGCCAGCTCAGAAGAAGCTGATACAGTATGATCCATTTTAAGCTGTCATATGGGCTAATTTGGAAGGCACTGATAAACAATGTTATTCTGCCAATAGGGGCACCAGATCAGAAGGTGGCAACAACAGACTTGTATTGGACTTAGTATTGGTATTTTCAACCATCTGCCTCCCTCCCATTCTATTCACTGCTCCTTTATTCTTTTCCCCTATCTTCACAACCCACCTCACTCTTTTTTCTTCCTCCCAGTTGTCTTCTTTTGCACTCTTTTAACCCTCTAACCCTCTTCTTCTATGTTTCTCTGCTTCATTACCTCTCCTTGTCCATCACAGCGTACAGATTTCCCACCCTTTCCCTCCTTCCTGTAGTGACTCATTCTTCCTTCTCTTTCTCCCTCTATCTGTCCATGTCTCCCTACCCTTTGTCCTTTCTTCCCTTTACTTTCTACTCTTACATCCTTATTTCTTCAGCCCTTTTTTTCCATTTTGCTTCCTCTGCTGCAAGGAAAGAGGTTTCACCCTTTCCTTTCTTCACAGATGTTTATACTTCTAAGTTAATTCACTGAGACAAATCACATTGTATAGAATGTCATACAACCAAGCCTGAAATCTGTATTTTCTGACAAGCATTAATCAGACTTTTATGCTGACATACCTCCCTCTTACATGGTTGTAATGGTACGATAATAACTTATGCAACCTAAAAAGGTTTAAAAGGTAATGTGAATTTGGCATCTTTCTAACTGAACTCAAGTCCTTCTCACTGTTTCATTAGGACCAAAAACTATTTTGGAATAATACCAAATCCCACTTTTTACCTTCTGTGTGACAGTGCATGCTAAGCAGCAGTCACTCGACTATTCTGCACAGCAAGTCCGGGTGTGAACAAAAGAGCCTGCCAAAGGGGAATTGGTTTCGTGTCAAGTGTTGTACAATGAAGAGAGGCCAGAGGCTGTGTTTTAAGTAATGCAATCTGCATCGAGCAGAGAAGTACCTGACGCTCCTCAGGGTCAAACGTAATCACAGAATGATTTTGGCTTCTGTGCAGATCTAATATTACCTTCTGCAAGTCAAATAAATAGGGCAGGGCTCTCAAGTGCTTTACACCTCAGCTGAAGTACAAAATATGTACGGTACGGTTGCTGTGAACTGCAGCACATTAGAGAGCAGCACAACACCCAGCGTTCATAATAAGTGTAGGCACTTGTGCTTTTTAGTTCCTAGAGGTGGGGGCTGGTCATGACCGAGGTAAGTAATAGTATCATGAATTTACAAAACTTCAACTGTTATCACCAAAGTGCTGTGCTAGCATTATGCTGTTGGCAGTAATAGAATCAGTAAACAAATTGTTTAATGCATGAGCTGACTGAGTCGCTGCACTCAGAAAATCACTGATCTATGGTACTTCCTGGTGTATAGATCCTGTAGAGAACACCTTCACCACGCTGGTTGACGCTTACATGATTTCTGCCGGAGTGCTTGGTGTATAAGATCAAACTGGACTTCCTTTTTGCAGGCTCGGGGGTTCTGCACTAATTTACATAACAATAATTCTTCGCTTGGACCGGTCTGAGGAGAGCTAATCCACATGGGGGAAACAAAGATGGTGATGATGGATCGGGGTGTTAACACAAGGCCACTGAGGAGAATGGAGAATTGCACTCTTGTGGGAGTTTCTTATGTACAGTATGTAACACCTAAACAGTGAAAATTGTAGCCTCATAAGCTTTGCACTTCTAATTCAATTTGTTGCTAGTGCATTGTCATTACTCTAACTGCTAAATCTGCAAATACTACGGCAAATACCACCACTGCTTTCTTGTAACACAACTGCTGCTACACTGTTGATGCTAGCATTATTAGGAGGTGTTCAACGAACAGAAATGTTGATATTGGACAACTATGCTCTCCTCTCTCCTGCATCAAAGTCAGATGTTCTACACACCCATGCATGATCCCAGCCTCCATACATCCTTACTTCCCACCCTGTGACATCAAAGGCTAACAGCATCCCTCTGGCACTGGAGGTTGATATTGGACATACTGTAAACTGAGAAAAGCAGAATTATCCAACATGGATGTGCTTCCTCGGGTCCCGGGTCTGTGGGTCAATATGTTGATTACCAGACTGGACCTGAGCACACTGCTGTTCAGATCTGATCACGTGGTGCACCAAAATCATCACGGGGAAAAGAGAGTATTGAAGCAAGGCAGAGAGTATAAAGTGTGATCATTAGGACATGCATTACTACTTTTGGATAGCGACTGCTTGATAACAGGAGTTGCACCATGCTGCTGCAAGCTTTGGTGTTCTCTTTTTATTTTGAGCTGGTCAGATTAACTGTATTTTGGTATTTTTCTCAAGTTTCCTTTGGATCGAAGAAGCCTATACCTCTGCATTCTCACAGTGAGAGTGCCATTCATTTTTCCTTCACTGATGCTGCGCCATGGGACAAGATGCAGGATGCTGATAGCAGAGCAGTTACAGTGCTGTTGTATTTCATCATAAGATTAAAATGTGTCCTTGATAATGTTTGTGGGAGCGGAAGACTGGTACAGTATGTAAAGCACTTTAAGTTCATCTTAATCTCACTCTTACAGCTATGGGGAGCTCGTTTCCAGACAGATTCACAATCCCAGTGGATTCTTCCTCACTGCTATCTGATGACTAGGGACAATAAAGCGCAGCCCTGCCACTCAGGTAGGAGTAAACAATCACATGATCATGCACATGCACACAAAGAGGAACCAGAAAAGAGCTTTTGTCATGATGGATTAGGCTGTCACAATAATTCTATATTGGCACCTCACTTCTCTATTTCCTCTCTCCTCCTCTTCCTTCAGGAGGGTCACTGCTGTGATCGTGCGTACACACAAACACACACTTTACTACATGGTCCTACTTTTCTGTCAGTCACTCGCTCTCTGTTCTCATATCTCTTTCATACTGACAAAATCCAATTTATGGCAGACCTCTGGGAGCTTGTGTGTATACAGTATGAGGGTGAGCATGTGTTTCTGAGTGGATGTGCACTCTTGCCATTGTGCACACACTTTCGTGATATATGCATGTACAATCAAGTACGTGTTGTATGTGTGCACAAAGGGATATTCATTTGGTTGTGTAGGCATGTGTGTGTAATTGTGTGTGTTCAAAGAGATGACGCCAGCCCTTCTATCTGAAGGTTCCTGGTGGAGGGCAATAAAAGCTGCGACGAGGCCTCGGGAATGAGATTTCCAGGATAGTTGTAAATGTTCAATCACTTTTCCTCTTTTCTCTCTGCCTCTATCTGTCTGTGGCCAAATGAGAGGAGAGAGGGCAGAGAGACAGAGAAAGAGGGGCAGGCAGGAATGAAAGAGGTGAAAGCAAAAGAAATCAACCCAATTAATCGAATGGCAAGAAAGAAGCAGATATAAATGCAGAGAAAAGCAGAGGGAGAGAATAAGGACATGTAGGAAAGCCGGTGATAGTGAGAAGTGATTGCAAGCATAGCAAGGACATCTTGGTGTTTAACACCACTCTTAACCCTGGACAGATGGCCCTGAGCTGGAAGGAGTGACCAGAATGTATTTATCCGTGTGTGTGTGTGTGTGTGTGTGTGTGTGTGTGTGTGTGTGTGTGTGTGTGTGTGTGCGTGCGTGTGTGTGTGTGTGTGTGTGTGTGTGTGGTGAGGGTGGCAGTATCATTAGTGATATTATAACTGTTATGCCCTTATGTCAAGAGGAGCAAAAAGAAAACGCATATCTCCACTGTTGCTCAACTAATACTTGTACTATCACTACTGCTACTACTTCTACATATACTTCTGCTATTACTGCTACAACAGCTATTAGTGTCCCTGCTCCTGCTAACATCACTACTAACACTACTGATGCAGCTGCTGCAGCTTTGACTGCTACTATCTATTACTACCAGTAAGTCTAGTCCTGTTTCTTCTATCTGTACACTGCTTCTGTTGTTTGTACTACTTCAACGTATACTACTATTGCTGCTACTGAAACCAGCACTGCTATTAGTATGAATGCTCTTGTTATTAACAATAAAATCAATGCTTTAATTATTATTATTATTATTATTATTATTATTATTATTATTATTATTATTATTATTATTATTATTATTATTATTACCCCTAGTACTCTTACAACTAATACTTCTGCCAGTATGCCTACTACAGCTACTGTATGCCTGCTACTACTGCTATCAATACTGCTGTATCTGCTTTTACTGCAAGTTCACACACACACACTTAGATCAAAGTTCAGTTCACACAGATTAAGACATTCAGTTCACATTTTTTAATTTTGAACTATGTTCATAGTGCCCCCAAAAATGAAGCTGAAAACAGGCTGTTTTTCTGAACTCTTTTCAGAGATACATAGTTCTTGCAGGACAGCGATGCTGCGAACATATGAACTTACAGAATATGATGCATTGCTTTAGATTAAGCTATTCAACAGTACATAAATCATTTACAATTATCAGAACCTTAACATCTACAGCAGTAAAATGCAACATAATGCAGCAGTAATATTAGTCCAAAAATATCAGATATAACAGTAAAACAGGGAGAATTTTCTGCAGAGAGTACTTTTACTTGTCATACTCTGAATACTTTTTGCTCTAATACTTAGATACAATTAGATTTTGAATGCAGGACTTTTACTTGGAGTCGAGTATTTTCACAGTGTACTGTCAGTACTTAAGTAGAGGATCAGAACATTTCCTCCACCACTGCTACTTGTTGTTGAAATGAAGGTGTTGAAATAAAATGCTCTTTAATTTGGATGGAAAAACTTTGTGGCTGTAGGCCAGGGACGCTGGAGGTCAGTCACAGTTGGGAGTGCAGGGAGAAGGTCAGTCTATGTAATATATATAATGACTCATATTAAACAGTACGTGATATTCATGTCTTTTTGTATTAAGTTGAATGGCCAGGATAAACTATATCTCATAGTTATTGCCAACATTTTACACTTTTTACAGTACAGCAAACTTGAACATCGTCACACTGTACTTTAAAGCAGCCTCAGCATCTACAGTCAACAACATGGAAATAATGCATGAGAACTGCAGGGAGATGAAGAGGAAGAGACAGTGCCTGGACGCAGACTAGAGATGTGACCCTTGACCTGCTCAGTCTGCAGTCTGCAGTGTGTTCATACACTTCACTGATAAACCACAGAAGTGTAACATCAGGCTTCATGATCAAACAAAGTTCTCTCTCTGTGCTGCAAGTCTGCATCATACTCTCTTATCAACTGATGATTGATTGAGTTTGCTTCAACTCGGTGTGTGATGTTTTTTCAGACCAGCGATTGCAGCACAATTTGCATAAAAATGTAATCTGTAATGCAATGATTCTGTTGGAATCTGCACTGGTTTGTTCCTAAAACTCCTTCAACTTTTCGCCTAAATTACCAGTTGTACTTGCCATGCCGGTGTGCCGGCATACTGCATGAGTGTCGTTAACTCCTGTTCACGTTCATTAGTTGCAAACTGGTACGTTCAGTACACTGTTAGCCAACAATATGAAGCACATTCAGTGACAGCTCTCTTATAGTGTGTTCATGCACAACGCTGCCTGTTACTACCGCTTTCCCCACTGCTACCACTTCTACTATTAACAGTACTTCTATTACTTCTCCCACTAACTATGTTGGTCTAAATATATCTTACTGAACAACAATAGCATTAAATAAAATAATAATCCATCTACACAGCCAAGGGCACCATACAACACATCGTATTTATCAGGCTTTTTTGAATAACGTATTTCCAGCTGTAGCGGCTTCTCTCTGAACGTATGGACGGAGGTGAAATAGCTGAGGACTGAGCTATCTGTCTGTCTGCGAGACGGAGACAGCCTCCCCTGCATCATTCCTTGTAAGCGGCAGACTCAATCACAATAAAAGCCTGCTGCACTGGCACCACACACTCACAGCGCCTGCTCGGGGTAAATCCATGTGATGGGGAGGATGAGGACAGAGAGGAAGAGCAGGAGGAGGAGAGGGCTGGCTATGGGCTTCTCTTCCTCCCTTCTCACCAATTCTGTCTCTCTCTCAGGATAATGAATCAGGCATAGAGAGTGGGGTTTCTCAGAGAGTAGCCAATGCATAAATAACGCCTGCAGGATAGAGACCCTATTATAGTGTTTCTGCATGAATCCATGTTTCACACGCACACACAAACACACACATAGTCGTGGTTCCATCATTACATAGACTTACATTCATTTCCTGGAGACTAACTCTGACCATAGCCGGAACCAATACTTGCCAAACCCTAACCTTAACCTAAACCTAAACTTACACTAACCTGCATTTGTCCCACAAGGAAGGCGAGTCCCCACATGTGACTTTGTAAACAGATTTATGTCTCCACAACTTAAGTAATACATACAATACCCCCCCCCCCCACACACACACCCCCCACACCCCCGACACACCTCTAGCACAGAGTAGATGGTGTGGTACCATAAAAAGGTCTGCACAGTCATAAAAAGCTTTCAGACAAATGGCAATCTGTCCTTTATCATAAATTAGGTGACATGAACAGGGAGAGAGCGGTGTGTGTGTGTGTGTGTGTGTGTGTGTGTGTATGTGTGGCAACCACTGTGTATGACAAAAACAGAGAAAATGGAAATAAGACAGAATGAGAGGGATAAAATGGAAGAAAATGTGATTCCCCACCACTTTCTAGGTTATCACAACTGATGGAGCATTTTTTACATTACAGATCCCAGTGGACAGCCATACTGTGTAATTGCACAGCAACAAAATCTTACAAAATTTTCTAATGCTACCATCCAGCGATATCTTGCAGAGAAATCTCCCCTCATGAAACTTTAATTTTGGATTCTTTATTCTGTTTTTCCTGTCCTTTCATTTTCTGTTCATTATTCTCCTTTAAAGTCACCACGTTCCCCGCTGTATCGCTCTTTCTTTGACTGCTCCATACGACGCCTCTCTCCTCGCTGCTGTAGGGAACACAACAAACACTTCGCTCTGTCTTTTCTTTGTACTAAGATTTCATTTTCGTTTATCCTTTACCTAATCAGCTCAAAAAGAAAGATCAACATCTTTAAAGGAAGGCCCGAGAACAAAAATATGAAACTGACAGCGTAAAACACACAATGCAATTCTGGCACATTTTGCAGCAGTCAAACAGATTGTAAAACATTAAAAAATCATGCTTTTATTTTATCCATCTCTTTGTGTCAGTCTCGCCTTCTATCTCTGCCGCTCTCTCAGACTCTCCATCTTGAAGCGCAGAGGGAGAGAAGTGAAATCCCTTCTTTGCTCTTTGTGGGAAACTTAATAATTTAAAAGTGCATATGAAAAGCACACAGTGGTGTGTGTGTGTGTGTGTGTGTGTGTGTGTGTGTGTGTGTGTGTGTATGCTTGTCTTTAAGCATTGCAGTGCTTTTGTTTTGTTAACCATGACTCTGCAGTCATGTTCAAAGTGATTAAATACTGGTGATTTATATGAACTATATTGTCACGTATTACATGCAGATTAGACTCTCAATAATCTTTTCCACAATATAATCATCAGAAAAATAGAAAAAGGCATTCACATCGCTTCCATCATATCGCCCCTCAGGAAAGACTGTATTTCTAATGAGGGGAAACAAATAGCAAACCCAAACGGAGCAACTTAGTGGTAATAAGCGTAACCTGGAAACAGGAAAAAAAGAATTAAAGCATAACATTAGGTTGGGGTAATAATTCAGTAACATTATTCACTGTTTTTCAGTGGAAGCTTACAGTGATAATATGATCTTTTGTTAAGATTTTATTCTTGAACAGAGATAACATTGCCACATGTTATCATGTGATTAAAGTTCCATCTTTAGGTTCATCTCCATGACAACCGAATAAACTCAATTTGACTGTAATTTCCTCAGCACAATTTAAACAGGAGTGTGCACACATGTTATGGAGTGTTAGTATTCCTTGTCCAATCTTTAGCTTTATTTATTTATTTATTTATTTATTTTGCAATTCTTGAATTAAAGAATTTGACAATGCCTGCCGCTAAATGATATCCTTTTTCCTGATCTGCAGCTTGTAACTGAATGCTGAACATTGTCCCAGGCCACTTGTTTTACCATATTAGCTCATTGCCAGAGCATAAGGTGGTAAAAGTAGAGAAAAATGTGCTCTGAATGCAATCAGTCTACACTGCAGCTGGTAATATGCTGACAGGGTGGAGTTTCATATCAGAAATGCATCTTTCTCTTTTTGTCTTTGTCTATTTCCCACAGTCTTTTTCTTTTCCTCTGAGGCTTGTGCCTTAGATAAGGAGTTGTGTGTGTGTGTGTGTGTGTGTGTGTGTGTGTGTGTGTTTGGGGGGGGGGGGGGCAGAACTGGTTTGTAAATGCATGAATCTATGTGGATGTTCATGTGTTTGGTTGGGTAATATTGTGCAGTTATATGGTTGTTGGATGTGTGCTCTTATTGATGCATGGTATACAAATGTGTGTGTATACCGTATGTCTGTATGTGTGTATGTGTGAGAGACACTAAGGAAAACAGGGGAGGCTAGCTGCTGAAAAGAACAACGTTCAACTCCAACATCCAATTCCCACTGGCTCAGTGTGTGCAAGAGACAAAACGCCAAGCCAGCAGGTCAGCGAATCACGCCTGAACCTTGCCCAGCCGTACACACACTCTCACACAGGTTCACACAGCAAATACACACATTGGAAACACACATCCCCTCTGGGCAATGCAACAACAGCCGTTGCCCCGCGGCATGGGACACTCGCGTGTGGAACTGAACCAGACTGCAACAGACCAGACTATCAGAGCCCGCCGGATCAATGTACTCCCAAACACACTCAATCACACACAAGCAAATACATGCACACACACACACACACACACACACACAAACACACACACTGGCAGCTCTGACTAATCTATTGTCAACAAGAGAGCGAGCCAGACCAACCAGGCCAACCTGCTACCAATATCATCCAATTGCAGAGCAGCTGTGCCAGCAGTTCCAGAGCTGTAGTTGTGAATGTGACAACATGCACCACCTATAGGCAACAAAAGGAACAGCGGCAGGACTAAAGCCCTGCAACTGCAGACACATTCACATTTTTAAGCAGCTTATTATGTTGTATAATTTGAAGTACCACAATGTTTTCTTGAAATCTCTAACGTGATTGCTCCTATACTGACAGTGGCTAATAAACAAGCTGCAGGCTCTTGAATAATTTCTAAAGAAGTTAGTCTTATTTCAAGTTTTATGTAAAGAGGACCACAGGGATGTGTCATGAGGAATGCTCAGAGCAGGGATCATTGTGAAAAAGTCTGGCTTGAACAAGCCGAACAACCTGATCAGGACTTCAGCTGTTTCACAAAAGCAATTTAGCGCTAATAGATCAGACTAATTAAAGTGTGGATTAAGAACTGCATAATCATGACATTGACATCAAGCACAGATCACTTCAGTTCACAATGGAGAAGCCATTTTTTTAAGGTTAGTGTGATTATGCTTTTTGGGTTTTACACATGACAGAGCAGCCTTCATATCATAGAGCTACTGTTTAGATTCCTTCAGATTGGTGGTCTGGCTTTCTAATTTAATGTGGGACTGATTTGTTAGTATGTTAGTAATAGGCTGCAGACATGGATCGCAATTATTAACCACAGGATTTGCGAAGCTAACAGCAAAAAAATGTTTATGTTCTTCACCACATTTGTTGTAGGGAGAAAGCACTTACAGTATACCGACTGCACTAAGCTTCAGACACTGTGCAGAGATTGACAGAGGCCTGAACTCTACATCTTAAGTAAGTGATGACTCCAGCGTACAGTTCATTCAATTGTGATAAATGATTGATATGTGCTGCAGTTTGACTCAGACTGCAGTAAAAAGAAACTGCCGGGAAGGATCTCTGGAGAAAGTGCTGTGTTTTAGGCTGCTTGGTAAACTGCATCACTGGTTAAGCCTACAGTGAAGGTAAGCCTGAAAATAGCCTGCCCAGGATAAGGTTAGTTGAGCAAAGAAAGTTTGCATTTGGTCAGATTATTTAACCCTGCTTTATAAACCATAATTCCGTGACAGTAAGATTTAAGTAATCATGGTGATCTTGCAGTATGACACAACTATCAGAGCTTCACTCAGATCAGAGAACTTTAAGTTTAAACAAATTATTTTTTATCACACCTTTTAATTCTTATTAGAACAGACACAAAAAAATCAAATACAAAATATCCTCCACCCCCAAGAACCTCACAATAAAGCACCAAACAACACAAGACAATTTTCACAGCCAAATTTCTTCCGCAGACATATGTTGTATTGTGAAGTGCTGTGCAGAATCCATAAGCTCCTGTATTGGCAATTAAAACTGATAGGAGTTTGTGTAATGAGGTTGGTTTAAGACTTAAACCCTCTGATGATTCTGGCAGCTTAAATCTATAGCTAACACATAATTAGGCTGGTTTATATAAACAGATAAATATCTTGCTGCCTGTCAAAGAGCAGCACCAGTAAAGAGTCAGTGTGTGGGAGAGTTTGTGTTTGTAGGTGGGAGGCTTCTGCCCAGCTGACACAGCTTTATAATTGGCGAGCTAATGAAGTAGTGGGGAGATGCAGTGTATCTGATAGGAAAACAACATAATGGTACATATGATGTATATATAATGAGATGAACATGCGTTGGAGACCAAAACAAGCCTTCATGCTAACAAATACTGTACATGTAGCAGTTACACGTGCTGCGGCGGAAACATGTGTCCGTTACAGCGGATCTCAAAGTAGTGATGAATTCCTCTGGTAAAAACACATGAGAGTGCGTAAGCGCATTCCCAATGTGACATAATATGAATACACGCAAATGTATCAGTTCAACATATAAATCTATTCTACATGTTAGCTGCACTTCTTTTGCTGCAGTTGGAAAACCCAACAAAATGAACATTTGTATGACAAATCTGGGTGTAATGCTTCAGTTCTTCCAAAAGTTACAGAACAAAGCTGCATTCTACATCTCACAAAACAGAGTCTGGTGAGATCTGTCTCCCACCATTCTGCATTTCATCAGGAGAAATGTTGGACTGTCCCTTCAGCTATATCAAGCACACCGCATTGGGTGAGTCTCCTACATGTCCAGATGTTGTCATGGAGGTAAATTACATGTAGAAAAAAAATGGAGAGGAGGAAGCAGCCTTGATGTTGGTCACTGTTCAATTCTCATGAGGCAAAGGCTCAGCTGGTCTGTGAGAGGTGGAGATAAACTGGCTCAGGAAGGAGCTACTCTGTGAAGGCTAAAAAAACATGGAAAAAAAAACCTGAGAACAAACTGTTCCATTTCTTTAATCATCTGAAAAATGGTGATAAAGGCATCCACCCAATAGTCACTTATGATTCTCTATATTTATACCGTCACAATTTGAAATTGTTATACTGTACATTGCCTTAGTTAATCCCTGCGTCCACAGCCAAACATTTGGCTGTAATGTCTGAATACAGTCCATATGGCATTAATGGAGCAACAAATTATACTGCTCGACTGGCTAATTTCAAAATAAAGCTTATTGCAAATTACTGATTATCTGCTTGTGGCGTTAAAAAAAAAACAACAAAAAAAAAAACGTTTGGCTGTAAATTCTTTCCGACCAGAGTAATGTCTGCAGAGGGATGGGTACGTGTTCCACCATCTCCAGTGGAAAATCCGTGCTTGGAACCACGCAATATATGTTTTTCATAAAACAAAAATGGATAAAACTGGATTTTTAAACATGGAAAGTGTGATCTTGAGCTAGTCATTTGGAGAAAGCCTGTGATATGAAGAAAAAAGATGTTCATCAGAATAAAAAATAGGCATCTGCTACAAGAAGTGTCTTTTTTGCCTACTGCTCTTGCTATCCATTTTGTACATAAACTTATTTTCAATCATGTTAGCTGAACCTTTGTTTTGCTTTGCATGTGTTACCAGAAGAACAACCAACTAAAAAACCTATTCAGACCTACCTTATTTTGTAATCAGCTGATTGACGTCTAGGAATTTGATTAATTTAACCGCATATTACACACCAGATAATTGTATGGCTATAAGTCGTAGGACTCTCTTCTGTCTGCCTGTGGTTTTCTGATCAACACCTTCACTGTATTATCCTGCTTAAGCTCTACCTTTTTTCATTTACAGTCAACAAGAATTATACCCTCAAGGCTGAGCAAGTACTATAGACTGAAGCACCTAATACATCTTTATTCCACAGGCCTTAGGCTTCTCCTGCACAGCCGGATGTCTGTATTTGCCCAGCCAAGGCCAGGCGCTCTACAGGGCTGGCAGAGGCTGGAGAGTGTGCAAAGCAGGAAGGTGAAGGTGAGTCAAACTGGCAATGTCGTCTGGAGCCAAGTTGATAATTCTGTTAGCATAGGCCGCTATGGGCAAAGCGACACAGCAGCAGGCCGTTCTGCATGCACCCAGCTTTCAGAGCAATCTCCTGAGACACAGACAGAGAGTGGGGGGAGATAAAGAGAGGGAGCGAGGGAATGGAAACATGAAGGAGACAGAAGAGAATAAAGAGAGAAAGAGATAAAAGGCCTTTCTGTATTCACTCGGCTTCCATCCCCTTTCCCCCAGTGAGCGGGGATCGCCTCCACTTATTGAAGAATAAGAGCCATTGGTGGATTGGCTGATAGCTAAGACAATATATGGGAGGGCAAAGGGAAGGAGGACAAAGAGAGGGGAGAGAGAGAAAAGAGGGAGGATGACAGAGACATAGAAGAGGGAACGGGGAGAACGTGAGGAAGAGCATTCACACCACTTCCCCCTCCATTTATAAAGCCCTGCATATTTTACACACAAACACACAGAGGGCTGCACACTCCACACAATAGTGCCACTGTTATTAGTAAGTATTAGGCCACTGCAGTGTTGTGACCTTGCATCACACACCAAGGGCAAACAGCACGGCCAGAGAGTGGATGGAAACAGGCAAGAGGAGACACAGGAATCTCTAAATCTCTATTAAAGCCAGTCACTTTGGCTCCTAATAGCTTTTCCATTCAGTGATAGTCAAACAGGCTTTGAGGAGGCTATTGTAGGCATTTGTAGCCTAGAAGCCATCTTTAGCCTCAGGGTCCCAACATGCAGACGACTCATTTAAATGCAAGACGTCAGGATGTTATCAGCGAGGTCTGAACATGGCCAAAATGAAAACGCAGAAAATATAGTGTGATGCAGTTTTTGAGTATTTCGAGTGCATTCATCCGTTTGTGACAGCTGTTGAATCATAAGGCTTGTTTCACACCTGGCATTACAATGCAATCTATATTCTTTTTCACAGAATCTTGACTAAAATATACATCTTGATATGCAGATAATAACAGCAGTCTGCGGCACCACCTTCTTGATGCACTGCCGCTGTATGGCTGAATTTTTTTTTAGTTAACATGACCCATGGGAGCGAGCATTTCCACGAGCTACAAAATAATGAAACAATTTGTTATGTATGAATTGTTTCAAGTATGTTAAATACAAACTGGTTATTATGCCACTCAGATGTTTCACTGAAGTACATAGGCTTCAAAAATATGGATCTTGGTTGGTTAATTTGGACAGCATGGAGTTTTCTTTCATGAAGAATTCAAGAGTTTCATTTCTCTTCTTTGCCCAGAGATCAATTGTCAAATACATGTCTTTCTTTGTTTAGACATATTAACCAGACACTGTCTATAGCCAGAAATGACAGCAACAAACCAAAAATAGATTATGATCACAGATTATTGACATTAAGGGGCCACTTTTTGCACCACTTAAATGTTGCAGTTGCCCAACCTTAATCCAAGCTGAACCATTGCACAGATGTTGTAGAAGGAAGTAATTTGAAATAGCAACCCAACAAGCAAATGCCACCTTTACTCTATCAAATACAAACTGATCCACAGTCAGTTCCCATGTGCAACAAGCTGCCCCGATGGCTTGATTGTTTGGGGCACACAGTGAAATAAGAGACAAACACCAGGGAGCATTTTCAGCTGCTTTGATCCCACATCCTTTCCTGTCTTTTGACAAGAGTTACATATGCAAACAGTGACACAGCAACATAAACAATAGAGGGAGGGAAAACTGACAGAAAGCTGTGTGTTCTTCATCTTGTACTGCATGTCATCTTAGAAAGTCTGATTCAGTAGGGGGTGGTGGTTAGTGGTTTTTAGGTTAGGTTAGGAGATGAGAGCAAAAACCTGCTCTACAGACAGAGAGGAATAAAGAAAGAAGAGCTGTTTCGTGAGTGAGAAGCTTGACATTATCAGCCTCCCTGGAGAAGTGCAACCATTTGCAGATAAATTAAGGCCTTTAGTTTAAAGTTAATTGGATCAACCAGCAGCGCACCTTTGCAGTCACTGGGGTCACCTCGGATTATTCATATTCAGGTAATTATGTATTACGTAGATGTGTTTTTGTCAGCCTGCCTTCTATGGCCTGAACTCAGCACAACAGGCGAGGAGGTTAAACTGGCCTCCGGCAGCAGAGCTAAGGGAGCAAATAAGGTGAAATATTACCATAACGCTCTTCAGGGGCTGAGAAACTGTCCTGTAATTGGAGGAAAAAACACAAGATCTGGTAAATGACTTAATCCGTGTGTTTGTCCTTCAGAAATCACTGAAGAAAAACACGATTATCATTTTTATAACCAAAATACACGTGTTGTTATTGGCAGAATAAAACCTTTTTTCTCACAAAATTACTGTCATTTTATTTCAATTTTTTTCTCTCTCTCTCTGACAGTTACATCATCTGCTCACCCACCAACAGGGAACACATACACACAACTTGTCACAGTTCGCCTACACACACACACACACGCACACACACACACACATGCAGACACACACCTTGTCACAGCTTGCCTACACACACACACACACACACACACACACACCTTCTTGCCGTGGGAGACTCTGGCGTCTGTGCCGGTGAATAAAAACCCCATTATTCAGCTAATTAATAACTTAATTAAAGCTCGCTGGCACGTCAGCCGTGCTTGATTACATCATTATTAGGAGTAATTGGGGATTTCTTTAATGGCACCTTGAGAGAAGGAGAGAGAGAGAGGGTGAGATAGAGAGAGACTCACACACGGAGAGAGATGTTCTTGCAGCTACAAAGTGCATGCTTTTCCTCAAATGCACAAATTAACATTTTGACAAACATCTATGGAATAAAACAGCAGGAGAATTCAATTTAACTCAGTTTAATCCTCAACTATCAGCTAAGTGTTCTGTGCATAATTTTGGAACCAATGAGTCATCAATAAATCAGCTGGCAGCTGCTGCTGGGTCCTACACTGCATTTTACATTCTGTGCCTCCAGATGGAAAATATAAAGCTGCATTCATGCCATGTCAACAGAATGAAAAAACAAATAATAAATGAAATAAAATGAAACTAACACAAAAAGGAAACCTCCCATTATTGTGTGTGTGTTCATACATCGTTCCGTGATGGTGTCCCCAATGCTAGCCCTGTCGTCACACCACATGAATGGAGATGCTTAAGTGAGTGATTTGACTGTGCTGCATATAGTATTGTTCATGGTTCATGAACAAGTGACACCAGATATGAAACACACAGCTGATATTCATATTGCATAGAATGAAAGTGTGTGAGAAAAGCTTTCACCTGTCAGCTTAATTTGACAGCATGTGATAAGACTGAACATGATATTAATTGAATTTCAGAAGCTGCAAATGAGCAGTTCTTTAGACACTGTGATAAAACTGGACTTCAAAAGGTCATGACAGTTTGCTGCGATATTTAGCATCTAGATGCATGAAAATCATTTTCATTCAAGAATTGAATATAGCAGTTTAAAAAAATAAAAGCAAAGAAACACATGTAATTGTGACTTCCTCTTTAACACACACTCGTCACCAGACACAAACTCCACTCCCAGCTACCGCTCCATAAACAATCTATCAGCTGTTATCTGAGCGCCATGCTGTCCTCTGGACCATTATATCCCATTGGAGAATGTCTTCTTTATCTTGGCTTCAATAACTAGGGACATGAGGGCACTAATGAAATTAGTCCAGACCAACCCCTTCCATTCTCTTTGTGCTTCATTAGAGCTTGATGTCTATTCAACTGTCCAGCAGCACACGGCCCAGCCCCTCAATGGGAACCATTAAAAACTCGGAAAATCCACCTCTGTTCATCTCATCAAAGGAATGTGACCAGGTTGAAACAGAGGGCTGCACTCTTATTTTCTTTGGCGGACAACATAAATTACAGTCAGCAAGTGTTTTCTGCCGACAAATGCGACTGGTATGATGACATTTTTTGTCACAACACTGCTGATTGGCAGCATTTACAGATGTTGCCTAGGTCTTGTGTCCATTTTAGTCTACTGTTACCACTGCTATGACTTGAATAATCCAACTCTTAGGTCCTGTTTTCTCAGTTTGCTTCAACCTAGTTCTGTGCCAGGTTGCAGAGCTGCTTTCAGGTCTTCAAGTCTTGTCAAATCTGGTCCCAAATCAAGTCCTTGATGGCAAGTCCGAATATCAAGTGTTGTCAAGCTGTTAAGTCAGGTGTAAAGTCCAGGTCAAGTCTCAAGCCTTGTCTTCAGTCCTTGAAGACGAGTAAGATACAAGTTCATAAGCAAATGAAAAGCTCATGTCAGGCAGGCAAATTGTGATTAACTCTGAAGTGCTCACACTAAGTTTGACCAAAGCTCAAGGTTAAAGCTCTGACAGATGAAAACCTTTGTGTGTGTGTGTCTGATAAAACCTTTCAGACACAGCCAGGAAAAATTCAATCCTTAAAATTCAAAAATATATCAATACAAGTCAAAATAGCGGAAAGCTTCTACCATACTTGGAAATCTGTTGTGAGCCTCTCTGCTCTGAACCACCTCCAGCTTACCCTCCATTATGTCACAGCACTTGTCAGACATCTTTATGTGTGGAATAAGACAAATTGGTTCTTGTGTTTTGTATTAAAATGAAGAGGCAGACTGAGGGGAGGGGTGGGGGAGCCAGTATGGAGAGAATAGATGGGAAATGAGAAAGAGAGCATGTGGTATAGTAGATACTAAACTTGTCTGGGCTTTTGTAAATGACTAGCTGCACAATAATAAATGTGTTTAGACTGTCTGAGGGGACTATAGTGTTTGTGCAAAAGAGCTATTCTTAAGTGGATTTTATTGTTTCCCTTCTTCCCCTAAATCCCCTTTGTTTGTGTTTTTTTGCTTTAGTAGATGAAGAATAATCACCAAGGAACAAGGCTGGGTATTTCATTTATAAAGCACATTTAAACAGATGTTCACTCTAACCTGTGAGAATTAAGGAGCCTTGTTCAAAATTTGCTGATCCACTTTTAAATCCTTATTTATTTCATTTTATACACTCCAGCGCAGTGGGAGTAGGTTGACTATACACTTGTTTAGAGGCACAGTTTTCAACTTAATCTGCACACACACAGAGAGGTAAAATGAGGAATATACAACTGTATTACTAACATTATCTCATTACTATCTGCACCGCAGTACTTCATTTCTAAGGAAAGTGAGTAGATGGTGAGGCTGCTAAAGCCATTTCCATGCTGATATAAGTGTTTGAAACAACGCGAGCTGTATTTTTAGATGCATTTGCCGACTATGAAAGACAAAGAAAACACAACCTACTTGTTCCATAACTCTAACAGAAAAGGCATTTCAAAGGATATTATGACCGTTAGGATATATCTTGTTTTTAGCTTAAGCGCTGCACTTATTCCATGTCCTCATGTTACTGAGTACTTGTTTAATTTAACCTCTTGCTGTTCGTCTTCTTCTTGGAAAAATGTGACAATTGGTCTCTTGGGGCGAGCGCAGTGAATGGAACCCTTTGAGTCGAACTCTCCGGGGAGATGGAGTTTGGATCATCACACTGAGAGGCAGATTATTCTCTACTCAAAAGAAAAAAAAAGAAGAAGAAGCAAGGACAGAAGTGAAGTTGTCTGTCAACTCAACTGGGATCAAAACAGGGACTGAAACTGTCACCTTGCTGGATTGAAGAAGAATTTGCATAAGTTCAGGTGTCCACCAGTTGAAAGCTAAATCAAAGCCAATAGAAAAGCAAAAGAAGGAGGAAATCATTCAGTCAGACGTCTTGTTGCTGAGGATGTACTTCTCTTTTTAATATTCTGTCAGTTGTTGAGCAGCCTCTACCTGAACAGTCAGTCCACATTTTCAGCGCCCATTCAAAGTCCTCTGTTTAGTCCCTGTCTGGTCTTTCATCTTTAAGAAGCTATTTCTGTGATGTTTTTCGACATAAAGCAGTGGACAGATCAAGTCAGTAATGTATTAAATCATTTATTTGTTGGTTTCAGAGAAGCAGACTTGTTTACTGCCATCCCTCAGCAAATGTCAGGCTTCATCTATAATTATATCAATAAGCAGTCTGTTGTGCTGTTTTTGCACTCCACCTCCGAAGTTCCACTTGTAAATAAAATAGTGTAGGCGCAAGTACTGTCACATTTTTGTTCTACATAAGAGGCACCCTTATCCTAAGTATCTATTCAGTGTTTGAGGCTATTAGGGCTCATGTAAGTCCTCTACGTTTCCAAAAGTTTTCAGGACTTTCAGGTGAACGGCTACTGAATCATAGAATACAGAACATACAAATTAAATTTTCATTTTAATTATTTAGACATGTCATACAGAGTTACTTTAAGAACTTAGACGTATATATACCCACCGTCAAATAGGTGCCAATTACATTGATAACTGTTTTACTCGGCTGTGCATGTGACAGGGTGCCATTTAGTTAGCAGTGGTTTAATTATCCAATCAGTCAGCTGGTCAGCTCGCCACTCATGCTCGGCCTCTCATTGGTCTGTCACAGTTCAACGACAAACTTAAACTCTGACTGCAACAACCCACAATCCACTGCAGGGCATACAGCTTCATACGGTGCAGTCAGGACAAACAAATCGACTCACACTGAACTGTCATGAATGACTCACGATTGGGAGATATTGCATCAATAGTGAAGTCAGAATGAAAAAAAAAAGCCAGAGGTTTCAATTATGAAACAGTTTTTACATTTATTATCTTTTATTATCTTTTAATTATGACTTCACAATGTTGACTTCAGTCTGTATTTTGACTTTGCGCCACAGTTTCAGAATGTTTTCTTGAGATGAGATAGATGCTAAATCTCCCAGCAAACTGTTATGACCTTTTGAATTCATTTTTTGCTTTTAAACTAAAGTTACTATCCAGAATTTGACTCTTAAAAAACTGATCATTATTTCTTGCTATATTCCTTCATTTATTTTTATGTCTCTTGAACATCAGAGATTAGATAATATCTTTTCATTTTGACCAAAATCTTCCCAAAGCCAAAGAGTTATCCAATATCTCATCCAGTATCTATACCTCCTCTGCAGTGTTCACTCGCCTTCCACTCAGAGCTCCTCTGCTTCCCTTTAAAGCCTCTTCCTGTCTTCCACTGCCTCCCCCTCCATCCCTACAGATCTCCCCTCTCCAGCCTCTACACACAGACTTGATAGTGGTGATGTTTTCTCACCAGAAACCCATATACCATATGCATTATTTATTTTTCATTTCCTTCCTGCTCAGTGGTGTGGTGAGGTCAACCATCTATTTCTAGTACGAAGTTGAAAACTTCTCAGCCCATCGATAGCAAAGATCACGCGAAGCAAGACTCTGACCAACCAGCAGGCTGCTCCACAGCTCACCACAATTACCTATTCTGTCAGCCCTTTCCTTATTAAGTATTTCATCCACAATTCCACCATCTACCATTTTAAATGTGTTCTTCCCATTTCCTTATGTCACTAATCGTTCTCTGCTTTATGTTGCTTTCTCTTTGCCCCATTTCTCTCGGTATCTCTAGGAATACTGATGTGAGAGGCCAGTGGGACCAAGAAATGAACTACTTTTGAAAAATGACAAAATGCACACACACACACACACACACACACACACACACACACACACACACACGCATTAATACATATATATGAGCAGAAAGAATGAAAGGTCCATTTCAATTCATTTATTCACCAACACAAGTACAAAATGTTTGATTTGAATGAAAAATGAAGGCCTGCATATAAAAAATCTAATTCATTTAATAATCAGGTAGTCTTCATTTTCTCTTCCATATTGATACTTTCTTTTCCTCAGTATGTAATTGCTATTTCATGGATGAACATCAGGAGCAGATTCTGCATCAACAATAGAGAGAAGTGAGCATAAAATCCATTTTCATGACAACTCTTATGGTGAGTAAACAGCTTGAATGTCGACATGGATACTGGCAGCCCATTAATACAAGCACAGCATTGAGCAGAATGAGGTGAATTTATGCCTCACGTTCTCACTTAATGTAAATTCCATCTGATATTGCATCTCATACTCAGTGTAAAATATAAATATATATTGAATTATTCTTCTTAATTTCAGCTCTGTTTCACTTACTGTGTATGATCTTGAAATGATGGATGTATGCAGCTAAGTGGGTGAAACGGCTGTGTGCTCTGGTGCTCTCCAAGGTGCTGATCCTGGAGCTGCCAGCGGCTGAGGAGAGGTTAACGTAGCAGGAAGTATTCAGCCACCGAGTGAGCTTTTCCAGTCACGATACTTCGTGTTTACTCGCCTGAGCGGTCTTACAAACTGTGAGGGTCACTTTGGTGGACCTCAGTCTTAAACAGTGTTATCCAAAAACATTTTGCATACACAATTCCTGACTTGAGGTGTTTTTACTATGACAGCAGAGTCTATTTCTGTCGGAGTTATTTCTGTTTATTATTTGTGCTATTACTGTGACAGTCGCCAAAGTGTTTATTCAGCCTGTTGGCTGTTGCGCTTGTTATTTTGGCAAGATTTTGGAGATCATCTTCAGTGATTTGCCTTTCATCTGCACTCTGGTCCTCATCCTGTCTCTGCTTACAAAACACTTCTGGGAACTGCAGCACAAATAAATGTTTAAGATATTCACAGCATAGTGTTGCGTACTTGCATGCACCTTAAATCTGACATATAAATTCTGAGTGCATAATACACTATATGTATAACTGCTTATCGGATCTTGAATTGGGAATTAAAAGCAATCATCCACAGTAACAGCAATCCTGTGGACTAATTAGCTCAATTTAGATTCTGGTGTCAGTCTAAACACTGGTACAAGATAGCTGGTGACAAATGCAAACCTTTGGTGTACAAACATATATACAAAGTGTCTCCTGAAGCCTTCCATGAGCACTGCCGCTGTATTAGAATGTCTGAAACTCATTATTGCTGCCAAACAGATAACATTTATGTTAATGAGCTCGCCTTTCTGGGATTGTGGCTGATGAAAAATTCACAGGTACCTTCTGCTGCCACTGATGGAAGTGAAGCTTTAATCAGAGCTGAACTGGTGATACTGCTGCTGGTTTAGGTTGTAGCACTTGTGTCTGCGTTGTTCCTGTGTGATAATACGAGAAACGGTGCTTTCTTTAAGAGTCCTTTAACTCCCAGACCCAGCTGTCTCTCTGATCGCGCTCTCTTTTAAGAACAGCAGGTTAAATGCTAATGCCTGTGTAGTCCAAGTGCCTGTCCATCCAGCTGCCTCTGTAACTTTTTTTTTTTTGCCACATGTTAACACATTCTGCCAGTCACATCAGCCCTGGCTGCCGGCCAGACGCTGGCTAATCACACACTGTCTGTGTGAGCATTTGCATGTGTGTGCGTGAGCATGTGGGTTGAGTAATGCTCTCAGCAGAAAAAGCAATCCAGAATGCCTGCTCAAACAAGGAATAAAATAAGCATCTCTCACCGTTTCTGTAGGAAAATGAAAATTTTGGCACTTCCTTTAATTGGCTTTATTGCAACCATAAATCAATGTGAAATGCAAATGTGCCTGAAAATGTCAGCAGATAAAGTCGTCACGCATGGAAACAGATGGGAGCTGTTGCTGTAATTTCCGTTTTAGATCAAAGCGACATGAATGCACATATTTGTGCCCTGATGCCGTCCGGCAGAAGGCTGAGGCAAATAACCATTTCTCTGATGACTGCATACTTCTTCACACACAGGCCGCGGTCATCTCTCAACCAGTGCACAGCTGCCTGCTGGTGGAAATCAAGTGCACCCAAATTTAATCAGCTGCACATGGAGGCAGACCAATCCTCAGGAAACAGGATGAATTTAGATTTTAAAGCTGGCGTTTTGGTATGATTGCTGGTTTTAGGAAAAAGGAGGCAAAGGCACACACCCCTGTCTACATCAGTGGAGCTGAAGTGGAGCAGGTGAACAGTTTCAGGTTCATGGGAATGCGCATCACAGAATACCTGTCATAGACATCACACATCTCCACCCTTGTATAGAAAGCTCAGACACGGCTGTATGTCTTTGGGAAACTTAAGAAGGCAAAATTTCTACAGGGGAGCAATCGAAAGCATCCTGACTGAAAATATTACAAACTGGCTTTGGGATGTGCACAGCCCAGCACAGGAGGGCTCAGCAGTGGGGCATTAAAACCAACCAGAACATCACTGGTACCATCTACCAAGCACCAGTGATATCAGTGAGGTGAGAGCTCAGACGATATTAAAAGACAATACCAGCCACAGCCACAGCCTGTTCACCCTGCTGCCATCTGCCGATCGATACAGAAGTATCCACTGCTGTACCACCAGACTACAGAGCAGCTTCTTTCCTCAGGCTGTGAGACTCCTCAAACTCATCCTCTGCACTCCACCACGAAAAGTAATCTTATTTTTATGATTTATAATTTATTCATACATTTATATAATTTTTGTTTTGTGAGTAGGGACAACAACTAGCATTTCACTGCACAACCCTTTGTTACAAAAAATGATAAATAATTGACCCTTTTAGCTTGTACCTTTATCTCTCAAATATTTTGTTTTTCATTTCTTCCTTTTTTTCCCAATTTTCCCAGTTCATTGGACACTGAAATGCAGGACTGACCATGACATATTCAATAAGATAGTGGCGGTGAGAATAAAATATAAGATTAAGCTATGCACTCTTGAACATACTTACATTTTAAATACATTGAATTATACAGAAATTAAACTCTGCCTCTTCTTCCCGAGGACTGCCTGGATCCAGTGATCCCCGAGGATCCCCAAACCCCACTTTGAGAAGCAGTGGTCCTTATATCCTTCCTACAGAGTAGAGAGAAACAGCTCTGGCCTACATTTTACAGCTCATTAACTAAACGAAGACTAGCTGCACAAAATATACAGACAGAGACCATGGCTGTGCTGCCTCCAGGCCAATCTCTGAGAGCAAACATGTGTGTGAAAGCCACAGTGTGTGTATGCATGCATATACATAGATGAGACAGTACAGTCAGGGCACAACACATAGAGGTCAGAGACGTGGGCTTGTGACTCGAAAGTCAGGACGAGAATATGCTTGAAAAATATATATACAGATAGAATTGATAACTATCAAATCGATATACGAAATAAATATAAGTCATCTAAATGTTGGTGGAACAGTGGAGAAATCAATGCAAATGTCTCCCACATATTTCAGTCATGCAAAATGTTTAACTCCAAACAGACTGTTGTTAAAAGAGAAATTGAATGTATATTTCATTTACCTGTGTAGGTGTAAAGCATCCTGAGGTATTTGATACAACTGATGAATATTTATTTAGAATATTAAGAACAACTCGAGGCAAATGAGAAGCCCATGTACATACAAAGGAAAGAACAAGTGGAGCAAATTAAGAACATGGGGAAAATCATAATTTCCTTACATGTGTGGATATGCATGGGTACACACTGTATTTTGCCAGTCAACAGTAACAATAAGGGGTAAAGAAAGAGCCAAGATTGCACGAATATGTGTGCAAGCACACACCCTTCATGTAAGCCATGTCCAGGTGTCCACGCATACTGTAAAACATCAGGAACACACATCTTTTCACTCAGACAGTGACTTAAAGCACTGTTCTTTCTTTTTTTTTTCCCACCACCTCTTTCCTGGTGTCACTGAACCATCATTAGCTGATTAATGTCTGCCTGCTGTGAGTGTTAATTGACATAATCTATTCTTCATTAGCTTTGCCCCTCTGCAGACAGAGTCAATGTGTTCCTTCACCCCTCATTTCACCCAAGGTGGTCTTGCCCTTCACCTTGGGCTAATGGTGGGCTGAACCAAATCAAGGTCCTTGCAGGGGTGCTTTTCTTCCAGGGCGTGGGTTAAGTTGTCAACAGTGGTCAGATTCTAAGTCACACGTGAAGTGCATTACTTGAACAGATGACATACAACTTCACAAACTATAATGGCCAATGTCAACTGGATGACACACTTGATGTGAACACTGGCGTGAGCAGTCTCAAATTCACCTTCATTGCGAGACTCTCCACATCCTCATCATGGATAAGTAGAGCTGTTATAAAGAAGGTGTTATGGATCTTTTCAAGTGCATGAGGATGAGTTAAAAAAAAACAAGCTAAGATACTCACATACTGTGGAGAAAACTGAAGAAAACGTAGTCATGTTATAGCCTTAAAATTAGACTGTATTTCTAGTTTAAATTTCACTTCATTATTGAGTGTGACTTCATGTTCATGTTAGCTTTTTGTCTTTCTCAGTGGGGGTCGGGGTCCCTTGGAGGTTTGACCTTTACGTTCACGTCATGTTCAGCTGACGGTGTTTGCTGGGAGCAGGTTACTTGTTGCTTCTTTGATAAAAAGGCAATTTAAGAGTTCTTTGAGTGACAACATCACTGATCTTATCCCTGCTTTCTGCTATGTTCACGGCAGTTTGTGTCAGCGTACGGCACAGTGACATATCCTACAAAGCTGTGATTGGCTTGGCTGTTTTCCAACCATGAATAATGAATGAATAAATAGGGTCTGAAACTAGGGTTTGGTCTCACAATTTAAAAAAAAAACAAAAACAAAAAAAAAACATGTTTCTGGCAATCAGAAAAAAATGAACCAAGAATATTTAGAGCCACGACGTCTCCCTGACATTTAGAAAATCCAGTGATTTGGTATTTAGAAAGGTCCTGAATTAACAACTGCTCTGGCTGAATGGCAAATCTAAGAAAATAAAGTATAACATTATTTTTTTCTCTCTTCTTTAAAGAAGTCAAGAAAATAAGGATAGATGACTTATTGTTAAAAAGAAGTCAGGAAAGCCAAGCAGAGTTGAGCAATGTTTCAATACATGGAAGAGTCGAGAAAATCAACATGTTGCTGTAAAGTCAAGAAAAGCAAACAGAGACAGGCTGAGATCTTGGTGTATATTTAGACTGAAGCCAGCACCGAGAGAGAGAACGGAGAGAGAGAAGGAGCAGATCTGGAGAGAAAGTAAAATGAAGTTGAGGAGGGTGGAAGAGATTGATTTTCTCTGACATTTCCCACTGAAAAAGTTCTGAACTCGTCACAGAATTGAAAAAAAAAAAAAAACGAAAGAAAGCATATCTAAAACGTACACCAGCTCCCCTATCTGTTTCTTAGCAACAGCCTGCACCCGAGGCGAGAACGACGAGCTGTGGAGATGGAGTGATAGAGAGAGATAGCTGCAGAACAGAGAGAAGAAGAGAGATACTGGAGTGTGAACCCTACAAAGTGTTTGGTTGAGGCTTCGGCACATATTGATTTTAGCTGATATCCTTACTTAATCCTTCACATTTGTGAAGAACCCACCCACTTCCACAGTTCCATGGATTTCCCGAGGAAACATACTTTTGAAAACTCGCATCTCGCTCTCTCAAACTCAAAGTGTCAGCATATTCACGACAATGGCCGGCTATATCTGCGTCTTTGTTAGCTTACGACGTTAGGACTGATCAATGTTTTTATTAACAGTGGATTAAGTGGAAAGTTGCACAGTGAAAGCAGTCGCTTGTAGTGATGGACCGACAGAGAATTATCACCCAACTGAAAAATGTACTGTTGCACCACTTTCATCAACTTTGCTTGCAGACACAGCAGGCAGCTGTTTTCAGTGAGACAGCTCTGAACACTACCAGCAGCACCAATCAGCAGACACACAGCGTTAGAGACGAGCTGGTGTTCACAGTGGAGCATCAATCAGCTGAATGAATTAAAACGTTGCTGGGCCGACTTGATTGGTTTGCTAATACATTCTCCATCACCACTTCATGAGCTAGTAATGTGAGAATGGTGTGTCTTCAGCTTGCTCTACTGCCCCCAAGTGGCCCAAAAATCAAGCTATGCTCAGCATCATTTTCTGGAGCAGCTATTTAATGTCTTTGCTTTTTTGTAATTACCTCTACATGTAGTAGTTTTCCTTGTTGGAGACACGGGACACACACATACCAACGCACAGGAGATTCACAGGAAATGATTCATGCATGTACTGAATGTGACGGAAAGACAAAAGCTGCTCCTTGTGCAAATTTGATTTAAAGCTGAAGGCAACCTTTGCTCATCGGTTTAGTGTTACTGTGTCCGAGAACATTGTTGAGTGTTTTTTTATTCTCTGAACAAGCTGACATGATGAATTATGAGTTTGTCTTGCTGTAAAGAGGTACAGGGGTTGAGCTTCCTCTGTTGCATTTCTGACAGAGTAGCTGCTCAAGGTGTGTTTGCTGCCCCCAGAGGCCATACAGGGAATTGAGAGTGGAACTCAGGGCTTTGTTAAAACACACTTCTCACCTCAGTCGTTGCCATATAAACAGATGCTTCCAAAGAAATGCTTTGGATAGGAAAACTCATTAGCAATGCCTTCAAATAGCATTGGAGCTGCTCTACTGCACAGCAGTTTTGAACCATTCAAGTTTTACTTTGGATATTTAATTATCTTACTTAAAAAAAATCCACTTGAATAATGACATTGTAGTTGCTACACAAAGCCGATAGTAATTTTATCATCTTCTCAACATGATGTGCTAACATAGTTAAAATCATTTGACATGCAAAACATGAAATATGTTTGGAGTGAAGTACTTCATTGAGCTATGAAGTGAGATTTGCTCCAGTCCAAACACGTCTGTAAGTATTGTGCTCCAGCTCTGAGAGAGTCTGTGTGCTTGTGTGAGTGTGGTCCTCAGCAAAAAGTGAGTATTTGACCTTGATGCCAGCATGGCAGACAGACAACTGTAGCCACCAGATGGCCGGTGACCCATCGACTACAGCTGCTGTATACAGGGTGCAAACACACTGCATGCACACACACACACACAGACACACACACAGACACATGTGATCGGTGCACACAGAATACAACCAGGAATGTGTTTGGGAGGTGCTGCTATTTCAAGTTAATTGTCCTTTGTTACTTTTCACTAGCGAGCTTAGAATGCTCTCACTGTCCCAGACAGCCCTTGGAACAGAGAGGTTATCTTTAAAATGGCACTTTAGGTTGTTTCTAAGATGTAATCACGTGCTGCATATGATTCTTATTGTTCACATGTTTGCTTCTTATAAATAGCACATTTTGCATATACCTCATGATATCATGTACTGAAGTAAAAGGGTTTGGACGCTTTGTTTGTCAGTCAGCTTGGACATACTTTAATAAGTCACATCAAAGGATCCCTGGTTTGGCAGACTGCAGTTATGAGATAAACTGAGCTGAAAACCAACCATAAGGTGGGACGGGAACCAGCAGAGGCCGATCAGATTTGATCCTCAACGCTAGCCATTGACAGTTCGCTCGTCCCTGACTACAAAAGTGAGCAAACTGGATTTATCTGTGGCCAGCTGATGCTTTTTAGATAAAAGCCGCAGCAGGGATGTACAATATATCTCTATCTCCTTTTTTTTTGGGTGTGTGTTTTTTTTCTTCCTGAGGTTTGTGTGAGACAGAGTGAAATAGAGAGACAGTCTATTTGGGACAGTGATGGCAGCTAAAGATAGAAGCCGAGTTTGAGAGGCGAGAAGAGGAAACATGGCTTGTTTCAGAGAGATCTAATGTATGATCTGAGCCTGAATCAAGGCAGAGAATAACAGAGATTATAAATAAGCGATGATTCTCTCTCTCTCTCTCTCATTCCTGCCCTGTTTAGATCTCGCTCACAGCTCGCTCTACCTCTCTGTCTACTTTTAGATGTCCTCATGCCTTCTCACTTACTCAGTCTCTTCACTCACAGATAGATTCTTTCCCTCTCGGCTTTGCCTGTTTTCTCCCTTATGTCCCTCCACTCCTTGTCTTCTCATCCACTCTATCAGCCAGTCCTACCACAAAAGCCACCATATGTTTCATGTAACAAGGTCGTTTTCAAGGGGACATGTGGCATCGTGTTTGCTGCATTTCCCACCCGCATGCCCTTCATCCCCCTTTTATCCCTCCCTCCTACGCGTCTTCTGTTGAATACACATTGCCCTGCCAACAAGTAGAGCTCCCGTCCACAATTAATGGTCTTTGGTTTTTTAACTTGTCATGAACGCCACCGGCAGTGCGTGTGCAATGCATTCATGGTGCGCTGGATTCTAATAGTATGTGTGTGCTTTATTTGCCTCAGCTGCAAAGGAAGCGCTGCATTTATTTGAAACAGGTTTGTATTGGATAGATGTGTTTCCTATTCTGTATTTCTGTCTTTTTTTTCTGTTTTATATTGCCGTGTTATATTATTTTTGGATATTTTCACAAGATGTCTCCCTGTTTTAAGAGCAGCTCCCATTGTAATTTGCTGTTGATGCCGTTTGCCGTCAATGCAAACTCTGCATCTTCTTCCTGTGTACCTGTTGTATTGCTAATTTCAGCATGCTTTCACAGCATTACGTCCATCAGTACAACCGTAGAGTCATGTCATATCGCTTTCGTCGCTCTGAGTTTCTCATTTCAGCAAAAGCACTGTCTTAATTCACTAATTAATTCAAATTGATTTTACTTTGACATTTTTTTCAATCGTCGTTCAGCTACTTTCAATAGAAGCCTCCCGGGGAAGGGTGGGATTCTGCCCCCTGAAAGTTTCACACATTAACTGAAAACACTTCTACTTTGCTGTAATTATTCAATCCCTGTTAATCTGCTGTCATTTGAAATCCAGCATAGATATTTCACATTAAAAGCCTTCCAGCATGATCCCTCATCAGGCTTTTAATGTGAAACCAATGCTGATAAGAGGAAGTCTCTGTGAGTAATGTAGAACTCTGTGGAGGTGTACAAGATAAATCCACCCCCCCCCCCCCTTTTTTTTTTTTTTGCAACCCAGCCTTTATACGCCTTTATTTGTTCTTACTGTCTATTATTTGACACTCTGCCATTGTTTGAATGTTGGTTATTATTTGGGATTTTGGGATATACATGGCTGCAAATGATGACATTTGAAAGATTACATATATGTAATGCAATACTGATCACTATCACACAGGTTGTGATTGTGTCAAACTCAATCTGAAGTTCCTCTAATTACAGATTTTGAAGAATAAATAAACTCTACATCCAGTATATGCATCAAATCTTTAATAATGGAACCCTGCTTCTGCACTGATTAGAGAAGCTGATGGGGCTTAAAAAGCAATTTCAATCAACATAATAAATTGCTTTGATTAAAAAAAAAAAAAAAAAAAAAAAAACACCTTGAGGAGGGAAGATAGGGTTGTGGCTGGGCTGCCTCATTATGGTGTTTAGTTTGAGTTTAAAGCACCGTAAAATATGATAAAGTAAATCATACCAACACAGGGATGAGTGGAGTGAAAGGAGAGCGTTAACCTGCATGTCTGTCTGTCAACCTGTCAGTTTGCAGAATGAGAGTGGAAGTGGTTTTGTTATCATGACAATTCTCCTTGTGTTGCCAAACCAAAAGCCATTGTTCATCAGAATTCTTATAAAATGTGCACAAGTAAAAGCAAACCTGTTCATGCATGCGGCTCTCACAGTAGAACAATTTAACGCTGCAAAGCAAATCCAAAGAAAGAAGACGGCTACAAAAACCCAATCAGACTGCAGATGTCAGGAATGACAGCAGACTAACCATGAAGTTCTCCACTAAACCGTCCCCCTTTGTTTGGCTGAGGTGTCAGTCACACACACACACACACGCATGCACGCACACACTGCTTGCAGTGCAATTCAACTGGAAAAAGGTTTTTTAACTAGTCACTATGGAAACTCTGTAAGACATTGCTTGGCCTCTCAGTTTTGTTTGTTTGTTTGTTTGTTTGTTTTTTCCTGTTTGTTTAGCAGGTAGTTTAAAACACATCAGCTGCATCTGTAAGAGAAAGCCACACAATTGCAGCTGTGTTGCCATCATCAGGACCAGCACAGAGAAAGAGTTACCAGCTGATGATCATGTTAATTACATGACATTACACTAAAATGGGATGTTATTCATCCCTGTGGTGGCATTGGCCGATTGCGGGAAATAAAAGAAGACTCTGTTGTGTTTTTACAGCACAGTTATTTAAGATATTCACCTGATAATTCCAGCATTTATATTCCAAAGAAAATGAGTAAAAGAAAATCTTTTTCAAGTCCAACAGATACCTCTATGGATGTTTTTCAATGTTCTGAAGACATACAAGTGTTTGCATCTTTGAACCAAAGATGAATTTGAAATTTTACAGCTGTTTTTCGATCTATGGATTTTCACATTTTTGTCCTTGTTAGATGTTGGCACAACCTCAGGGATGATCTACACCTGACAATACTCTCAGCCTCTCAGATTTCTGTTGCAGGGTCTCCTCTGTATTTACATAGAACATTACAGAAGCCTCAGCTTCCATTAGGGAAAACTTAAAGACTGAATGCTACAAATGCAACACAAAAGCTGGAAAAGGTATTGGGGATGGATTTACATGTCTTCTATGCTGGACGCAACTAACACACTGAAGACTGGTGTTTAGCAGCTTGACGCAACATTACCACCACCTTGAAAAGGCTCTCCTCTTATGAGGACTCACTGCCATCAACGAAATGATCACTGATTTCATTGGTGAATAATACTTTCAACCAATGAATAAACACCTGAAATGAGCTTAATGGTTTGGTTTTATGACATTTTATATTGATGATTGGGTGTTCTTTTTCTGTTGTGGCACTGTTTTGTGAGTTAGGCTGACAACACTGCACAAGTTGACGCTTTGCTCCTGCTATCAGGCTGATTAAGCAGAGTGCACAGCAAGCACAGCTGGGGCTCTATCAGGAGGAGACACATGCAGCTGTTGGTGAATTATTTGGGCTATATTGCTTATTACCTGTGTAATCCGGGCAAAATAGGATAAACTATACATATACGTCTCCATGCACTTGGTAGTTCAGAATGGTAGCTTTTTCAAAACTAGTACCTGCTCATTGCACCACGGCTGATAAACGGTTTTCTTCTTTTGAACACACCCAGTATGATTAGTTGTCCTCTGTTGCACTTTACCGATTGATTGTGCCCATGCTGTGCTGCATCCAAGTGCCACTGGGAAAAGACATAGGTTGTTATTTGAAAATATTATTCACCTCAGCTTTCAGACGGCACTGTAAAGCTACAATTAAAGAATCATCTAGTTTTTATTTCTTTGTTATTGCCTTTCAAACACTGCATCATTTTGATGAGTGAACAGCAAATCATGTAGACGACATTAATGATGAAACGCCATCATTAACAATGATGGATGCATCGATTCTCCAAGCATCATTTCTAAGACTTTCATTTCTTTTATTCTTTCCAGTTAAAGTCGCCGAATGAATGCAGTCAGCGTCTCGCCAATTTGGCACATGATGACGGCAAATGATATTTGTGAGATAGCTCACATTAGTGCAGAAAGAAAAAAAGTGCAGAAATTGAATTAGCTCGTTTTCATGAAAGGTCCTGCCGTGTCCAATTTAATGACCCACTTGTCCAATGTGCACACGATCAGAAGGACAATTCTTATCACATTCTGCAGCAAACAAAAAAGTCACATGTCTGCATGTGTCCTGTCATGAAATTCAAAAGCAGAAATCCCAAAATGATGTATGGGAGTGAAACTGTTTTGGGTTTTACATGAAACTGATCTATCATTCTCTGCTCCTTTATATGCTTATCCGTATATCATGTCTTTTTTTTTGGCCACATCCAGAAATCTGTGGGTTGCTGCAAAGTTCAAAGTAGTCTTCACCACCTTCCAGCTGAGGTGAACAGCTGCCCATGTGACCTGAATGCTGCATGAGTCCAGTGGTTGGGTCGAACAACTGGCCGTGGCCGTTCTTTGGTATAACTTTTGTACACTAGTATTTTATCTCAGGCCTTAGTGCAGAATTGCACCGTCTCTCTATGGCGATAAACCACTTTAGAGGCTTGAGGCGGCCCAATTTTTTATCTCGGCACCATCACAGAAGGCAAGTGGAACTGATTGAAAAGAAATTATGAAAGAGGAGAGAAAAAAAGAAACCTGGCTGAGGACATTGGAGGGAAAAGTGAATACAGGTTATCAAATCTCAACTCAAAATAAATCTCTTTCATCAAGCTCTCCATCTCTTTCTTTCTCTGACACTTTTCTCTGAGCCGCCTGTATACTCTGTATAATCAGATCAAACCTGCAATGAACCGCTGACTCAGTCAAGGCTCTGGCTCCAAACCCAGATGCACAGAATTATCACTGCCTCTAAATCCTGAAATGGGAGTTAAAAACCAATTCTGTTGCAACCTTTTGTACATTTGAAATATTCTTTGAGTTTAAATTCCACAATTGCATATTATCAATACAAACACTCATGAATTGTAATGAGACTATTTTTCTTAAGTGGTCCATATCATAGCCTATATAAAAGCATGATATGTTACAGCAGACTGCATCTTAGATGATCTACATTATTAATCAGGATATTTAAAGATGTTTGTATTGAATTAGTGAGTTTTGACCAGGAAGACTGGCAGCTTATACATAATAGTCACATTTAAAAGCTTGTTTGTGTGTGAACATGAAGATAAAATGTCCTTCGAAAGAAAGAAAATATATATATCTGATCATTTCCTGCACCATCATCTGACCAAAAGCTTCATCAGAGCTTCAACACACGAGGTGGTTTGTCCTACACTAAAACACATGTTAACTTTGCCTGACAGAGATGATCCTGCACGCCTGGACTCCAGATTCAGTATCTCCTCTGCTGACTCCTGTGCAATCTCTGTCCTGCCATCACCCTTTACCACACACTGCCAGTACATACATTGTGTTTTGCTAACAGTGCATCTGAAGGTCTCCTTACTATAAATACATAATGCTTATGTAATTTCACTAGAACAATCTATGCATAATCAAAGAAGCTTCAGTCACTCACCACCTCATACTGTCACCTGTTCTATTATCCACCAAAACATTGTTGTCGAAGAGGTAACATAACTGAGGACTCTGAAGCTGTGCTCACATTATCGCAGCAATGAGTCTCTTGCTGTGCATGTGCTGATTTGCTCAGCATAGAACTTTTGGGGGAACGAATAGACTGTGGGAGCTAATCATCAGCAAACAGCTAATTGCAACTACGCAGTGTTTCTAGCCAGTGTTATTTTTTACCTATAAGTACCAACGTTACAAGTATAGATCACTATAGAAACTCACACAGCATTTTCGAATATGGTCACTTTATCTGAAGGTTCATACTCTGCCCAGCAAATGTTTGATGATGATATTTAGAGCTGAATGATTGGTTGATTAACTAATCAGTCGGTTGCCCAAAAAATAATCAGTACTAATCATTATTAATCATCATTTCTTTAGAAAGACTGAGCGACGTTCTCTTTCCAGACTCCAGCTTTTCTCTCTTATCATGGTAAATTTGGGATTTGCCTGCTGGTCAGTGATTGGACAACATTTTCTTGGGCTTTGGGATGTGGTGATTAGAATATTTCACAAAGTTCAACGATTTAACAGACTAAATGACAAAGTAAAAAAATATATATTGACAGATTAAATAATAATAAAATTGCAAAAAATGCATCAACATACTTTATATATATCTATATAATAAATGTAAAAAGTAATGACCGGTCTGATTCTTCTCTGTGTGCACATACTTTAATATTACTATACCCAACAAATAGGTACAGTTTCGATCATATACAATAATTATGAGTAAAAACCCTGAGAAATGTGTAATTCTAGATCCAAATTCAAAGATTATGCACCGTTATGGCCACATTCCCACAGTCCCATCACAGCCATATTGTGAGCATACAGAGGGGCAAACACACACAGAGACAGGGCGGAGAAGTGGCGTGGCGACTTCAGTAATTGCAGTGTGCTCTGACAGCCATCTTAATGAGATAATGTGCAAAGGAAGGCGAGTCGGTGCCACCCTCCTCCTCCTCCAACTCCTCCACTGAGCAAGAGACAGACGGAGCGGTTGACCTCGAACGGAGCACGACGACAGAAGGGAGAATGGATGGAGGTTAAAAAGGGAGGAGACACAAGGAAGAGAACAGCGGGAAAGAGAGAGGAAAAGGATGGAGGGATCGAGGAGGATGATGGAAGGAAAGATTTAGGGGAAAGGTGTTTCTGACCGGGTGGAAGGAAGATGAACGAGAGAGGAAAAGAGAAAATAGGACAGAAGAGAAGAGGAGGGTGCAGAAAGACAGAAGCGTAATAAAGACAATAGAGCCGCACAGAAGGAGGTTATGATTGATTCCCTGATTTGCCCCTGGCAGGAGGGGCAACACTGACTGGAGACCAGCTGGTTGCTTGCCAGACAAAAATTAACAGCAGCAAATGGAGCCGAGTTAACGGACACATTTCAGCATGAGCCACAGAATCATCAGCTGTCCAGCAGGTTGCTGCATTTTCAAGCCTCAGTCAACGACGGCTTTGGCCTGCCAGACAAAACTGAGCAGCAGGTAGCAGCATTAGCTCATAGCCTGGGAGCTAATTCACTTCAAATGGAAGTGTGAGTCACAGAGAAGCCAAACTATCCTTTTAACAGCTTGATCTAACAGGACATAGGGTGTAAATCCCTGAATCTTCATCTTTGTACCACAGCAGAAGGACGTAGAGGGTTACAAAAGGATCCGAATGAAATTTTCTTCTGAAATTAGAGAGAAATTAGAATTTGATTCCTTGGTAATAGTTTTTCATTCAATACCCTTCCCCTGAAAACAAAATGAAATGAGGATTTTCCATCTAAAAATATCAGGATCAGCTTTCAAAACCCATTTCATGTGACACTGTGAATGACTGTGAATTCAGTTTAAACTCCATCATTCCAGAACAAATACTGACTGCATGACCTCTGCGGCCTGAGCGATCGCTGCATGTTGCATACATGTACAGTGAAGTTCACTGGCTGCATGTTCACCACAGTAAAAGTCTCTCCATCTCTCTCTCCATGTTTTTTTTTTTTTTTTTTATCCTTCCAGAGCATTCTTTATCTCTCTTTCCCAAACACCACGAACACCCCAACAACACAATCTCATCTCAGATTTCCTTTTGTGTGTGTGTGTGTTAAAATGCTTGTACTCCCTAATCCAGCCCCCAGGCGTTTTTCAGGAGGTTACTAATGTGGAGTGATCCCGCTCTGTTCTAGGACTCACTGTTCTTTTAGGGCACACACACACACACACACACACACACACACTGAGAGTGGAGGCCAGATGGGCACATCTGTAACCGACTGCCATCTCATACCAGGTGTTGAGGTGTGTTCCAGTGAGTGTGTGCGTGTATCTATGTGTGTGTGTGTGTGTGTGTGTGTGTGTGTGTGTGTGTGTGGTTATCAGTGTTTTTACACAATGAAATAGCACTAAAAACCCTTTTACTGGATTGGAAAGCCATTGTCAGATTAGAGAATGTCTTTGATGTTTTGTGTACACTAAAGCTTGGATTACAGTCTCCTTGTATTACATTGTTTGGTATTATACTCTGGTCTCTGTAGGTGTTCGCTTTTTTTAAAGTGGACCAGTGGTGAATAAATATGGCCTGACACCACTGACTCTGTCCTAACAAAAAGAAATGATCTAACATTGCTGGGATCAGTAGGCCTAAAAGAACTTTTACTTTCCCAAGGAGCCTTACCTCGACGCTGCATCTTTGTTTATTATTTTTGTCAACTGAAAATTATGCAGTCGTAACCAGTGTAACCACAGCCTGCCAGTCACAGCACATGATGCTGCACATGCTGCTAAATTCAAACTACAAATTAGGATGATTTTAGCAATGTTGCTTAGCAGTGGGAGGGACTGCTTTGTGGCACTGTTGGATTTGTCCATTAAAATGATCCGATGAGTTTGATTGGTCAGGTATTTAATTCACTTCATTAGCCAGAGAAAGACATTCCTGTTCATGTTCATCTGAACATGCAACAATGTCAACATGTGTCTACACACACACACACACACACACACACACACACACACAGAGTTCTACATATATGAATGATAAGCTTTCAAATAATAATAGGAAAATAATTAAGAAAATAATCCATAATAACGCATAGATATTCGTTGGGGTGTAAGCCTTTCTTTCCAAGAAATTCACATTTTCTCTATAATTAGTCCCAAAAGTCTCTGGACAACCCTCACTGGAAAAATCCAGACGTATAAAGTAATCAATTACTGAAGATTTCATCCATTTCACCCACTCCTACCGTATTCTTAATGCTCACTCTGCATGTATCATCACACTCTTTCCTCCCCCTCCTTACAGAAATAATGCCGAGGGAGCCTTTCTTTTCTTTTCTTTTTTCTTTTTTCCTTTTTTTTCTTTTCTTTTTTTTTTTTTTTAGAAATTCCAGGCAGCAGAATTGTTATCTTAATGCCGTCCTCTAAAGATCTTAAGATTGTTCTTCCATTCAATATGTTCAAACCTTTTTTTCCTCTGTACAGTAAATTTAAGACTCTGCTCCACTGAAGCTTTAAAGATGAAAGTCAAACAGAACACAGTTCCTTTTGAACACTGTTGGAACCCTTTCCATTTTAAAGTGTGCTCTATCTGATCATTTCTGTCTTCCTCAGTCCCTCTTAATGTTTCTTAAATCGTCATCATTACAATTAAGAAGTCCTGTAATTCTTTGGAGATTACACACAGTCATATTTTATGGAACAGATAACGTGCTGTGTTATTTAACACAAGATCTGCTACTCCCTCTATTACAAAGGCTTGGCTCTGTCACTGAAAGTCTGTTTGGGACCTTGGAATTGAAATACAACAACTTTCATGAAGTTCAGTTACTTCTTCGCGAATAGTCTTCAGAAACCATGCAAGAGGAAGACTGGAATTCAGTTCTCACCATTTACTGTGTGCCTTGTTTGTAAATGTTGAACATTTAGCTCATATTCTACCTCCTCCTCCTGTAAGGTTTACAATATTAGCATAGTAGCTGTTGGTCCCCCCCACACACATCCTGAAACACACACACACACACACACACACACACACACACACACACACTGAGTGTCCTGGCGCTGTAGTGTGGCATCTCCTGTCAGGTTTCCTGGATATGACGGTGAAACTGATGGTGATTTATAGCAGGCACAGAGTGGCTGCCTGAGATGGATGCAGCGCACGCACTGTTTTAATATATCAAACACATACCACACACACGTACACACACACGTACGCACAACGCTGTAATATATCACACGTGCACGGACACACGCACATAGTTTTAATTCATCATAGCTGACTGACCCATATATTGCTACTAAAAGCACAGCGAGAAAAAGCAAAAGAGGGGAAGGACACACAAACAGAGGAGTAACTAAAGGAGTGGGGACAGCAGAGGAGTGGAGGACAAAATAATGGATGGAGGGAGGTGGGTATGTAATGATGTAATCTGTTTCTATGCTGTGTAATACAGTACGATACAAGACAATAATCAGACACAGACAGAGGAAATGTCTCTGCTTGATTCCACCATTAAATCAGCACACTGAGCTTTCTGTTCCTGCACTGGTCTCATGATATTATGGTGGTATTTTCTGACTTTCAATAATTTTTAGTTAAAAAAAAAAAAAAAAAAAAATTCAACACATATTGGCTTCAAGAAAGGCAATTTCCAAATCCAGTCCGTCTGAACAGTCTAAGGTTGTTTTCACACCTGCACTTTTTCAGTCCACTTAAATTGGACTCAAACTTGGGTTCATTTCACCCTTGGTGTGATTCATTTGAACAGGTGTGGACACAGGAGTCATACTCACACCAAAACAACTGCAGCAAGACCCTCAAGAAGAGGTGGTCTCAGTCCGGTCCCATACACATTCTGGAAGATTTGTTTGTAGTGGGAATGTGATCCAACTGTTATCCAAACCAACTGCCAACTGTACCACTATGAACTGTGTTCTTCTGCTGCCATCTTTTTTTTGCAGAGTGTGAAAGAGTATAGATTTTTCAAGATGTTTCCTCAAAGTGCATTTGGCATTCTGCTGATATAGTTTCGCCTGGTACTGTATATTGCTAAGATAATTACCACAGCTATGAGCAAATGCCAAATGCATCAGCAAAAGCAAAGTTTCTCTCACACAAATATGCACTAGTCCAGAACACAGGACCTTCTTCCTGTGGTTACTTTCTTGCGCCCCTGCAAACCCATCTGACCAAGAAGAGTGGATGTTCTCCTATGATTTGTAGTGATGCATTTTGGTTTGCTTGGACTTTTCTCTCTGTGAAAGGAAACCAAACCAAGAGGAAAACACTCCTAACGATGCCCTAACAGGCTGTGCAAACGTGTGGACTGGATCTGTTCCTCTTGACAATACATTGCTGATTGAATGTGATTATGTCTTGCTAAATCAACAGCTGATGCCATAAACCTCGTTTACAGAATCAAACTGTTACCGTCTCTGGAACGAAAACTGAGGTTGGAGTCCTCCTATTCTGGTACAGTTGAAGCTTGTGGTTTCATGCTGAACTGTGCCTGGAGGACATCAGACAACCACAACAGACTGCCGTCTTCTACACCAAACACAGGTGAATATATTGCATAAAGTACAGTGCTGTGAACTACATCAGTATCAAAATGGTGAATATGTGAAACACACAATCAATTTGTAACTGGTATCGCCATCTGCTCCGTTATTTTCTGCTCTGCTGAGAGATTTTTGCCCTAGCCCTGATCTGAGAATAGAGCTTCTAGTGATCAAGTCCCTGCTAGCCAGTGTATCCCACTTGGGCTGGGTCCAAAATAACATTCAGTCTTGTTTATGCATGCTGGGTTCTGGTGGGTTTTTTTTTTTTTTTTTTTTTTTTTCCCAGAGATGTTTCAGATGAAAACCTCTACTTCATACATTGACAACCTTTACATTAAAACCAGGGCAGTTGTGCGGTTTTGTCGCGGCTGCTCAGGGCACCACAGATACACTCTTTATTGAGAGCGCCTGGCTTGGTAAATGCATGTATGGAATTAGAAAATGTTCACTCTAAGGTGCAAATTGAATTCATCAACTCTTTGTCTGCCCGATTTGTTATTGTATTAAATAAATATAAAACAAGAATCTAAGTAAAATGTAATGTCTGCAGCATTCCATGCACTCCATCCAGAACAGGAACAGTGTGACAAACAGGGAGGAAAAACTGCTTTGATGAATCATGCATTCCCACACAAAAAGCAACAATAGCAGCGCTCCTTCCTGTCACTAAAAGTGCGCTATTAACAAATTTTTTCATCTCTCTATCGATCTGCAAGAAATGACTCTCTATCTCTCTTCTGCTGTCTCTCCTCCTCTCCCTTTGCAGACAGTGTACAGATTACATCTGTGCTTTCATTACACAGCTTTATTTTCCATCGCTGAGCTGAAATTGTGTCTTGCTGTTTGCCATCATTCGGCTTTATTACCGAAGCAGCCAGAAAGTGTCAACAGGCTGCTCCGTCTGATCCTCTGCTCTGGTGCTTGTTAGACTGTCATGTTACGGAAGCTTGTTGACTTGGGAAATTCCTGGCAGCCATCACACATATTAAATATCAAAAAATTGCAAGTAGAGCTTGAAATTAATACTAACCACCAGCCTGTGGTAATCATGTTATAAGTCTTTCAGGATTTTATGTCTGTCAGTTGAATTAGCTGCTTTGGCAGGCGAAACCCCTCAGTTGCACCACTATTTTGTGTCCTATATAAGTAATGGAAAAACTGAAGGAACTCAGGATGTGAAAATAGACATGGTCATGAGTAAAGGTTTGTTTCTGCATCACATTTTCTGCCACTTATTCTCCTTCCTTCATATGTCAATTTTTGATTTTCCTCTCTTTCGGTGGGTACTCTACGCAACACCACAAATCCATCACCTCACTATTGTCAACTAAATTATCAGAACTGGGATTTACACAAATATTTAATTAATAAAGTCCCTCTCTGTTATGCAGTGCTTTCTGCTTACTGATGCTTGAGCCTCACTGTGCAGAATGATGCCTGTTTGACACTCAAAGGTTTTTGATGGAGGGTTGAAAACTGAAGGGGGAATGTTCCGCTAAAAATTCACCTTAAAGCACATCTTAATATGTGGACACGAGTAATTTTTGAACTACTTCACACTGGAGTCCAGCCAATCTCAGAACGCATCGACTCTAATCTGATGGCGATTTCAACCTTAGGGTCAGCGGCCAGTCTTTTGTGATTAGGAGATATCCGAATTACAGATCACAGACATCTGGGCCAAGACTTCTTCTTCCGTGCTCCAGTCATTGTTTACAGCGTGACATGCAACTTGACTTGACTTCAGTCTTCACCGCAACTCTTTTTCAGCTATCTCTATAAACAGAAATCTGCATGTGAATGCAGATACATTTAAATAAAGCTAATAAAAAGCTAAATCACAATCAGACAATAGCAGATGGCGTTCCGCCTCTTTTACTCAATGGTTTACCTTCAAGCAACCAAAGCCCGCTGAGACAAACAGCTTTCAAATGGACACCACAATGCATTCAACCAAAATCTTGTCCCTTGCCAACAGATTCTGCATTAAAATGCAGGTATCTGTTTGTCGAGATTAGAGTCCAGCAAACAAGTTTAACTACTTAATTCAAGTGTTTGGTGGAAAATCATATCAGACACAAATGATTAATCAAAGTAGTTTTATATGCGTTAAAGCATGTCTGGAGGGGATCCTTCATTATCAATTATTCTGTCAATTATTATTTTTTGAATTACTAATTAATTGTTTGGTCTATGAAATGTCACAAAGAGTGACAAATCGCATTTCATCCCAAAGCCCAAGGCAACATTCTCAATTAGCTTGTTTTGTCAGTGCAATAGTTTAAAACAGGATATATTCAGCAGATGATGAAAACCAGAATAAATCAGAACATTTTCATGCTGGAACCTCCAAATGTTTGGCATTAGTGTGTGATAAATGATGATCATTTGAATTTAATTATTACAATCAGTTTCTATTGAGTTGCTTCAGAAATTTTAATCTCATGTTGGTCTTTTCTGTTTGCACTGCAAAGTTCTATCATAGTTTTCCAAATCTCTTCATCTTTTTTTGTTGCAAGTTCAATCATTAGCATTGTTTTTCTTGCAGCAGCATGTGTATCTTCTCAGTAATGTTTGCTGGAAGCTTTGACTGATTCAAATGTTTTTCGCTGAAAGAGAGCAATGACAGAGCAGTTGTGCAAGTCTGAATGATTCTTGGCCACCCTTCACAAAAAAAAAAACAAACAAAAAAAAAACTCCATCCACTGAAGTGTCCACTATAGAATCTACTATTTGTCAAGAGGACATATTTAAAAAAGGTGTATTAGGAGGAGTGAAGGGAGAGGTAAAGAGGGCTGAAGTGTCTTTAGAACATACAGACAATTTAATGATTTGAACTGGAGCCTTTCAACATCTCTCACTATGTGCGCACACACACACACACACACTTACCCTAGTCCTAACCCTAACCACTATTTACCTCACCCTAACATGTAAACTTAACCCTAACGTTAACCCAAGTCATCTTCCTAAACATGACTGATTTACGTTATGGGCACTTGTGTTTTGTCCCCAAAAGGAAGACAATGCCCACAATGTGAGGAATACACACACACGCAGACATGCGTGCATACACACACAATGATCTGTGTCACAGATAGAGCTTTAGCCCCACTTGATAGAAGATGAAGGACAGATCCATCTTTTCCATCATTTGAGGATATAACAATCTCTCTGCTCATCAAAAGGCTACTCGCCCCATCTTGGCTCAATGGGGCACCAGATGCATGAGACTCATGCACACACACACACACACACACACACACACACACATGCAAATACACTAAGACACACACATACATACACATCCCAGGCGTTGCCTCTGGGCTGGAAAATAACCATGGTGTCTGAGATCTAATCAGAATGTCAGCTACAGCAGAGTCTTTGATAACAGAAATAAGAGCAGAATTCAAAGTGAAAAAAGTTCAGGTTTGACTGATTTTCCTCTCCTCTGTGAGCTTATATTAGCCTTAACGTCTTTGAGAAATGAAAATGCGAGTGGGGACAGTGGGCAACCCTTACCCCAATAGGCAAATAGATAATATATGTTTGTGGTACTTTAAGTATATTTTGTTGCTAATACTTGCACAGTAATATAGATTTTTTTACACAGTGTGGCTACTTTTACTTTAGGTCTGAGTACTTCTGCTGCTAATGGAACCATGTGCTCTGTGTGCTCTTCCCTTCTCTTTCCATTTCTTCTTTTTCCTACTTAGCAGCTGTTATATAATGAAGTATATTCCTGACTTTTTATCCCGACCTTCTTGTTCTTGAAATGTCACCTACCTGAACAAAATAAGCTTGATTCAGTGAGGGAAAGGGAGAGAACTCACTCAGTCATTACTATATTTAAATGCTGTCAGTGAAGCAGCTTGTCCCCTGATGATATGATCACTTTTGGCTTTCTGCTTCCAGTGTTTGGAGACAGAGCGCTTCATGTGCTCTGCTCCAAAAGGACAGAAAATAAAAATCAATGAATTCATGAATTTTTTACTTTGGGAGGTGAGTAATGCTGTTTAGCTGGCTGCTTCCCAGTGAGAACTACAGTTTTGCCAAAATGCAAGTGTGTCACGGGAGCACGATTACTAGTTACAAGTTATTCCCAGCAGCATTTTAGTACTGTTTAACTAGAGACAGACTTGGTCTTCAAAACCACAGTATTAGAAATGCAAATTTATTTTGTCCAGTTTATTAAAGGCACTGACCTGGAGGTTTTTTAACGAATCTAACACAAAAACTTTCCTATCTCAGTGAAAGTTCGGGTAGAAAGAAATACATGTGCAATGTATGATACATGTACATATAATACATGTACATGCCCACATTTCTTATAGTGAACTTGCATGCCGTCTGTTGATTACATTCATCCTATAACCTCAAACCTCAATCCAAACTTAATCCTAATGCCTAAACTATGGCTTAATCCTTAACTAACATTTAGACTTTACATTAAAAACAGCCTGTGTTCAGAAGCAGTAATAAAGCTTAGTGATTTTCAGTCAGGGAGAGTACCTCCTTACACATACACTCTACGTCACCCTGCACCCTCCACAAGCTGTCATTCAGCTGCAAGTCAGCACCGTGATGCTCGTGTGACCCACCTCCACCCCTTCAAATTCTCTTCACCACCACACCACCACCATTGTTACGGCTTCGGGGGAGTTTCCATCTGGACCGCTTCCCATAGTAATCTACTTCCTGCCAGGGTCTAAGCACCAAAATCTATTTCTTATTTTCATGATAAATTTAATCTTACTAAACTTCTCATTCTCTTTTGTCCTCTTATGAGTGTCTGCTGATTGAAATACTGTATCTGTTACATGAACCTACAGCACTGAGTTTATTTGGCTTTGTCCTTTTCCGTGTATTATGTCAAGCTGACTTTTCCTACAGAATTTCACTAAGCAGGCCTCAATTAAGCTCAGCTGTCATGAGAACCTAATTCTCGTGATTCTGCATGACTGCTCTGCTTTACAAAATTACAAAACAGTAAAAAAAACATGGCATAGTACGGTATGGAAAATGTTCATGACACCTTCTGTGATCCAATTTTCTGTCGCATTGGTTCTTACTGTTGGACTAGAAGGCCTCCCATTTGCCAGGAGTTATTAGTGCCTCACCTGCTAACATGACATCTCAAACCTGCTTCCTTCCTGCAAGTGTGTTCTTCTCCTCCTTCCTGGCCTCAGCCAGTGTCTCTATTAGAGTTTGACCAAGACACTTTGTGTCGTTTCTCCACCTGTTTCTCTACGTGCTTGTAATAGTGTCCTGAAAATTTGACAGAAATGGAAGCGGTTCTGACTGGAGCAGGGAGGAAAGTTTTATTTACAGTGGACTGTCTAAACAGTAGGAAGATAAAGCGCTGCAGTGTCTTTGAGGTCTGGAGAAGGTACAGTTCAAATGATGTGGGGGTTTTTCACAGTCAGTTTACGGGTCAAAATGGTTGATACTGTCGTTTGTGAAGAAGAAATCACTTCCGTGCAATCTGTTTCCATCGATGGCTGTGAAACACCAATTAGCAACTGTTCACTTTTTAATGACCAGAACTAAGCTGATGCTAACCTGACACAGTATATTGGTCTGTCTCTCACTTGCAGGTGTATGTCACTCCTTCTCCTTCCCCCCATGTTTCAGTCTCAGCTCTTTTTGCCTTCTCTCAGTAGGAGCACATCACACTTTAATTTTAAGCCATGCTTCTCCTCTCCGGTCTCTCCTCCTCCTCATTCTCGTCTTGAATTTGCCCACAATTTCAACGAGCACTCTCTTTCCTTATCCTCCTCTCAATTGATACATTTTTTTCTCTATTGGTACTCATTACTGCACTTTCATTGCCTCTCCTAAACACATCTCTTCAAATTCATGCTGTCATTTCTTTTTCTCTACTTTCCTCTCATTTAAAATGTAGGACTTGTATTTCTTTATTACATTCAAGATGGTAATGTCATCCCTGTAAACAGACCAAACCATCACTGAGGAGATTAGCACTCTCTCCTAATTCAGTACTACATTTATAGTATGTCATGTACAACCGGGTTTGGATTTGACTAGAAATGTGCTGCATGACTTTATCATGTGGATCTTTCAAAATGCCTTTTCTCATCAAGTAGAAATTATAGACAGGAGAAGGTCGAAGCTCTTCAGTGAAGACAAAGATTGGTAAAATATTCTTATTTTATTTATTTATTTTTCAAATAGAAAGGTTCCCCAAGAAGCAGTCTGACAAGAACCTAATGAAATTTTCTAAGGCATACTTATGCTTGTGTCTACAGGCAACACTGACAATGTGGTCTTCCTGCCTGGTTCATTTCTCTGCATGCAGTGAATTCCAATATCAACATTTTATTGTTCTAGTACATATTATAGTTGCTATAGTCTCATTGCATGCAGTGACACAGAAATAAATTAAGTGTTGGATTATATGAGATGGCAAAGAATACATTTACTTATTCAACCTACATGTTTCATGCACATAGTGTTAAGAACTTCTGCAATCCCTTAGGGAGTGTCTCTAAAAATGATGTCATGCCTAAATTTAGTCCTTTTTTAGATGAAATTGTACATTATAAGTATTTCATGTTTCAATTTCTCTTGGCACCACACTTTTCCTAACTGCTGACAATTCTTAAACCTGAGGGGCTACAACAGGGAAAATTACACAATACATTCAACTGTACCCATAGACAGCAGACAGTCTGGACAGGAAGTAATGAGGTTCATGGGAAAAGTAGTCTAAACACTACCATCACACTGACTTGAGTGCGCTGCTGTCAGTCATGTCTAGAAGGGTTTTATTTGCCTTACAGTCAGAAGAAGAAGAAGAAGAAGAAGAAGAAGAAGAAGAAGAAGAAGAAGTTCATCTTTGCACCCTGATTAATACTTTATTACTCACACACAACTACACAGAGAACCCTATATATGCAGCTGATGTGAAGAGAGTCACAGTTATGTGTGTCCTGTGTCTGTCCCACTCTTCATGTCTCACTGTGGTTGGAAGGCTTGTCTGCTTTGGAATTCTGAATGCCGGAGGAGAGTCCTTTCACTGTGACCCCAGCCTTAACACATCACACACTCCATTGCCACAGACTCATAAGGCAATCAAAAATACACATATATAGATCCAAACGCTCCCCCACAGTTGTCGCACAGCCAATTTCGACCAATCAGTCCTGCAGCCTCCAGGACTATGTGGACAAAGCCAGTTTTGTCTTTGATATGAGCCACACTGCTAACTAGGAACTAAATTAATTCTTGTGTACTAAAACACACCCTACGTACATCTTTGTGTATGTATTATGTATATGTATGCACCTCAGTATACAGCTGTGTGTGCCATGTCTGTGCATGTACAGTATGTGTTGGTGGTTATACCTCCTCGCATATGCATGTGTAGGTGTGTATATTTCCCTGTGTGTGTAACAGTGTGTGTGTGCGCACATGTGGATTATGTGAAATGTCCCTAGCTGTTGGCACTGAACTCCATGAAGCATACATACATGCCTCATGCATACATGCACATTTTTTTTAACAGGTCAGACAGGCAAACAGGAGACAGTACATGCTTGTACTTTCTCTTGTCAGCTCTGCAATGATGCAATGTAAATAGTTGGCCCTTCAGTGAACCAGTGAGAGTGCCCCATAGCTCTGCACACAAACACACACGTGCACATATTGAAGACACTTACAGAGCTCTCCCTCCATTCTACTCGGGTGTTCCACTTTCTTACAGTGTTTCTGACTTTTAGCGGTAATGAAAATGAGTCAGAAATAGCTGGCCTACTTTCACTTCAAACCCTCTAATGACATAAAAAAACCTCACTGCCGGGGTTTCTCCCGTGCTTCAGGGTGACAGACGTGTCATGGATTAAAGGGTAAAACGTTGGGTCAAACTGTGTGTTGGAGCAGGACACGTGAAATCCACAAGTTTAATCGTTTTAGACTGAAAGTGCAAATAGACATGATTTATGCCTGTAGAATCCATCACAGGTGAACACACTGCTTAGGACAAACACTTTAGAGCGTCAGGATGTCAGGTGGGACGAGCATTGCAACTTAAATGCATCTTTTTGTCAAACACCAAGAGATGGAAAAAGAACTAATTATTGACAAGAGGACAACTAAAACAAAAATGGTCACAGATAAGTAATGTCATGGTTACAATAATGAACATGTGGTTAACGCTGTTACCTGGTCACAATTTGGTTAAGTCACGATAACAATAATAGACACAAGGTTAGTATTATGAAAACCAAAGGTGCAGACAACGAAAACCCAGAAAACAGCAAAACCTGACTGGATTGTGACTGGACCATGACACTTTTGTGTTAAAATAAGTTCAGTTAAGTAAATTAATAACGTACAGGACATAAGTTGAAATTGTTCTACTGGTTAAATTGCCTATGTAAGTTAAAACAAGTCACAAACATTGGTCACCAGGGTGAAAATCCTGTGTTTGACCCATCCATCCACCCTGAGCTCCTCGCTATGCAGACTTTAGACTACATCACCTAAATTTCACTGTGGCTCCCATCATAATTACTACAGCCACTAGAAGTCACCAAGTAGGTTGGAGACCAAAATGGGTTGTAATAACCTTCTTGCACACATGACTTATGCGGCTGTTTTTTGGTTTGGACAGTCTGTCTGTGCACATTGACCCCTGGCCTCAGAATCCATTCATGGCCAAAAGGCGGATGATGGAGTCTTACATTTTGTTTGCAATTATCCATCCTGATCAGCTGTTACAAGTTTGCCTCACGACAACAACATCACACTACTTCTGCCTTTACCTCTAAGAGAGGACAGTCTTCAGGAGGTCAGTTGTCATGGAAACATAACAGAGGTCCCTTTAAGTCTTTGTTCAAATTACCCATGCTCATTTTCTGTTTTTTCATGTGGTGTGGTCTTGTTCTTACAAATTTTGGAGCAATAAGTTCACAAAATTTAAATCATGGATTTTGAATCTGCAAGTGAGGAAAGTCACAGCCAAGTATTTAGTGCCAGGGTCAAAACATGCTCCTTAAAGAGAAGTGAGTGCACACTCTGTTCAGACAGCCTGACCCAGCAGCCAAGGACAAGCACCCTTCTGTCTAAAGCTTGGAATTACACATAGATGACAGACAAGTTTGTGCTTTCTTCTGTCCAGACTGGCTGACTGAACCCAAACACAGAGATGCACACCTTTTTTAATTTACTGATGGCATGATCCCTTTTACATGCATCCATTGGTTGCTGTTTGTTTAATCTTTTTTTTTTTTTTTTTTTTAACAGACATTGTGAATGTATTTGATTGAATCAGAAATCGTTTTAATTTTGCAGAGTAACTTGCATAACCCTCCTTATCTACCCTGTGTGTACTCATTATGATGTTTTTAATTGAACAAATGAATAAGCTCCTCTCACTGTCTTGTACCATCAGTCATAATGAGTTTGCAAGGCAGCTCTGCTTTATGAAACAGTTGATGGCTCATTGTGAGAAAATGTTCTACCTATTGTACTAAATTGTATTACAGATGCTCAGACGCTCTTCACTCATGTTGAAGAGTTGGAGGATTTTCACTGGAATGCCTCTCAGGAGTGTTTCAGCGTATTCACTGGCTCTAACTGTCATGTCTCATACCATCATGTATGAACATCTATCTCAAGTGGAAGTGCTGGGTGGTTTGTTACTCGGCAGTTACGACTAAGATCTACTATTTTTGGAAATCAAGAGGAGAACACTGGTCAAGTAATGCTCGAGCTGGCAACAAGGGCCTGGTAACGCGTGGGTGTGCATGTAGTAACACATTGGGTTTTGTCCTGAATACTACTCAGTGCTTTAAAAGGCAGCTGGTGTGAATGGGTGTAGTGTGAGTCTGTTCGAGCAAGGGAGGTGGTCTACAACATCACTTATCAGTCAATTACAATGCAGTCCTGAGATCCCTCTCCAGGTGCTTTAATGCCCATTCACACCATGACTTATGTGAACTGAACGACTCACATGATGGTATGTGATCTCAACGACTCTGAAGATGTGAACAATCCTGCAAGAGGATAAATGACTGAGCTCATCATCAGTCTGTTAGAACTGAAGAAGCCTCTTGGATGAGAGGTGAAATGTCTTCTAGAACCTTGAGCAAGTCCTACTGTCTTTGGAAAGCATTTAGAAGTATCATGAAGGAGAATCTCCGCAGGCTCCTGAATATTATTATTCAGCATTATTTGTCTTCAGCATTATGTTTAGGCACTCAGAGCACTTGATTAAGACCATGTTGATCATGGTCTTGTTAGGGTTAGGGGTTAGGTGTTGTTTGTGGTGACTTGAAGCATGGAGCTTTGTCTGTTGTATGAGAACTAATGTGCAATAAAAAAAAATGGGTATTGAGGGAAATGGGATGCTGACCAAATGTATGCTTACTGATAACATATTTCAATAGTTTTCAGTCAAAATAGGCAATCTTGCAATGCACTATGCACTCGTAATGACTAGAGCATTATTAAACTTTTTCATGGTTATGTTTAGGCACTGACAGCACTTGGTTAAGATCATGATCAGTTTTAACACAGATGGATTCCCAAACCTTAACCAAAGTGCTTTTGTTGCCAAACCCTAAGCTCAGTCTGGATGACAACTCCGGATTCTGGTGTCAGAGCCCTGCACTTCGTGTGCCTGTCATCCATCCTGACCATCTCCCTGCAACACCTGTACAGTACATGAATGCAGTGTTTCATTCAAGCAGACGTCTCAGAACATGATCCAGGCAGCAATTGCATTTGCCTGCGCTGTGCAATCATGGATGTAGATTTATTGTATAGGAACATAATTTTGAAGAGACAGGGTTGAAGTTTGAGACACAGCATGTTGACGGTATTGACATTTAACCAAAACCACAATATTTCCCTAAGTGTTTTTGTTCCCTAAATCTCACCACAATTGGACTCGGGATGTGAACCATGGTCTCAGCATAGAAATGCCACCTGGCAATAGTTGTGACCCAAGTAACACATGAATGTAGGCTATGTAAAGACAGAATGACAGTGTTGAAATAAACCTTTTTTTTCACTAAATGTGGATGTTAGAAGAAAAGGAAATAATGATGTGGTGAGCTGCATATCTTTCACCAAGTTGTGTCTAAATCTGAGACGCTGCTCATGACATTCAGTCCTTGAATTCTGGAGTTAAGGAGTTTCCCATAAAAGTTGTGCCACTGGCATTATCATTGTGCTCTTGGGCCAGGCACACTCACTGTGAGCCCCTCTTACTCTCACTCATCTATGAAGGCATTAGAATGCATCAACACGTCTTGGCCCTGGTAATCAGCCAATTTAGGGATTAAATGAGCACGGCGAACAGCAACTGAAACATTGTTTCAGCACAGCAGGACCGGACAAATACAATCAGTCACATATTAAAATGTACCATGTACACACAAACACACATGCTTGTGTGTACACTGGTTATCACGTTCGCTAACTGTAATTGGGAGTGTCTGGAAGCCTCAGTCCCACTTGGTCTCTTGCCTTGCCCACGGCCCTGAAGTGTCCATCATCTAAGTCAAAAAGTGTTAAGATGTGTGAAGGCGCATATGTGAGGGGATCAGTGTCTATATGGATCAGGCATGTATGAATGTGTGTGTGTGTGTGTGTGTGTGTGTGTGTGTGTGTGTGTGTGTATCCTGAAGGCTAACACCATGAACTGCAACTGAATTATCTGTATGTTGCTATAGCAGTCTGCCAAGCCTCATTTAGACAAACTTGCTCTCCAAACATGGATGAATAATTCTCTTTGAGCCTCCTCCTCCCCCTTTCTCCTCCTTCTCCTCTCTCTGCTCCTGCTCCTCCTTCCCTTCCCCTCCCTCCCCACAGGAGCTCTGGAGGTTTTTTTTTTTTTTTTTTTTTTTTTTTAAGAATAAGACATTTTTTTGTCGGAGAGAAGCGGCAGCCTTGAGATGCTCTTCCTCCAGGCTGAGATGGATTTATGATGCGCTGTCAACTTGCGGAGGGAGACGGCGAGAGAATGAGAAAGCATAGTAAACATGTTTTCTTCCTTCCTACCATAATTTGGGGGGAGGAGGGTAGGAAAAAAAAAAAACACAGCTGGATGCTTTTTTCATAATCTTTCACATTGAAAATCAAAACAAGAAAACATCCTCATGCAAAGAAGAGGTGAGTGCAGCCTGGTCAAAGACATTTCCTGCACTGATTTTGGGAAATTAAAAATTTACATTGGCTTTACAGTAAGATAAGCCTCAGTAAGCCATATTATATATAACACACAATATATACTATATTGTCACTGTCCTGTGAAAACCACATACTGCCAACTGCTAGGATTTTGAATTTTTCAGCTCAGCTGCAGGACAAAGTGTTCCTGTGTGGATTGATAAAAGTCTGCTACTTCTTAAATTACAGAAACCATTTCAAAAACTCACTGAATTATCTAAAAAAGGCTTTGGCACAAATCTGAAAACACAGCTGCTTTTCTTAGCTCATGAATGTTGCATGTTTTGCAAGAATATGTTTTTTTTTGTGTGTGTGTGTGTGTTTTGTTTTTTTACACATCAATGAGGTATCATATATATGTCATATGATTGTTAAATACTCCAAAATTAATGGCTGCTTCTAATTGCCTTCAAAACACCTCATATTGGAGCTTTCCGCTTTGACATCCCTATTTCCTGGACTATATATCATTTGCCAGTGCCTTCCAAAAGCCTTTGAAATCACAGCTGCTTGGCAGAGCCATATAAGTTTAGGCATACAAACTGCTTGGTTTGAGTTTGGGAAACATAAGAATTTAGGTCAAAAGGTTACAAGGCCTTGTCGCTAACCTATGCTGACAAGATTAACTAAGCAGTTAAGCTTGGAGGTTTTGTCAGTTCATTGTAAATAAAGGTTGTGTGAAGGCTACAGACTACAGGTGGTGCTGTTTTCTTGGGAGGAAAGTCACATAATATCCTGTTATCAAATGTCTATCTAAGCAGGCTGTCTAAACTGTACGCCGCAAACACACATAATGATCCTAACTCTGATATTCAGGTTGACATTGGAGCCATCTGACATGTACAAGGATACTGATGTCCTTTGTGTAACAGTTAGCAGTTAAATACAACTGACCTTGAACCATGTAAAACTTGGCACTTTTCACAGCAAGATTATTCTTAAGCAAGGTATCTGTTGGCAAGGTATCTGACTTCAGTGTTACACACTTGAATAAATCATCATCATGCAGCTGCAGGGCCATCATTCGAGGTTGCTATGTTTGCCACAGATATCCGCTTTAATATCTGGCTGCTGAAAAATGTGCTTTTATGCTTTTAAATTGGTAAATTCTGGTGAGAAAATCTTGTTTTTGTGTGAAAGTAAAGAATATGCCAACGAGGTGAAGTAATTCTACTTTTTATCTGAAATACTTTCACCTGTCTCTTGCTCTTCATGGAAGAAACCCGAGGCATGTCACTCTACAAAGTACTCAAGACAAATCTTGAGGTGAGCTGATTTACATTAGAACCAAGTGGAATTAACTCACTTCAATACCTATTTTTTCCCCCTCACTTATCATAATAAAGGCTGGATTTGAAGCCACTAAATGCTTGACTAAATTACTTATTAAAGCAACACTTTTCCCAGACCTCTTCTTCTCCTTCTCCCTCGAATGCAGACAGGATAAACTCACAAGTCGCTCTAACCGGGCTGAAAAAAAGAAAAGAAAATGAGAAGAAAAACACCACTCCAGCATCCCATGATTTGCCCAGAATGCTGGTTCCCATAGCAACAGGGGCCATGATAAATTAGCCCGTTGGCGCTAAGGATTCCACTCACACACCCGTCCTGCCTGACTCACACTTTCTTTTCTGCCTCCCATCTCCATTTTCCCCCTCTCTTCATTCAGTGGCCTTACTGGCATGAGTGTTTATCCAAAAACAACACTGGTGTGGATTGGAAGTAAACAAATCGTACTCTTTAAAACACATTATACACTCAGTTTGTGTTTGATTTTACAGCATGAACAACATACTAGCACATTCACAGAGAATGGCTCTGTGAATGTGCTAACATGTGGCAGCTGTGGCATGTGGTTACAAATCATTCAGACAATAGTGAGGACATATGGGTCATTGGAGTAACCACTGAGTGTCTCTGCTTGGCCAGCATCCTCCAGTTTGGCTTATTAGTTCTATTTTTTTTTTTTTTTTTTTTTTTTTACAAAAGCAGACTTTCTGAGTGCAGAGGCATCAACAGGAGCAGCTTCCCAAACTTGTAAACCCTCCAGCTAATTTAATTAAAGCTTTTGTGTCCACAAGGCTTTTCCAGTATTAGTCAACCAAAAGAACAATTAGGCTATTGTGGTGGCTGTGGCTTTGGTAGATTCTCTGTCTCTTTGTCTCTCTCTGTCTCAAACACACACACACACACACACACACACACACACACACACACACACACAGAGTCATGACCCATTCTGGGACCTACCCATCCCAAGTTCAAGAGCTTTCCTTAAAAGTGTTGGCTTTGACACTCTTTATTCACTTGCTGTGTTATATAGCATCATGTTGTTCAAAACAAAACCACAGACCACATCCTTACTGGCAGCTGCTGTTACCACTAACCATGTCCCCACATTGTACTTCCAGTTTCAGTTTGGTCATCTTTGATCAGGAGCATGACTTAACTTTTATTCCAGCTCATATTTACTGTTTCCACATCCTGTCGTCATACAGTAAATCAACTGACCTATACATGCATCTCACTTCTTTTTTACACCTTTTTGCCCTTGTTTTCATCTTCACTTTGCCTCCTTCGTCTCCCTCTCACTGATTGGATCTGTTCATTATTTGAAATTGTTTTTGCAGGTTTGGTGGGGAACCATTTCTTAGATTTGGATATAGATCCTTGCAATTATTCAGCTTGACAAGAGTTTCCTTTCTTTTCATTCCAAAAGTATTGAATTCCCTGAACAAATATCACTTGCTGAAAGAAACTGATTTTTTTTTATTTATTTATTTATTTTATGGATTTAATCATTTATTTGTTTCTATTATGGCCACATAAAAGAAACTGCAGGTTTATCTGTATATCACTTCTCAAAAACTGGATTGCTGATTTAATATGATCTCAAAAAATTATTAAAAAGAATTTATATATTAATATTTCATGCTTGTTTGATGTGAAATATTTCACTGAAACTGCATGGTACAGTACATGTACAGCTACACAAATCCATCCATTCATCATTTCCAGCTCTGTTGGTTCATTATGCAAACAGTGCAGTTGCAACATGTGCTTATCAGTAAATAAATGAAACACAGTGTTATCAAGAACCTTAAAATAGTGGAAAATCCAATGAAGCATACGTTGATGTTTCTGGAGATCAATTTATAGAGTGAAGATAAGCAATCCCACCTTCCAGCATGTATGAAACACATGACTGTTTATCACATTTTTGACTTTTGATCCAGCTGGCACAGTCCAATCAGTTACAATTTGATGGAGTTCATGAGGCCATCAATCTAAATAAGACAAACAGAACAGACAAAAGGAGGAAAAGTCCAGCATGCCCGGCACACAGTGCACAGGATGAGTCGATACTTCACAGACCTCTTCTGGCTGCAGCCGCTCTCCTGGCAGCAACTACCAACAGTGTGTTACACTTCACGATCACCTTGAGGTCATTGTTTGACTGCTGTGTTCAGGATGCTAACAGCGTGTCGGACCATCACCTCAATTAGCATATAAAGTATGAGGGAGATCTCTCCGTGTTTTCTCACTCATCTGTCTCTCTCCTAATGTTCCTCTTGTTGTCTCTCTCTCTCAGTCCATGCCTTCATCTTTTATGCAGACTGAACTTCTGCTGTTCTTTCTACACAAGCAGGTGTGTTTGCCTGTGTGAGACTGAGTGCATACACAGAACTGCAGATAACCGGGATAACAAAGCAGAGGCAGAATGGAATAGGAAAGATGATGAAGATGAAGTTGTATGTATACAAACATGCACGTTTACCAATAATCAGGAATGCATAGAAACCAAATCCAGAAGGCAATGCATGCATTTTCAAGTGACTACAACTCGTCCAAAACTGAAGAGTACCAATTTTTTTTAAGTACCCAAATTTACACTTAAATCTAAGTAAGTCTTACATATAACTTGCATGGTAAATTCAAAGATTCAATCTCCCCTTGTTTTCTAAGCTTCAACACTAAATTAACTTCAAAAGACCAAATTTCCGTGCATTTTTTGACTGATCTGTACACCGGACTAGTTCAAGGTTTTCTCCAGCTTCAGGAATAACTGACATTCTTAAGTCATTGTACAATAGAACTAAATCACACTGGTAATGAGGAACTTGAGAAAAGGGGCTTGTTTTCCACTCCTCCCAAATCAAACAGCTCTCATAATCCATCTTCTTGCTGACTATTTCTGAATTCTGCCAGCTAGAGCAAAAGCACCAGTTGTGAAACTGCAGAACAAAAGAATAGATTATGGAGGAGAATAAGCCAACATGTACAAGATGTTCTAAAAGTGCTTAGAACAATGGAAAGTTTGAACATCTGTGGTTCCATCCAAACTGAGAAATTCCATCTGCCGATTAAGACCATGTAATAGAGTCGAAAGAGTCAGAAGGAGAAGATGTGGACCTTGAAATTCTTTTGTAAAATCGGGCACAGAATACTTTTTTCAAAGTATAGTCAACACAGTTTATTTGGCATTTCATTCAATGTGTCTGTACTGTAAATATCATTATCAAATTACATAAAACAATGGACATAGACCTAAGAAAAGAAAAGAAATTCACCTGACACCAAATAAAAGGACTAAGATCAGCCTTAAATTGTTATTCATCTGTGCCATTGAGCTTCATTGCTTTCCAAAAATGATTAAAAACACACCAGAGGCACAGTGTTGCACTGGCTGACATGTTCCTTCATTACCATGAACAGACACACTTCAGTGTATTTTGACTCAGTCCCTCACTGAAAATACTCATTAGAGCACCAAACATGAATTAATCCACCACTGAAAATAGTGCAACTTTTGCTCCTGTTTGAGTAACATCTGGTAAAAATTGCAGTCACCAGCTGTTTAAAGAAATTACAGAACCTTTTCTTTAATAAGTGAAACTGTATTTGACGTGTTTTTAAAGATGTGTGTCTTCAAGAAGTAATGACTGTGATTGGGGACACAGACAGGATCACTAAATGTCCAGTGAATTCAACCCACTTCCTGGCAGTAGCTGCTGAGGGAATTCTGTTTCTCCCTCACCTATGCTGACCAGGATTTGCATCTGATCCATCTTTTCAATTCAATGAGCTGCCAGTCACAAGCCTGCCTCTCTCAGCCATTATACTCCCTCCTCCCCTGTACTGCTGTATTGCTATTGTTACAGCGCAGTGGAAATGGCAGAATAAAATGAAGTGGGTTCATATTTGGGGTATAATTTGTGAATGATGTTGCCTTTCTCTTGTTTTATTGAAAACAGTAGCAGGTGCGAATTGAGCCGACATCTGCCAAGGTTATCAATTTCATAATAGTTATTAGTCCCCAAACTCCTCTACTGGGCCTTTCAATCAACACAGAGTCCATTACACTGATGTCTGGCCTGTCAACACACTCAAACACGCACATACACAACACTGATTTCCACTTCCAGCAACTGGTGTCTGCCGCCACATTAAGTGGCGCACCATAAAGCCCAAATCTGTCCATTCATTCTCTGCTCCTTCTGCACGACAACAACAATAACGACGGCCATTTTTAATGCACAATTACATAGAAGAGCTCTTGGGCAGACGGGCTGATGGCACGTTATTGCACACGCTCGGCTCCACTCCCTCAAGAGTTTGCATGTACAATTTGTCGCAGCAATCTGAGAGTCTCTTGACCGCAAGATTCTGTCTGTGTGTGTTTTGTGTGTGTGTTATGTAAGTCAAACACGGTCAGGCATTTTTCCTCTGAGAGCCTCTGTTGAGATAAAGCTCGGCACACAAGAATGGTGTCAATATAAAAAACTTAATTTATGTGTTTTGTGTGCCAGTGGTGACAAGGAGAACAAGTTCAAGTTTATTTAGGAGGATAATTAATAATATAACCATAATAATATAACCTGGTGTGCTGCTTGTAAAGAAAATAGCTTTAGTATGTGGTCTTTCTCCATATCTATTTTATGAGCAGTTTCATATATAGAAGCTGTTTTTTACAGTCGCAGTTTTTAAAGGCTTTCTATTGATTAACAGCTACATTCTGTATTCAGTGTCACTTTGAAAGCCAAACTGAAATTGAAATGATTTTTCTCCGAAATCTGTGTATGCGTCCTTGATGTGTGTTATGACTTTTATACTTGATTGGTCATAGCTATAGTCACCGAGAAATCTTTCTTTCTTTCTTTTTTTTTTTTTATCCATACTGCCCCTGACTTTTCGGTGGGTGTTCTTCCTTCCATCTGAAAATGATGGCGCTGTAACTGATGATAGGTGAATCAGAGAAGTTGACAGTGTGTTTCCTTGTATCACTGGCCCTCAGATATCAGTCAACTACAGAGAAGGGAAATACCCACCCTGAAGCTTACACTGTTTCCACAAATATAGGTATGTCCAAATGTCGTATGTAACATGTTATGCATGCGTTTCATGGTTTAGCTCCCATTTATATTAAGGAATTGCTGCTCCCCTGTGAGCCAGTGTGCAGCCTCAGAAAGTCGGGCAGGGCTCTGCTGGCTTTTCCTAAATCCTGGCTCGAAACCAAAGGTGACCAGGCTTTTGCAGTCAGGGCCCCTCAGCTCTGGAACTGCTTGACTGGGGATCTGAGGCTCACTTCTCAAAAGTTCTTTTTAAA